>NC_133664.1:69018664-69367031 GCF_037893015.1 Macrotis lagotis | reverse complement strand
TCGAGTTCCACATTTTCTCTTTCTTCCTCCCCTCCCCTCTACCTGACATAGTAATTTATTACAGGTTATACATGTTAAAACATGTTTTGTCAAGTTTTAAGGACAACCCAAACCCAGAGAGGGGAAAAACATGGGGAAAAATACAGAAAGTAAAAGATATATGCTTCAATTTGCATTCAGACTCCATCAGTTTTCTCTGCAAGTGGATTGCATTTTTTATAATGAGTCCTTTAGAATTGTCTTAGCTGAGGATCATTCACATCAACTAGTATTAAATGCTTTGTATGCACCAGGAAATGTACCATGCTAGAGATAAAAAGAAAGCCCCTATTCTCCACAAGTTCACAGTCTAAAAACTTGGTACAAATAAAATGGCTTACCTTGGCTTATTGGGCTTTGCTTTGCTGTTTTTAAAATTTCTGACAACCCTTCATGGACCAAGTCTATCTGTCACATTTTGGTGATTCTCAAAATACTTCAAACATTTTCATTATTATTATATCTGCTATTTGGGGGCACCACAAAGTATGCCTATGTAAGAAATGAATTTAATAAATGTATGTATTAAGATTGCTCCACTGACCAGCTGTTCCCCATCTGTCTCCATCTCATAAAATATTAAAATTAGGTCAATTAATAACTCTATAATGGCCTTTAAGTGTTCAAGTGAAAGGAAGAGTCATCCATGAGGCAAAACTTTATTGAAATTTTATTTCAGGAAATCATCAGCTTTCAGCAATCACCACCCTGATTAATCAGCAGCCATCAACATTGAGACAAGTCTCTCCATCAGCAAAAAGATTATGTTTTGCTGAAAACTCATACAATGATTAGTATTTTTAGTTAAAGTATGCACATTGCTTTTTTAGACATACTGTTGCACATAAAAGAATATAGTATAGTCTAAAACATAAGTTTTCTATGATTAATATCTTTGAGTATGCCTGTATACAGAGTAAACTTGGGATCACGTCAGAGGGAAGGCACTAAAGTTAAGGAGAATTAGAAAAGGCTTCTTCAGTGGCCAGAGAACTGGCCCTGGAGTCAGGAATACCTGAGTTCAAATCCGACCTCAGACACTTACTAATTACCTAGCTGTGTGACCTTGGGCAAGTCACTTAACCCCTTAAATTTTTTTAAAAAAGGCTTCTTGCAGGAGACAGGATTTTAACTGACACCTGAAGGAAACCAGGGAAGCAAGGAAGTAGAAATGAGAAAGGGGTGGCTAGGTGGCGCAGTGGATAAAGCACCAGCCCTGGAGTCAGGAGTACCTGGGTTCAAATCCAGCCTCAGACACTTAATAATTACCTAGCTGTGTGGCCTTGGGCAAGCCACTTAACCCCATTGACTTGAAAAATGAGATGGCTATCTTCAAACATCTGATAGACTGTCTAGTGGAAAGGGAATTAAATTTGTTCTAGGTGGTACCAGAAGGCAGAACTAGGAACAGCAAGTAGAAGTTCAAAGAGGCAAATTTAGTTTGACAGACAGAAAAACTGACTACAAATCAGTGGTCTGACAATGTGAGTCGTCTAAGAGTAGAAATGGACTGCTTCAGGAAACGGAATAATCTTTCAAGGGGAACTCTTAGAATAAAGGTGAGAACACTACTTCTCATGGATGGTAAAGAGGGAATATTTGTAAGATCCTATAACTTCCAAACAACACTTTCCAAAGGAAAGGATACTTCCAAATCAAAACTTCTTTGATACAACTTCTCTATGTATATATTTGTTTTCATGTTGTCTCCAAAATCAGATTGGAAACTCCTTGAAGGCAGGGACTGTCTTTTGACTCTTAGTACAGTGTCTGGCACAAGGTAGATGTTTAACAAATGTTCATTAATTGATATGAATTGTCTGTGGATTTTTGCTTTTGTTTTGTTTTAAACTTCATAAATGAATTTTTTGCTTTATTTCTTTCTAACCTACCTACCTTTAATCACTTGAATGGGTATTGCCTCAATCAACAAGACCTAGGAAAGACCATAGCTCTAAAAGGCCATGATTTCCTATGGCATCCAGGGCCATCCCCAGTTGTCCTGATCCATACTTGGTCACTGGACACAGAAGGCTCTAGAGGAGAATGAGGCTGGTGACTTAACCCAGCACCCCTTCACTCAAATTCAAGTCACTTGTAAGTGATGGTCCTAGATGTCCTTCTTGAAGAATGAAAGGCAAACAATTTCCTCCATTAAAATGTGAGCTCATTGACAGCAAAGATAGTTTTACTTTTCTATATGTATCCTCAATACTTAGCATAATGCTTTGTACACAGTAAGCACTTAATAGAGGTTTCATTAACAACAGAGTTTAAGTTATTCAAAAATGCAAATGACCTTACCAATCTGTGTTTTCTATGCTTAAATGACTAATGAAATGAAAAGAGAAAAATTAAAAGTATATTCATTTGAACTAACACTGTCAAGTAGTAGTAATTGAGTATAGTATGGCAAAATTTTATTTTGCTAGCAATTTTTATTTGGGGGGAGAGGGTTTGTAAATTGCTGATGAGCATTTATTGGGTCATCAATCCTAAGAAAAAGCTTTCTGTGACAATCACTTTACAGCTGATACAGGGAAATAGAAGTCAGTCCAGAGTATCTAATAAAATCTTCAAAGCTTTGGAAAATATTTTATAACAACAACAATGCTTTGAAGATCCCCTCCATTAAACCCTAGGTTCAAAAAACAAAAATAAAAACAAAGGAGTACAGCAATATTATGGTTTCTCCATACACTATATAACAAAGAGCAGGGCAGAGTAGAGGTAAAGGGAAATGGAAATTAGGAGTTCTCTAATTTGGTTTACATATTAAATTCTTCTAAATCAACTGTGTTTATATAACATTCCACATCAAAGCCCCACTATTTGCTTACAGATTATTGTCCTTAATTGTTCTGTAATTTACATATAAAGGAAACCACTTTAAGCAATTTTTGAAGTTATATCTAGAAATGGCACCAAAAGCATTTGAGTTTTTTTGGGGGGGGTATAGATGTACATGTGTGCATACAAGCCACACAAACACATCTGTGCACACACATACAACTGGCTTTAAAATTTGGAATTAGATACAAACATACACGTGTGTGTATATATACATATATATATATATATATATATATATATATTCATAGATATATCTTAAAACTAAAGGAATAAAGTCTAGTGACTTAAGGAAATTTTTAAAATACATCTGTAAACTAAGACAAAACTCATGGCCAGTACTCAGAGCATAAGGAAAAATGTTCATTTGTTTTGGTTGGAATTAAAGAAATCTGGCTTTTTTAATGTACAGGTTCTTTTAGGAGACCAACTTGAATATTTTCCTCCCCCTTTCCTAGTCTATCTATAAGAAGATCAACTCTGAGTTTAATGGGTAAAACCAAAGTAGAGTACACTCCCAAAATGAGACACGGCAATCCCTGGCGGCCACGGGCTTAGTCATCTGTTGGAATTAATTCCTTTTTGGGGAGAGAATTATTTGAATCCAGTTGGCTTTGAGCTTGAAAACAACTTTTTAAAACTTAGTCTGCTTTTGGTTTTTAAAACCACAAGTTTTACCCAAAGGGAAATGCATAGGAATCACCCCACAAAAGCAATTCTATCACCAATTTCTCCAGAGCATAAGATATCCCTCCCTTCAATATTGTGGGACCAGGATGTATTTTTTAAAATTACATCCTGGTGTATAAAATACCAAAAACACCTTCATTCTAACAATATTTGCAAAATCCTTCAATTGATTTTCCAGGTGTTTCACTGTACTAAATCTCTTAGTATACATTTTGGAACAATCTGTTCTTTAAAAAAAAATTTCATTGTTTTCCTTTCTAAATAAGATTCTTTACTCAAAAATTCTTTCCAAATTTAGTGACTTTTCCCACAGTATTCATTATTAAAGACAGGTTTTTTTCCCTGACATATTGCTTTAAGATGTCAAGATGCTTTTAAAATATGAACTTGGGATCTCCTTTTATACTAAGGGTTTGCAAGTGGTTTAACAAAGATTACCATCTTTACACACTACCCAGCTGTTTCTCCATCATCTCAAACAAAAGAGATTCTGGCCTTGGTAAGGTAGATTTGCATTCTCAGCTTCTTCTAGAGCAACAAATCAACTATTTACCTTACTGCCCCCCCCAATGGCTCAAAACCATACAAAAAAGAAGCTCCTCAGAATAAAAACAAAAATCTACTAACCACTTGCCAAGTTTGGATTAATGTGGCTGGCTCCTTGAATTTTATAATGGCCTCAAGACGTATTATATCTGGATTCTCAGATGTCTGTTAAATATTAATCATGGTGAAGCAGCAATGTTAGAAAACTGGGTCAAAGCTGAACCTCTTTTATTAATCCTCTCTACTCTTTTATTTTTCCAGTACAGATTCTAAAGCTCTGATGTCCAGCAAAACCCATTTGTAAAACCCACTACTACCAAGCCAACTACTACAGAACTTCCTCTGCTTTTTATCTAGAGGAAAATCCTTCCCTCCAAATAAGGCCAGACTACTAAGAGGGAGTCAATAAGAATCTCAATATATTAGATTCATTATAGACACAGATAAAGGACATCATTGGCTGGAAAATACAAAAGAGCCTTGTGTAAGGAACAGCAAAGATGCCAGCCATCACTAGATCACAGAGTACTAGATCACAAAGTAAGAAGTAGCATGTGTGCGGAGTGAGGTGGTGGGATTAGATGGAGTTAGAGATAAAAAAAAATGGGAAAGGGAGGAGGGGGTCAAGTTAAGAAAGGCTTTGAATGTCAAACAGGATTTTATAATTTTTAACTGAACAGGATATAGAATATAAGAACTCAGAATGACTCAATTCCATTTTAAAGAAAAAACAACATATATGCAAAAATGACAGGTTTGAATCAGAGGGTTAAATGTCACAGAATATTTTTGAATGATAGCAATGATTTTTGAATGATGACAATTCCTATGAATCAGAAGATTACTCTTATAGAAGTGGGTTGGATAGATCCGAGTGGAAAGCAGTTAGAACTGCAATAGTCCAAAAGAGACTTTTAACAAGGGCTCAAACTAGGATGGTGATAGTACAAAGGAAAAGGAGGTAATGGCAGATATTTGGGGAGGCACAAGCATCATTAACTGAAGGAAAATGTAGGACTGGTTTTCTAGAGTAAGCCTAGAACTAACCTCTCTGGTAGTCATTCTACATAAAACAATATCTGGAGGTAGAGTTATGGATGAGATCACAAAAGGAAAGAATGTAGAGAAGAAAGAGCTTTCATAGAGTGAGGCAGCACTTTAGGATCAAATGCCCCTTCTGATACTTCTTACTACCTTTATGATTTTGGGCAACTTGCTTAATATCTTTAACTTATATGTAAAATAAGAGAACTAGATTAGACATTCTCTGAGGTCCCTTCCAGGTGTAAATCTATGATTATACTTTGATTCTACTATGATTCTACAGCAGGAGATTAAAAAAAGAAGAGCCAGAAAAACCAGAGAAGGAATAGAGTTAAAATAAGGAAGTAGGGAGATGGAAGCATTACTGAAACCAAACAGAAAGTTTCAAGATGGAGGATATAGTCAACAACATAAATGGTTGTAGATAGGTCAAAGAAATTGAATACTGGGAAAAGATTCTAATTTTTGATTTGCTAAGAGTGCTTCTCAATGGTGTTTATGAAGCCAGATTTCAAGTAAGTGTGAATGGATAATAAAGAAGGGGAAAGCAATAATCAGAACTGCTCTAGAACATTGGCAATTAAGAGGAAGAACAAGGTGGAGGCAGGCTAGTTTGGGGTATAGCAGAATGGAGGGAAGGGTTGTTTCAGTGATAATTAAAACATAATTGTACTGTCTGGGAAGGAGGATAGGTTAGAGATGTCAGAGTAAGGAGATAATTGGAGAAAGGCCTTGACAGAATTAGGAGAGAATCAAGCACACAAGTGAAAGGGTCACCCTTGGTCAGGAGAAATGTCACAGAAAAGCTTAAATCCTGTTGAGCTACCTTTCTAATCCTCTCACCCCTCTACTAGAAACCTTTCCCCAATTCCTCTAGTTATGTCCCATTAACTACTACCTCCTCTCCAAAAATATCTCCAATTTATCTGATGTGTGTATCTATGTGTACAAATACATGACATAGGTTGTAAATTGGTCACACAGCTAAGTAATTATTAAGTGTCTGAGGTAGAATTGAACTCAGGTCCCCCAGACTCGAGGGCTGGTGCTCTCTATTCACTGTACCATTTAGCTGCCCCTAATCTTCAAAAAAAATTAGGGGAAGAGTTGCTATCCTTTGTTCTTACTCCAACCATAGTGAAGCATAAAAAGTCATACAATGTCAAATACCCATTTATAAATCTGTGATCCTATCATTCTGTTTCCTCTCAGTGTTACATAATTAAATATTTGTTAGTTTACAGCTTTCTGTTTCCATGGTCATATAGTAGTTAGATTTTTTTTTTTTCAAATTAGAAACCTTAAAGAACCAAGGATTGTGTTTAGCTTGCTTCATTCATAACTTTGCGTAGCTTCCTCCCTCTCTCAACCTCATAGGCAGACACTTAAGGACATCTGAAATTGAGGACAAGGACAACAAACATACAGGATTGTATAGTGTCTCAGATGGATTTCCGAGACTGAAAACCATTCAAAAAGAACTATGTGGACTTTATTGATTGTTAGAGAAGGTAGGTCATCTTAGGTCTTTGGGATATTACATGAAGTGTCTTGAATTATTATGGTGCAGTGTATTTGCTTTTTGTAGTCACAACATCACATTTCCAAAGCTAACAATTCTGTTTTTGATAATATCTTAGGAAGAATAACAATAAGGTTATATTTCAGCTGGATTTGAGTGGGATGTAGTATCCATTTGGCAACAGGGAACAGGTTTTTTCCAACACTCATTTCCTATTGGCAGGAAATTAACCTCATTACAGCATTAGGTTCATCCATCAAAAACCAGTTCTCTTGGCAAAGGATCTCTTCTAGGTTTTCTGAACCAACTGATTCCCTAGTGTAGAGGTCACTTATCTTTTTAAACATTTGAAAGTGTGATTTGAGAAAGCACCATGGACTACTTTTTAAAAATCATAATATCTTTTCTCTAAGTCTCAGGATTACATTTTGCAACATGATAGAACTTTTTAAAATTAGATCTCTAAGATCTAACACACCCCCAAATCTTGTGATTCTGTTTTTTTATAATGCCAAATTAATATTAAATTACTACTCTGTATGAGAAAGATCTCATGAATATCAAAATACTTGTAACGGTATTTTTGGGTAGTACCAAAGACACAAAAACAAAGATGATGATCATCAGCTGGGAAAATAACTAAACAAATTGTTGGTGGTAACATAACGAAACATTATTGAAATGTAAGAAATAATGACAATGCAGATTAGAATGGGAAGACTTTGATGAGCTGATGCAAAATAGCAGAACCAAGGAAACAACATATATGATCAATACAATAATATAATCTAAAACAACAAAAAAACCATAAAACCAAATACTATGAGGATGGAAACAAGAAGACGCAGTGAATTCAGGAAATTCCAGAAGCTCTTCCCCAAAACAATGCCACTAAATTATGACTCTAATCAAATTCTAGAGTGGTGAAACTCACAGAAAGACTGAATGAAACAAGATAACTTGGAAGATCCATGGAAAGGGACTATTCCACCAGAACTGGAATGGGCCACAGTGCAACTCAGGCAGATGTTGGCTTTGGCATCCAGGAACAGCCCAAAGTCACCTGGGTCCAAGGTAACAGGGGCTGGCCTTGGAAGGTCAGCAGGAAAACACTGCCATGTTCACTCTGGTACCTCAGGGCAGCCCTACCTGGGGAACCAGAAGCAGGCTAGGGGAGCCACCCAGCAGTTGCTTCCAGAGCACTCAGCTCATTGATGGTAAAGGTCTGCATGTGGGGGGAGATGGCAAAGGTCTTGCCACTATCCCGAGGCAGAACACTGTTGCTTTGTCCAAGCTGGTCACAGTCTGGAGCCCCATACTGCCATAGTGGTCCAGGAACCCCCACCTCATAGCTCCAGGGTAGTCATTCACAGACCATAGCACAGACCAAGAGAGCAGTCAGAGCCTCTCATAAGAACTTGAACGAATTGAGGTCCTGGGGGGGAAGGGAGTGTGTCTGAAAATAGCTGCAAAAACCCTCAAAAGCTTAAGAAAGTGCATCCTCCATCCTGCAAGCAGAGCTCCACATTGACAAAGAGTTAAAATCAAGTCATAGGCTGGGGATATGAGCAAACAACAGAAGGGAAAAAATCCAACCATAGACAATTACTTTGGTCCCATGGAGAATCAAAATACACATTCAGAAGATGACATAGTCAAAGATTCTGTATCTCAAAGCCCCCCCCCCCAAAAAAAGAAAACCCAGGAATTGGTCTCAGGCTATGGAAGAACATAAAAAAGATTTTGAAAATCAAGTAAGGGAGTAGAGGAAAATTTGGGAAGAGAAATGAAATGATCAAAACCAAGTCAGCACCTTGGTGAAGGGAATGCAAAAATTACTAAAGAAAATAACCTCTTAAAAACCAGTTTAGGTCAAATGAAAAAACCAGTCCAAAAGATCATTGAGGAGAATAATATCTTTAAAAGAAAAATTGGCCTCTTGAAGGAAATTCCGAAATAAAAACTCCCAGAAAATTACACAACTTTCAAGTCATGAAGAAAATATTACAAGCAGCCACAAAGAAACAATTCAAATATCAATTGGGATTACAAAGATTTAGCAGCATCTACAAGAGAGGAATTTGGGTTTGAAATATGATATTCCAGAAAGCAAAAGAGCTTGCATTACAATCGAAACTTAACTACCCAGCAAAACAATATATTCTTTCAAGGGAAAAGATGGATATTCAATGAAATAGGGGACTTTCAAACTTTCCTGTTGAAATGACCAGAGCTAAACAGGAAGGCTGATCTTCAAGTATAGGAACTGCAAATTATGAGGGATTTAATGATGCTGAACTGCTTGTATTCCTGCATGGGAAAATGATACTGATAACTCATATGAACCTCATTTATCTGGGCAGTTAGAAGGAGCATATATAGACAAGGCACAGGAGGAAACTGAATATGAAGGTATAATATATTATAAAGATGGAGTTAGGGGCGGCTAGGTGGTGCAGTGGATAAAGCACTGGCCTTGGAGTCAGGAGTACCTGGGTTCAAATCTGGTCTCAGACACTAAAATAATTACCTAGCTGTGTGGCCTTGGGCAAGCCACTTAACTCTGTTTGCCTTGCAAAAAAAAAAAAGATGGAGTTAATGGATGAGAAAGGAATGTACTGGGAGAAGGGGGAAAGAGTGGGAGAGTGGACTAATATACAAGAAAAAGCTTTTTTTGCAATCGAAATGGAAGGGGAGGGGAAAGAGAATGAGGGAACCTTCATTCTCATTGGAAGTGGCTCAGAGAGGAAATAAAACACACTCTCAATAGGGTATAGAAATCTATCTTACCCTAGAGGAATAAAACAGAGGAAAGGGAAGGGAGGGAAAAAGAGGTGTAGGTAATAAAAGAGAGGGAAGATTGTGGGAAAAGGTAGTCAGATACAACACATTTTTGAGGAGGGACAGGATGAAACAAGTGAGAGAACAGAATAAATGGGGGGGTGGGGAGTAATAGGATGGAAGGAAATACAGTTAGCAATAGCAACTGTGGGGAAAAAAATATTGAAGCAACTTTTCTAATGGATTTAAGATAAAGAATGTGATCCATCCCCAAGACAGAGCTGATGGTATCTGGATACAGACTGAAGCACTTTTTTTTCCCTCTTACTTTATTTTTCTTGAGTTTTCTCTAACTTTGTGAGGGAAAGGCTTCTATTATTGTTGCAACATAAAAAATTAATTAAATAATTAATAAATAAAAACCCAGATGCTATATAATTGATTACTATATAAAAACAATAACTAATATTTTAGTATGTTTAAATGTTCCAGGTTCCATGCTAAGTTCTTTACATTTATTATCTCATTTGATCTTTTTATAACCACTTTCCGAAGTAGGCACTATTTTTATCACATCCATTAAGAATGAGGAATCAAGGAGATAGCTAAGTGGCACAGTAGATAGAGCACTGGCCCTGGAGTCAGAAGGACCTGAGTTCAAATCCAACCTCAGACACTTCATAACTACCTGGCTGTGTGACCTTGGGCAAGTCACTCAACCCCATTGCTTTGCAAAGAAAAAAGAAAAAAAAAGAAAGATGAGGAATCAGAGTTAAAAGAGATTAAGCAACTTTTCCAAAGTCACCCAGCTAGTAAGTGTCTGAGGTCACATTTGAACTCAGATCTTCCTTATAGCACAACTGGCACTTTATCCACTGCATCACTTAACTCCTGATAATCATTAACAATCTGGGTTTCTCCTAAGGGAGAGAGAGGAAGAAGACATATTTCCCCTCACTCCTTTTCAAAAGTGGGGAATTATAGGAAACATTCCATTTATTATCATATTTGAGTAATGAATTGCTTGGTTTTGTTGAATTTCTTCCCCACCCACCCACCTTTTATTCTTCTTTCTTACCATAAGAGGATAATAGTTCTCTGGGAGGGGAGGAAGAAGGGATCTATTTGGATTTGGAAATGAAGGTGATATAAAAACAAAATATTAATTAAAATTAAAGAAAAAATTTTGAATGCTTCACTTTTTATTTTTTTTTTAGGTTTTTTGCAAGGCAAATAGGGTTAAGTGGCTTACCCAAGGCCACACAGCTAGGCAATTATTAAGTGTCTGAGACCAGATTTGAACCCAGGTACTCCAGACTCCAGGGCTGGTGCTTTATCCACTGCACCACCTAGCCACCCCAATGCTTCACTTTTTAATGGGGACTTTACTATAAGTGACCTCCCTTTCCTCTCATCACTCTTACCTATACCATACTTCCAAAGTCTTCCATCTTAAGAGACCAAATCAGCCTTAAGCAGGTCTCTGAGTCCCCATCAGAATTCTGATCCTATAATCTCTTCCTCTAATTCAGATTAAGTTACTCCCCTTATGCCTACTACCAGGGTTATAATGACCTAGTTATAAAGGGTAGAATAATGGAAGATTTCATAATGCTATAAGACCTTTAATATGTACAATCAAAATCCCTTGCCCAAAGTAAGATCCTAAGTAAAATATTCTCCCTAGTGTTGCCAATAGTTAGTCAAGCATCACTTATTAAGCATCTACTGAATGGGGTAGGATGCCAGTTTTATAGCTTTCTGGTCAACTATATCCATGCTTATCAATGAATGGCCTAGGTGATTTAGAAAAAGCAGGAAAAGAAATCTATGCCAAGAATCTGTGATGTCACTGATTTAGGAACTCCATCCATCTACTCAGATCCCACCCTACTTCATAAAAGTTTGGATTAGTGAGGTGCCTGAACCTTAGAGAGATTTGTTGACCTGATTCCAAATCCAATGCTCTAAAAAGAGTAGTAATCTCATGTTACCTATTTTTAAGCAAACTTACAAGTTGATGTTTTCTGTACAAGAATCCATCATGCATTAAAAAATACATTCCCAGTGAGGGAGTTTCAAAACCACCAAGTCACCATGTCCTTACTACCAAGCTTATGCTTTCTCCTTGGATCCAAAGGGAGCTCTACCCTAAGTGCTTCTAATCTTAGCACTACTTAGCTTAGTAAATCCCAAGTTCCTATCAAAATTAGAGAATTGTTTGTGAATTATCTAATATTATGTTGTTCTGATCATGAATTTTAATGCATTGACTGAATTCAATGATTAACACTGTTTTGGTACATATTCTATTTGTTCTGAAATGAGAGATGAATCAAAGAGAGCCCTTATTAAGGTCAAATCTTAATTTTTAATATTTTCTCAATACAAATGAGTGTGCTTTTTTAAAACCAGTAATAGCTAGGGTTCTCTTTCTCTTATATGCTTTAATTTTTGGAATCTAAAGAGCTATGATTTAGCTATAAATTTCTGCAATGAGATCTCTGTGTAGATCTTATACTATAATATGCATTAAATTAAATTAATATCTGAATATATATATATATATATACATATATATGTATATATATATAATCACTTACAGGCAGTTGAAAAGATTTTTACCCCATTCCTTCCACCCCATCATTTGATACAGTAAGTTATTAAAAAATCCACAGCTAAATCCTTGAATGTAGAACTCCTCTAAAGTTTAAGGGAAGCAATCTTTTTTCTTTATTTTTTAAAATTTATTTATTATTGAAAATTATAATTTTCCCCCTAATCTCACTTCCCTCCCCCTGTCCCTCACAGAAGGCAGTCTGACAGTCTTTACATTGTTTCCATGCCATACACTGATCAAAATTGAATGTGTTGAGGGAGGAAATGATATCCTCAAGGAAAAAATAAGATAATGTAGTTTTTGTTTTTAATTTAGGGTAACTTTGGTCTTTGTTTAAACTCCACAGTTCTTTCTCTGGATACAGATGGTTTTCTCCATCGCAGATAGCCCAAAATTGTCCCTAATTGTTGCACTGACAAAATGGGCAAGTCCATTAGATTGAGCATCAACCCCATTTTGCTGTTATGGTATGCAGTGTTCTTCTGGTTCTGCTCATCTTGCTCAGCATCAGTTCATGAAAAT
This sequence comes from Macrotis lagotis, assembly GCF_037893015.1. Taxonomy (NCBI): domain Eukaryota; kingdom Metazoa; phylum Chordata; class Mammalia; order Peramelemorphia; family Peramelidae; genus Macrotis; species Macrotis lagotis. The sequence continues at coordinate 69,354,417 of NC_133664.1, read as the reverse complement.
TCTCTCTGAATTGCCATCCCTTCCAGTTTCTTTGTTTGGGGTTTTTTTTAGGTTTTTTTGCAAGGCAAATGGGGTTAAGTGGCTTGCCCAAGGCCATACAGCTAGGTAATTATTAAGTGTCTGAGACCGGATTTGAACCCAGGTACTCCTGACTCCAAGGCCGGTGCTTTATCCACTACACCACCTAGCCGCCCCTCCTTCCAGTTTCTAATAGAACAAAAGTGTTCCATAATGTACAAATACCACAGTTTGTTCAGCCATTCCCCAATCGATGGACATTCACTCAATTTCCAATTCTTTGCCACCACAAACAGGGCTGCTATGAATATTTTTGTACAAGTGATGTTTTTATCCTTTTTCATGATCTCTTCAGGGTATAGATCCAGTAGTGGTGTTGCTGGATCAAAGGGTATACACATTTTTATTGTAAGGCCACACTTGGATGAGAAACTGAAAATCAAACCTAAAAGGCCTTTTATTCATTTGAAGGACATGTCTACAATAGTAGGAAGTTTAAGAATTCCAAGATACTACAGCATAGACTCTTTAAGTAGCTTCTATAAGAAGGGAGCAGAAGGAAAACATGCTGAAGCACCAAGTGTGATACCTTAGCATGTTAGCTTAATTATTTCCTTGAACCAACAATAGAACATGCACATTCTTCCCTCTCAGAACATTAAGTACATGACAGACCAGTCACTTGAAGTTGATAATGAATGCTTAAAGAGGTCTTCGAGCAAAGGCTTAGATTTTTTAATTTAAATTTTCCTTTTTTCATTATTATGAACTTGACAATTATCAATAAATTTTAACATTTCCCTGTACAAAGAAGAAAAGGTGGATTACCTATGAAACAGTAAAGTTCCACCAGATAGAGCTTGAATTTCATTGTTGCTGTTTTATGTTTCTTATTTAACATGAGAGCTCTACACTGTCCTGCCTTGGTATGTCCCCTTCTGATCTTCCCTGGGCTCTTCTCTGTGGATTTTCAATCTAAATGATTCATCAACATCCTTTTATTTCTTTTTTCCTGTTTTTCAAATAGTACCTCTACTACAAAGGAAGTAAACAGATTTGGTCTTAGGGACAGGAAGACCTCTGACTAACTGGATAACTGGGTAACCCAGGAAATTCTTTGTAAGTCTTATATAGCTCTAAATATGATTAAATGTTATAGAGGAGGTGCCAGTCTGCACAGGCAGAAGGAGTTTCTCATCCAGAAAAACCCTAAGGCAATGAGATCCAATAGGGACTAGTCCCTACTCCTATCCATTTCCCCAACTCCACCAATCTCTCTCCGTCCCAAAAACTAAGTCTTATAACAGTTAACCACTTGGTAAGATATATTGAAGAAGATAATCCTCTTAATTCCAACTTTTATTCTTTCTCTTTGTTACTGAGATTTACCTCAGTTCTCTCATATTTAAGTATATTTGCAAAAATACAAAAACTCAAATGAGGTCATGAAGAGTTGGACAAGACTGAAATGACGAGAGAGAGGGAGAGGGAGAGAGAGAGAGAGAGAGAGAGAGAGAGAGAGAGAGAGAGAGAGAGAGAGAGAGAGAATCATCTCACCATAAAGTTCTTTTACTAAATGTCTACACCCTTCTCCAGTCCAGATTCTCATTACCTTTCACCTTCTTTATTACACTGTCTCCCAACTAGTTTCTATCTCTAATCATCCCCCTTACAATCTCTCCAACTGGCCAGGTTTACTATCTTAAAATATTACTTTCATCATGTCCTTTCATCATGCCCTTCCTTGCTCCCCCCCCCCCCCCCCCCCCCGCTTAAAAACATTTAGTGACTCCCAACGGCCTTCAGGCTGAAATCCAAATTCTTTAGCCTGGCATTGATAGCACTCCAAAATATGGCCCCAAGTGACCTTTCCAGTCTTCTTTCTCTCACTAGTCCACTACAAAACCATTCACTCCAACCTAACTAGTTTTCACATTGTTTCCTAAATAATGCATCACAGTTTCTCACTTATTCACCTCTAACTATGGATTTTTCCTGTACCACCTACAACAAAGTCTTCTACCCTCTATAATTCTTACTCATCTTTAAACCAGTTAAACTTCACAGCTCCCACAAGGCCTTGTGACCAAGAGTCTCAAAGTTACACTGAACCCCTATGCATTTATTCTATGAACTATTCACTTAAGCATTCGTTCATCCCCTAGTATCAAGAGTCACATTTCCAAAAGTAGGTTATGTTTTCCTTTTCCCCAGTAAAGTTATTGGTTCCTTTTTACATTCTCTGCATTTCTCACAATTTGTATGACCGGACAAAGAGAAGGTGCTAAATAAGTATATTTTAATTAAGAGAAATTAACCAGTATTCATATTGCTGAGGAAGTCATTGAATAGTTGTTGCTTTTAAAAAGCGATATGTTCATTGTCAAACTCAGTTTTTGCTCTTTCCTTTCAATAGTTCTCTCAATAGATAGCCCCATTTCATCATCAACTGACAAACAAGCCCCAAATACCACCACAGGTTCTCCTACTCCTATCAAACTGGCATTAGCACTAGAAAGCACTTTTTTTCTCTAGCTTCATGAGGACAAACCAAAATTATAAGCTTCAACCCTCAGATTTACTAGTCTGTGCAATTAGAGGATCAGAATTAGATTTGACCCTTTCACTGGCCTTATTCTTCCTGGAGCCAGACTCCCAATTTGCTTCAAATCAAATTATGCACATTTGTAATAAAAACTAATTTTCCCTGGGCTCCCCCTCACTTTCATCAAAATCTTATTTAGAAAGAGACAGGATTTCTTGGTAGCTAATAGGTCAAAAAAATCTCCCAATCCCTTAGCAGAAAGATAAATTTAGTCTTTTAGTGGTTTATAAAACCCTTTTAGATCTGACCAAAAGGATATTTCTTTTCTTCCTGTTATGGCAATCCTGCTAACCTCTTTTTCCCCCTCTGCTTTAGAAACCCAAGAGAGGAAGTTTCATCCAAGAGTCACGTCAAAAGAGTAAGAAAACAAAGATGCTAGGCTTCAGAGTCAATGCTACTGTTTGCATTTCTTTTCCTCTCAGTGTATAATCCATTCACAGATAAGATTATAATATAATTTAACTTTCCCTAACATTTCAAAGAAGGTAACAGACTGAGTTTTTAACAAAAAAGATAGGGGCAATATTCTTCAATTCACATTACCAATGGGTATGAATCACCTCTATAATCACCTCTACCTGTAGAAGAGGTTGTAGTAAAGATGGTTTTGGGTGGAAGGGAGAGAAAATAAATGCTTATAATTAAAAAAATTTAAAATAGGAAATGTGTTTAGGGAAGAAGTAAGATAGATTGCAAAAGTGACACTTTGTCGGAAGGCTAATACCTGGGGGAGGGGAAATCAACTGAGTCTAGAATATTCATTCATACAGATTCAGAAATGTAATTTTATGCATTCATTCAGGAAGGATCTAGTCCTAGGGAATTGATTTACATTAACCAAATTCACAAGTTTATAAACTACAATACCTACAATGAAAAAATATATCTTTATTAATATTTAAAGTACTCTTGTGTCCATTAGGCAAGGTTCCCTTTTCCTGGTATTCAGACACCTTGGAATGTAGTACCAATAGCAACAAATATTTATCCAACTCTGAAGTTTTCAAAGAATTTTACACTGAACTGATCCAACTATTCTTGGAAATATGCCCTTAAGGGCTAAAAAAACTGCATACACTTTGAAACAGTAATACCAAAGAGATCAAAGAAAAAGGAAAAGAACCCATATGTATAAAAATACTCATAAGCAGCCGTTTTTGTGGTGGCAAAGAATTGGAAATTGGAAGGATGTTGAGCAATTGAAGAATGGCTGAACAAGTGGTGGTACTTGATTGTAAAGGAATACTGCCACACGCTAAGAAATGACAAGTAGGATGGTTTCGGAAAAACCTGGGGTGACTGATTCCAAGTAAAGTGAGCAGAACCAGGAAATCACTGTAAAATAACAGTAATATTGTTACAATGATCAACTGTGAATTATTTGGATTCTCTGATGAAGACAATGATCCAAGATAATTCCAAAGGAAGCTATTCACCTCCAGACAGAAAACTGATGGGTGCAAACTGAAGCATATTTTTTTCCACTTTCTTTATGTTTTTTGCTTTTTATTTTGGGGTAACGTGATTACTATGGACATGTTTTTAATGACTTCACATATATAATTGATACGTTCTTGTTTTCTCAATGGTTGAGGAAAGGAGAGAAGCAAAGAATTTGGAATTCATTTTTTTAAAAGAATGTGAAAGTGGTTTACATATGTCATTTGATTTGATCCTCAAAAGAGCTCCCTTAAGTTTATGTTACATTGAGCCCATTTTATTGATGCTAAAATGGAAAGTTTTAATAAGCTGAAGCTGAAATAAGCTAATAAGCTGAAAGGGATCTTGGAGATCCTTTAGTACAACCAACCTCCTGATGGTCCTCAAAGTGTCATGAGGAAAGTAAGGACCTAGATGAATTAAGAGACAGTCCTAAGGTCTTATATTATCAACATCATAGCTAGCATTTATATATTGCTTTTTTATTTATAAAGTGTTTCAAAAATATCTTATTTTATCCTCACAACAACTCTTTTAGTTAGAAGCTATTATTAGCTCATTTATAGATGAAGAAACTGGAACAATAATCAAGTGACTAGCCCAGGGTCACACAGTCAGAATCTGTGGCTGTTGATCAACAAATCCTCCTGCCTTCTAGGCTTGCTTTCTTTCCAAGGCACCACATTGCCTCTCTAATGAGAAGCAATGATATTTTTAAACAGTACCTTAATTTACAAGTGAAGAAAGTGTGTGTGTCTGTATATTATCCTTTTGATTGATCTGAATCCTTTTGATTAATACTAAACTGATCTTAATTTAACAACATTATTTTATCATTCTGAGTCTACATCTAAATAGAGGGGTTGGACAGATGAGGCAAAGCTGGATTAGTACTTGGAGAGTAGAAAAATAATGAATATGATCCTCCCTAAGAAACTGAGGAATGGATAGGGATTTGATAAGTTATTCAAATGAGAAATGAGGAAATAAATAAATGGAACTAATCTTCAATTTGGGAATCCTAAAGAAAAGAATTTGGGGAATAGAAAAAAAATGAGAGGAAGATAAAAAAAGCAAGTTCAAGAATCAGGTGACCACTCATCAATTAGAGAATGGTCGAACAAGGGTCTATGACTGTAATAAAATATTATTGTGACATAGAAAATAATAAGGGATACAATTTCAGAGAAACCTGGGAAGACTGATATAGATTGAAGTGAGCAAAACCAGGGAAATGCTTATATAATTACAACAATATTGTAAAGACAAATTTGAAAGATTTAAGAACTCCAGTCAATACAATGACCAAACAGGATTTCAGAGGACTCATCAGGAAACCATCCACCAACTAATCAGAATGGAACATATTTTGGGGACATGACCAATTAGGAAATTTGGTTTACTTGACCATGCATAATGAAGTCAGCTAGGTGGCTCAGTGGATAAAATACAATAGAACATAAATAATGTTCATATGTAGTTTTCTGTGTCAATATGAAGACAGCTAGGCAGTACACTGGGTCTAGAGTCAGGAAGACTCATCTTCCTGAGTTAAAATCTAACCTTAAGGCACTACTTGTGTGGTCCTGGACAAGTTCCTTAACCTTAATGTGTCTCAATTCTTTTATCTATGAAGTAGATTTAATAACAGCACTCATCTCCAAGGATTGATGATGATAAAATGAGAAACTACAGATTGTTTTATAAACCTTAAAATTATATAAATACTAATTATTGCCATTTTTATTTTTGCTTGTTACACAAGTTTTAACTTTACTGTTTTTCTTTTAATGAGGGAGATATACAGAGAAGGAAAACAAAAGATTTAATTGAAAAAAATTGTTTTAAATTTAAAAAAAAAAAGAATCAAATAACTACTTAGGAGTGCAATTTCCAATCTGACCTCAGACATTTAATAATTACCTAGCTATGTGACCTTGGGCGAGTCACTTAACCCCATTGCCTTGCAAAACAACAACAACAACAACATGAAGAGCGCAATTTCCAACTAGAATAAGCTACTGTTGCTGGAGGTCAGGAAGAAAAAAAACTAGTTTCATAAGAACTATGGAATTCAGGGAGAGCCAGTTGACTTGGAGCTAAAATTACTTTGAATTGTAAATGAAGACATGTCTTGTGCCCTTGTACACTGTAATTTACTGATTCAAATGGTTGGTAAAACTTACCAGAATGTGTGCTTTTCTGGCATTGCCTCCTGGAACCCAAGGTCACCTCCACACAATGATGAGGTTTCAGAATAGGGATTTAATTGAGAAACGACAAAATTAATCTAGAAAAACAAATAAATCTGTTTGAAATATGTGTGAAATATTTATTTTGTGCAATGTTTACAAATGAAAATTGAATCTTTCCTTTAGTTTAAAAGGATATATCTCAACGTTCTAGTAAAAGTTCCCTATATAATACAAAGTTCCTTTATCCTGTCTTGTATGTCCTAAAATCCATATCCTCTAGAACATATAATTAGTAGGCACTAAAATCCATGCTAAATAAACAAAAAAGGACAAGAAGAGAGGCTTTTGAACATTTTTAAATTAATGTATTTTTTTATTTCATATTAATCTATTAACCTAAGTTTACTCTATCTGGGCTACTGCAAAAGGTAGGACACTCCAATTTAGAAATAAAGAGTACTTTCTCTTTGCCTTCCTTTTCTCACTCAACAACTTTTCAAAATAATGCTAATATGATAATATGAAATAAAATCAAACACCCATTCACTACCTGTACCTAGATTCACGATATATAAAACTCCAATGGACCTGTGATATAGCCTTATACCAGACTGGTTTCTCTAGTCATTGATTTTAACCCTTAGGCATTTTACATCAACTCTTCCCCAACTTTGGCATTCAGAAACCATAAACAAATTAATGCTGACATAGCTACTGGAAAGGATGGATCAATCAAATCCAATGACTATCCAAAAGAAAATATACATCCAAAATCATCATCCTTTTATATATATTGTCTTTCTTTATTAGAATACAGGGCTCATAGTGGGTAGCGATTGATTTCACTATTCTATCTGTATCCCCAATGACTGGAATACACTAAGTTTTCAATAAATATTTTTTCAATCATTCATCTCATCAATGCTGCTCTTTCCCTCCCAAGACCCTGAGCCTACACATTCTGTAAAAACTCCAGTAGGAAGTTTTCCACCTAATGTACTAAGGGCTGGCCTAGACTTAGATCTCTTGAAATTATGGAATGCATGGGCTATGCATCTATAACCACCAGTTGTTGATACATGAGCCAGGTCCCTCACACTTTTCTGGCCATGCATATCTCTGATATCTTTTAAACTACTTGCTCAGAATTCATGATTCAAAACTCCCTGCAACCTACTTCAGTCCATCATGAATCTCTCCATTGACATCTGAATGACTTAACAAATTTGTTGCCTCAAACCATGTGGTATTTCTTGACTTACAGCCATAATATATCATCAGAACAATGATATTAAAAAGAAAGGATTCAGTTTCAGAACACCTGGAATCACGCAACATGCCACTCAGTCTACCAAATGAGATTTCATCTGTTCTCTGCCTCCTGTTCAGTTCTGGACCCAGTTCATTGTCTGACAATAGTTTAAAAATTATATTAAGACTTTTGGGATACCCTGTGGATGAACTAATGGACCAGCTTCATAGACTATACATTTAACTTATGCTAGACAAAAGTTGTCACCATCTACAGTAAGTTAAAAGTGATCACTGGTAGCAAGATGGCATATCGGATAGAGCATCTACAAATACTTAAAGTGGTATAGGTTAGCTATTATTACTAGTATGTCAAAAATGTAATGCTGCCTAATTAATTGTGACTAGGGATAGCAGAGATAATTTATAGATTAGCAAATTATTGTCTCAATTACCCCCAGTCTGGAATATTTCCAAAAATTCTGGAATAAAAATGAAAAGTTTTGATTAATTTCTTTAACTCTGAGTTGGGTGAGTTTTTATATGGAGGGTTCTATTTACTGATGTGTGCAGTAGCTAAAGGGTATTCAGGGACCTCCCAAGAGATCCGGGTATTCAGGGACCTCCCAAGAGATCCAATAGCAAGCATCACCTTAGACAAGCCATTTATCCTTTCTAGCACTCATTGTCCTGATCCAGAAAAATGGAGCAGGTTGATTAGAAGGATCATAGATTTAGAGCTGGAAGGGAACTTAGTGATTTTACAAATGAGGAAACTGAGATCCTGAGAGATTCAGTGACTTATTGAAGATCATGAAGGTAGAAAGTGGCAAAGCCGAATTTGAATTCAGGAGCTTTGATTTTTTGATCCAACAATCTTACCTCTGCAACCTAATTCGACCAGATGAGGTTTTGAGTTTCCTCTAAAGTCTAGACCAAGATTCTATGATTCCACTGGCACAGGGGTGATATAGACCAGCAGATAGGAAAACATCCAAAGAAGTCTTGGGAAAACATCCAAAGAATCATTCAGGACAAATCTGAAGGGTTTTTAAAAAGCTTTACTTTTCGAGATCTCTCTTTTCCAATTTCTCAAAAGTTTTCATTTTGTTTCCCTTTTTTTTGCCCCTTTTGGTCAGACACTGTCCCCTTCCAGGTACAAAAGTCAAATGCAGCTCTGCCTCCTAAAAGCCTAATTATACAACAAGTCACACTCTCTAATCCCTTGCCTCTCTTCTGATCCAAAAGAACCACTGCTACTACAAAAGCAACTCAGATTCGCTTGGCATTTTACCAGCTAATAATAATACCTAACATTTATAAAGCAGTTTGTTTACAAAGCACTTTAAAAAGTTAGCGCACTTCAAGTCTAGTTATTATAATTATCCCCCTTTGGTAGGTGAGGAAAGGAACTTTGATTAGTTATATGACTAGGACCATACAGCTAAGTGGCTGAGGCAGAATTGCAGGTCTTCTAGAATCCAGACTGGAAATCCACCCACTGGGCTCCCGAGCCACTGCTTTCCCTGCAACTATAGGAAGCCATATAATCACTGCATTGCTACCATCCCCATTTTACACACTGAAGTTCAGTGAGCTCAACTAGCTATGGCTAAGACTGCATAGTTATTAAATGACAGAACTGCTCTCCAATTCCTGGGCTGATGAATCTTTTCACATAGCTAAGAAAAACATTAAACTCGCATATGGTCAATTAGGTATTATATTATTTGCACATCATGAGCAACTGCTTTTTAAGAGTTCCATAAAAGAAAACAGTTGGCAAAACCAGACATAGGAATATCTTGCCCAGAGAGGATCAGGGATCACGTTCTCTATTTCCTTTATGCTTAAATAGCACTACCCAAAAAAAAAAAAATAATGAATCAGTGGCCAAGCTGCCAAACTTCCATTTTATATAAAAACAAGGGAGAAAAATATAAATAAACATTGTCTTTAAAAAGGCAGACCACAATATCTGGCCTGACTACAATGAGGTTCACCAATTGGAAAGGACTATACTGCCTGGGCACTACTAAATTAGACAATAATGTTTCCAATGAACACAAGAGTCAAAACTCTGTCTGGCATCAAAAGTTCTGGATTCTAATCTTTTTAAGTCAAATCAAAGCTCTGATGCTTTCACCCAAAGTGATGTGGAGACAGATACATCACTTTCCAGGATGGCCTCTATCATCATTAAGAAGGGGTTGGAGTAGATGCAATTTAAATTCCTTCCAAGTTTCAGATCTTACAATGATTGTTCTATTGTATCTGTACAAAAACCACATACAGCAATGAAAGGTTGAAAAGATTTACTATTTGGAATTTTCAAAGCATCATATTTAGTAAGCATCTGTGTTTTAGGGTAGCCCAAGAAAGGACTCTCCCCAATTATCATGAATGAATGAAAAGGTATTTCTTAAGTGCTTTCTATGTGCAAACTCATGTACTGAGGATACAAAGAGAAAAGTTTTATTTCATCAAGGAGTTCATATCTAATGTGGCAGATAAAACAGATTTGCAGTCAGGTCTCAGGGTCTTTAGAGTACAGGAGTAAAGTGAATGGTAATGTCTCTTCTTCATTTCCACTGATGAATTCTTATCAGTTTCTGATGCAGAATCGTTTGAAAGGGCTAAGGACTTTGGTGGTAAGAACTTTCTTTTCTGGGTTCTATTTTATCTCCTCAGAAGTTACTTCCTGGGATGACAGCTGCCAGGACTGAGCTAAGAGCAGAACCAAGATTCTGGGCTTGACATCAGTGGCAATTGTTGTTGGGGAAGAGGGCTTCCTTCCCCAAGTGGATTTCTCCCCTCGGTAATGGCTGTGGGGCTTGGGTTGGAAGTGGAGAAAGTGGTTTGCTGAGTACTATTATTCAAACACTCTTGGATTCAGGCTCCTAAATTATCTCCATGAGTCGAAGGGGATGTGGGGATTGCAGTGGATTGACTTGCCTGACACATGTCATTTCCATCTATCTCTCAGGAAGGCCTGGGTTCAGTTGGGTCGCTTTGTCTGTCCCAGGAGTGGCAGTTGGTCGGCAGTTGGTAGGAATCACTGCCCTTATCCACAGGAATAACTTCCCTGAGTGATGGCTTCAGGGGCTAGGTTAGAAGCGGGACAGGTGATTGGAAGGGAGTACTATTATTCTCAGATCTCAGAAGCCATCTAATACAAAATTCATTTTATAGATGAGAAGCTGGGACCTAGAAAGTGACTAGACTGTCCCAAAACCTTAGAAGCAATGAGTAGCATATCTGCAGCTTGCATCTGACCACCAACTTTGACATTCCTTCCACTGTACCAAATCATCTTAGCAATATTTCAATTTGCTATATTTGCTTGAGATCAAAAGAACACTAATAAAATATTAAAAGGTCTGAGATTTACTGGGGACTAACTCTGCTACCCTCTGCCAAATTCTATTCTAATATCACAGTAACTTATGTTTTCTAAATGAAATGTTATCTCATTGCTTCTTCTCCCTCCAGAAGGGCAGAAAAATACTCAAGATTTCTGATTTTTTTAACATTAAAAAATAACAAGACTCTAGTCTGTACCAGTACTAGAAATTATATTTTCCTATTTACCTTCTAATACATAATAGCAAAGGGGTTTTAAATGCCAACAATGAATAGGAGAGAGTTAAATACCTAAATTGGTACTTTCGAGTCTATAAGATTAAAGACAAAAATATAATGAATTGCAAATTATTTACTTCTTTCAGTTTCTAAGGATAAATCTAAGACTATTGATCTAAACAATGTCTACAGAATTTCCTTATTCTCATTTAAGAATATAAGTTTATGACCCAGTATTGCCAGAATGACTGTTTCACTTCCTTTCAGATTTCCAGCCTCAAGATGACCCCATGTAACCCTTGGTTACAAGGGCAAGGGCAAAGCACACACATCTGACATTGTTTACCCAACCACTCTCATCCCATAGGAGACACCAAGGCTAAACTGTCATTTGTAGCAGGATGTGGTATTTGGGATGAAAATAACTGAACTACTCTCCTTTCCCACCCCAATCTGATCTTCCTCATCACCTCCCAGATAAGGATAAAGATAAAGCTAACAAAAATGCTAAGGGGGGTGACTTGGCAATGAGCAGACTGGAAATTCAAGAGCTATGAGTAATCTCTGCTGTATGCTCACTTGGGCAAGTTATTATTACCTCAGTTAATGGTCTCTGTTTTCTCCATCTATAAAAGAGCTAGCCAAGGAGGTTGGGTCAAACCACAGGAGGTCAGCAGTGAATTGCATTTTTCATTCTCAGAGAGGTGAATAGAGCTCAATGTTTCAATTAACCATGCATTAAAAAAAAATAATTCCTTATGGAAAGGACATATGAGCCTCTTTACTGTTCTAATAAGTATCTTCCTTTGATGGGTGAAACCTGGCAAGAAATCTTGGGGGTTGGTCAGTGCCAAATCACTCTGGCTTCTCAGGTCAACATCAGGTCCCAGAAACCCTGAGGATCTTCCCCTCTCAGATTGATCTTTTTGTGTGTTATGCAAAAGAGGTCATTCTTTGCCAAGTGGCACAGTGAATAGAGAGTGACTTGGAATCAGGAAGATGGGAGCTCGAATTCTGCCTTTAAAACTTAATGGCTGTGTGACCTTGAGCAAATCACATAACTTTGATGGCCTCGCATCCAGGGCCATCTCCAGTTACCCTGATTCCTATCTGGCCACTGGACCCAGATGACTCTAGAGGAGAAATTGAGGCTGGTGACTTAGCACAGCCCCCCTCACTAAAATCAATTCATGCGTTTGTCATGGCATCACTTCCCTTGATGTCATAGTCTTCTTTGAGAATGAAGGACAAATCATCTTTCTTACCTACTTCAATCACTGAATGGGCATTGCCTCAGTCAACCTGAGACCTTAGTTTAAAAAGGTCTCCCACTGGATCCAGAGTCATCCCCAGTCATTCTGATCCATACATAGCTAGTCACTGGATCTAGATGCTCCAGAGGACAAGTGAGGCAGGTGACCTTGCATAGCCCTCTCTCACTTAAGTCCAATTCACTTGCATGTCATGGTATCATCTCCTTGAGATTCTCTTTGAGAATGAAGGGTAAACAACAAGTTTCCTCGAAGTCACATGAAGTCATTGCAAATTAAGTCAAACTTTTCATTCCTTAATAGAAAGACAAATTAGAAGTGTCTTTAACCTGCACTTTCCCTCTCTGCATCAACTCCCCCAAGCAAGTGGTAGAAACCCTTTATTTCATTCCTTTCTCCCATTTGATTGCTGGGGAAGTACATTTTTTTTTTAATTCTTCCTTCTATAATTCTTGATCCAATGTAATAGTTTCTGTTTCAGTAGAAACTAGAAGAACAAGCTACCACTAAGATGGTGGAAGCAAAGTGAAGGGAGGAAGAAAAACCCTACAATCTAGCTGTGGAAAAATGGAGTAGATTTAGAGAAGATATGAGTTTAAAAATTTTAGTAGTGACATTGGGTCAGAAGACCATAGGAACTCATATCAACTAGCAACCCTTTATTTTATAGATTACCACAGTCAAACAAGTAGTAAGCATCACAGCTAAAATCTGAACTCATTTCCTCATACTTCTCCACTGCTTCAACTTCAAAATGAAGAAAGCTTCCTTTCCAAATGGAATTCCTCTGATTCTAAGAGATTCTGTCAGTCTAGAATTAGCTATAAAAAGGCAAGCCATCTACCCAGTCTGATCTCCCCCTTCATATCCATGGAGAAAAATAAGGGGTGAGAGCAGCTAGCAAAACAATCAGCAGACTTTGCCTACATAAAATACTTCATCAACGCTTTATAGTTCACAATCATTTTAAGAGTTGAGGGGAGCAGGAAGATTTACATTCTGCATCACCATCATAGGGTGTGAAATGAACCTCAAAGATCGTCTTCTAGTCCAACTCCCTTATTTTTACAGACGAAGAAAGAGAGGTCCAGGGAAGAAAGAGACTTGTCAAAAGTCACAAGCAATAAGCCTATCAGAAGTGGGATTTCAACTAGGGACTTATGACACAATTGTTCTATTGAAAATGAAATTTTAGAAAGATTTCTATTCAATCATTAAAATATAAAGTTCTAGTGCTTAAAGACTTAGTCACTCAAGAACTCTTGTTAGAACAATTCATTTTTCCTGAGAATTCCAGATTAGGTTTTATCATAATTTTTAAAATTTAAATTTTATTTTTAATTTTAGTTCCACAGATTTACCCTCCCTCCTCCTTTCCCCATCCATTGAGAAGGTAAGAAATATGCTATCTATTTCATATACATGGTATATTCAGTCATGCAAAACAATTTTCTACATTAGCTACATTGTAAAGAAGAAAAGAGAAAAGGAAAAATAAGTTCCAATCTGCACTGAGTCCATCAGTTCTTTCTCTGGGGATGAACATTTTTTTGATGATAATGTTAATACCACCACCACAGCACAAGTGTTATTTATGTAGAATTTTAACGTCTGCAATGTGTTTTCCTCATAGAGCCAGGAAAAGCGTATGCCCAGTGTACCTATGGATAGAGCATGGACCCTCAAGTCAGGAGGATCTGAGTTCAAATCCAACCTCAGATCCTTAATAATTACCCAGCTGTGTGACCTTGAGCAAGTCACTTAACCCCATTGCCTTGGGAAAAAAGTATATGCCTAAGAAGCCAACAATGCCTTGAGGTGCCCTTCTTTTTCTTTTTCAAGGTATTTAATTCCAATATCACTTATTATTAGGTAGAATAGCACTAATTACTCCAAAAGTCCTGTTGAATTGATTAAATGAGACCAATTTTTTCCTACGACCATTTATTTTCATTACCTTCATGACTAATACTGAGGTATTTACTGTCCCCACCCCAAAGATAAACCCAAAGCTTTCCAACATAACAATTATTACTAATTATTGTTATCCCTGCAAACATACTTGTTGGATTGTCTCATGGGGAGGCAAGGATGAAAAATGGCAAAATCACAGAATCATAAAATGAGACTATCTAGTTTAACTCCATTTTATAGATGAGGAAAATAGGGCTCAGGGAGGCTAATGTCCTACAGGTAGCATGTAACACAGTTGAAATTCAAACTACAAACCTCTGATAATAAGTCTTAGGAAATTTTGAGGGACAAAGAAGTTAAATAACTTGCCCAAGGCCAACTAGGTAATGGAGCCAAGTCATCAGGACTCCAAAGAAGTATGGTCTCTACCCTCAAAAAGATTATAGTTTATCAAGGAGGAATCAGAAGGGGGGAAAAAATCTCTAATATATATTTTATACAAGGTAAAATGTGAAAGGAGAAGCAAAAGAGAAATCTAGAAAAAAATACTAAAGAAAAACTGAAGCTTAAAAGGAGAAATCGCTTTTATTTGGGGAATCAGGAAAGCTTCATAGAGGACATGAATGTACCATGGAAAAAGAGAATTTTAATGAGGTAAGATGTCACTGAAGTTCATTCTAGACAAGAGGTTTGTGAGAATATATAAAGTCAAGAGAATGCAGGTTGGGGTCAGGCAATAGGAAGTCCAGTTTGGCTAGAACATAAATCTGACTGTAGCATGATTAAAGTTGGCTAAAGCTAGATTAAAGAACGCCTTAAATATTCGATGATAGCTTTTTGGTTCCTATGAGAGCAATATAGGATCCTGAATGTGAAATTATTTCCAAAATTAGGTTAGGTAGAATACAATGTAATCATGGGGGTTGAGGAAGTTGATGAGCTGAGATAGGATGTTACAGAGGGTCATCCATCTAAATCCAGAAGCCACCAAGGATGACTACAAAGGCTGGGGTTCTGAAGAAGAGATTTCAAAGACATGAAAAGAAGGTAGAACTTGACTTGAAAAGTAGCAGATGATAGCAGAGACAGTCCTTGTCAAGGTGCACTCTTTCTGACCTCTCCCCTACTTCTCCCTCAAACTTTACACGAAATCTTTTAATCTTGCTTTAATTCAAGCTTCATCTGTAGATTATGTATTTGAGAATAGCTAAATCACAAACATTAAACAAAAATTTCAAATGCAAGCAGATATTTAAGAATCCAGGTAAAGTTCCTCTTTTTTTTTCTATCCAAAATAGTTCATGGAAAATTCATGTCAATCTCATTTTTTTGTCAAAAAAAATGCAGAGACCAGATCAATGCTAAAAGTCACAACTAAAAAACTAAGACTATATTATCATGTCCATGGCTTGATATTTAACATACATCATTTATTCTGCCTTTATTTAACCTTAGTTTCTGATCTGCCTATTTAAAATGAGAATAATGCTCAAATTACTGCATTGCCTAAGGACACAGACAATCTCTCTAAACTGTAATTACAGGTATTTCAATAATACCTCTCAATTTTGTGATTAGTTGCTTTCCCCCAAGGACTCTGATGAGAGTACAATAGGTTCATGGTAAAAACCTGTTTACCTCAATCACTAGAATTATGAGGACTATTGGGGGTGGGGGAGGAAGAAAGGAATGGAGGATAGAATCCCAAGAATAACCCAGAAATAAAGTGTCAAGTGTCTCAACTTCCAGAAGAGGATCCAATTCAAAGCAAAGCCATACTAAGAGAGTTGAAGGTAATAGTGAGAAATAATAGTAATGAGGGAGTTTGTTCCAGGAATGAGAAAGAGACTGTAGAAGAAAATGATAGATGGAAGTAAAACTTACAAGCCTTGACAACTGATTGGATATGGAGAGGAGAGAAGAGAGGATAAAGAATAGAGAATGCTTCCTGAGAAGAACATGAGTGATGGGAAAATGGAGGTACACTGCAGAAATTAAGCAGCAGCGTAACATGGGTTTAGGAAGAGTTCTGAGTTTGTTTTTGTTATTTCAAGTTGGAATCTCAGAAGCCATGTACACCAACCCCTTCAAATAAACATCTGAGAAAACCCAAGTAAGCTAAGTGACTCACCCAAGGTTATTCAGGCAGTATTAAGAGACTGGATTTGAACCTTTGACTCCAGAGTTTTTCCTGTTGTACCACACTTTCTGAATCTCAGTTCCTCATCTATAAAAACAAAAATAACAATCTGTCACAACCCTTTGAAGTAAGTAGGAGGGGACTAAAAGAGATAATGTATAGAAAGCATTTTGAAAACATTAAAATACTACAAAAATGCCAAATTCAATATAATAAACCCAAAGTCAGCCTTTTCTGAATGACCATTATGATTAATAGCTGCTATTTCTTGAAGGAAAGTTCCATCAAAACAAGTAAAACCACTAAAACCGCCAGGATTTTTCCTATAGTCTCTAAATGATCAATGGGATCTATGCCAAAACTATTCCTCTCAGTCCAGTCATATTGAAACTTCCCACCCATTTCCAACGTGCTAGAGTTCTAAAAAGCCATTAACTATGAAAGCAGAAGTATTTTCTTTACTACTTATTCATTTATATTTAGGTAGGTATTAAGTCCAAATCTCAGAACCAGGAATTTATTTTCAGCTTACATATTGACTAGGTTTATCATTGAGACACACCTTGGTCAGACACTGTCAATTAAAGTTATGCTGTTTCATGAATAATGCAAAGTTCTATGTACCTTGGCAACCACAAAAACTATTATACTGACATTGAAACTTAATCCATCCTTATTCAAAATGAAGACTGAGACATCTGTTAGGCTTTTTAAAATTACTGTTATGATTATTCTTATGCTCAACATCACTACTAAATTATAAGGATCCAAGAGGGAAAAGGTGACCTTTTCCCTGAATGATGTGTCTCTTCCAGTGCTTAGTAGGTACTTTCAAACTGCTGATCAGAAGTGAATCTTTTCTCCTTTTCTTATTTTAAGCGAAAAGAATTTGACTACAAACACATAGCTAAGGTATTTTGATCATTCAGACTTCCTGATCCAAGACTTGGATGTAAATAATTATAAAAACTTTAAAAAACTAAAAGTGTATGTTAGTAAAAAAAACTGTTATAAATTCATATTATTCATGGAACAGACATTACAAATATTGTGTATTTTTTGACTTTTGTTCCCAAAGTACCTTCTTAGCAGAAAGGTAATTGTGCCTTATGTGGGGGCTAGATGAGGGTAAATTGAGTATACCTCATTCTGATAAATGGCACCTTAAGAGTTATCAACCCTTCAGACATCACTGCCACCTGTTGTCAGAAGCCAGTACTATTATCTTTAAAATGATTATTCTGTACCCCAAATAGCATTCCATTCATCATTCCTTTTCATTCACAAAAGTACTCATCTAAGGAAGGGCAAGATAGAACAAGGGCCAAAGATTACCACTTAGAAAAACCACCAAGGAATAAGGTTATGCACATAACTAGTTCTCTGGTCTGAACAATGGGTCATGAGACCATGGATTTATAGGAGGACTGTCCTGTCTAATGCTTCATTTGACAGATGAAAAATTGAGGTCCAATAATTTAAGGTCAGTAAATAACTAACATATTTAAATTCAAGCCCTCTGACCATCAATAAATAGCTCTTTCTCATCCAATCTACTTTGTGACTTTGTTCAGAGGGGAAGTACATTTGACAAATGAAAACTTTAGAAAGGACACTTCTCACTGACAAGATGCAGACTGAAATAGAAATGTAATAGGAGAATTAGCTGAAGGAAACAGAAATGTTTCATTTAGAGAAGAGAAGGTTTGGTGAGAACTGTCTACAAGCACTTTAAGGGATGTCATGAGGAGTAAGGATAAGATTTGTTGTTTGCTCTAGAGTGTAGAACCAAAAGCCAAAAGGTCATGTAAGGAAAATCTTAATAATTAAGAACTGTTCAAAAGTAAAATGGGTTGGGATGCTGCAGAAGGTAGTGGGTTATCTGTCACTGGAGATCTCCAGGCACAGGTGGAATTCCCTCTTGTGAGGGATAAGATGCAACTTATGCAACCACTTCTAAGTGTAGTCCAAACCAGATTAAAAATGTATTTGGGGGTGGCTAGGTGGCATAGTGGACAAAGCACCGGCCTTGGAGTCAGGAGTACCTGGGTTCAAATCTGATCTCAGACACTTAATAATTACCTAGCTATGTGGCCTTGGGCAAGCCACTTAACCCCATTTGCCTTGCAAAAACCTAAAAAAAAATGTATTTGGAAAATAACAAAATAAATAAAACATAATAATATGCAGCCTCTGGGGATTCTTATATACAGATTTGAGACCATCATTTCTATTTGAGCTTGTCACCATTGCTGTAGAAGGAATTCTTATCTGAGTTCATATTAGAGGGGGCAGGGTGTCTCCTCCCATTAGTATGGGAGAGGTCCCTTCCCATTCTTTGAAGCTGTGGTTCTAAATAAGCCAGTCCAGATGTCAGCAACTCCAGAAGTAAAATGAACCATTTTTGTGAGATGAGAGCATCTTCTTGGTCAATTGCTTATTTCCAGCAAAATCTTCAATGATATATTTAGTCGGAGCCTCCACAGAATTTTGTCCTCTGCAACTACTCAGAAAATGAGATACTGGAACTGAATCTTTATGAATTTTTCAGTTTACTATTTTGTTCACCCTTTCCATGAACCAGTTCCTTCTTCTATCTTCCAATTCTCTCTCTCTCCCAATGAAGAAGATAATTTCTACCTTTACTTCCCCATCCCAACCACAATCTGAATTCAGTCTACTTATTTCCTAGGGCATTCATTTTACAACTAGTCACCTAAATTATACTTTGTGCCACTTCTGATACCCTGATGTCTTTGTTCTTTTGGCTTTGGGATTGGTTTGTAGGTTTTTTGGTACATAAAGTTACAAATATGTACATAGTTATAGTAATGCAAGGGAAAACTTCTTAATTAGAGCTTTCCAAAAGTGAAATGAGCTGGGATACTGCATAAGGTAGTAGATTATCTGTCACTGGAGATCTCCAGGCATTAGCAGAATGCCCTTTTGTGGGAGATAAAATGCAAACCACAATACTTCTAAGTATGGTCCAAATACAAATTTCTTAAAAATGAGAAATTCAAATTATTTTCAAAGCTGTGTATTTTCAATTCCCTAACATTCATTGTATTATCTTCTAAGAATTTTAAACATTTTTAAAATAAACTTTTTTCTCATTTCTCCCTGATTTCCTCCCTAAAAAAATGAAAACCCTTGAATTAGATTGAATTCAATGAGAAATTCCCCATTTTATGCATGTCTGAAAAATCTTCATCTTTTCTGTATCCTGAATTTATATCTTATTACCAATCCTTTAAAATTATGGATGGTCTTGAAGTTATCAGCAAAGAGTTTTTAAGACTTTCCAAATTATTTTTCCTTACTATGTTGTTACTGTATAAAATTATTTTCCTTGTTCTTCTCAAATCATACAATTGTCTGAAATCATCTGTCATTTTTTACTGGACAATAATATCCTATTATATTCATATATCAAAATTTATTCATTCATTTCCCAATTGTTTGCAGTTGTTTATTTAAAAAACTTATATTTTTGTACAGGCGGAGTCTTTCCTTCTTTCTGTGATATCTAAGGGGAATAAGCTACCTTCTGTTTATATCCATATTATATGTACATTGTAGCTATTACTCAGTCATATCCAACTCTATGATTTTGACGTTTTCTTGGTAAAGCTATTCCAGCTCATTTTTCAGATGAGGAAACTGAGGCAAAAGAATTAAGTGACTTTTCCCAGGATCACACCATACAGCTATTAAGTGTCTGAAGCCAGAATTGAACTCAGGAAAATAATAGAAAGGCCATTGTGGCTAGATGAAAGAGTATGCATAGTTTAGTGATTTGGGGGTATTATTCCAAATTGCTTTCCAAAGTAGTTAGAGCAATTCACAGTTCCACCTTTAGTATATTCGTTTATAGGCTAACAATTGTCATTTTCCTTTAGTCATTTTTGACAATCTGATGGTTGTGAGAAAAGTGCCTATGAGCTGTTTTAATTGCCTTTTCCCCTAATATTTGGAGCAAATTTTGTTCATATGACTTGATGGCAAAACTGATATCAATTCATTATATATCTTGGATGTCAGACGTTTAATAGTGAGTGACCCTTGCTACAAAGAGTTTTCCCCAGTTAATTTTGTCCCTTCTAATTTTAATGGCATTAATTGTCTGTGCAAAAGCTTTTCCCAAGATGAGATGATGAGGGCTTGAACCAGAGTGAAGGCAGTGTCAGAAAGAGAAGGACAAAGATACAGGGAACGTTACAAAGGTAAAAAATGGCAGATTTGATCATTGATAGAATATGGGGCAGGAGGGAGAGAGAGTTTAAAATGACTTTAAAGTCATTCAGAGTGAAATGTCTAAAAGACATTTCTTAGAGAAGTTGAGACTGGAAGATAGAAGAGAAGTTAGAAATATACATGTAAATCTGAGAGCCTTCTACACAGACATAATAATCAAAATCATGAGAAGTATAAAAAAGTGTTCAGTAGTTATACAGTTTCTCTGTTGTCCTTAAGTAGACCCCAAATATGTTTGTATTAATTTCCTATCTCCCCACTTCCTGTGTAAATTCTTGTAGAACAGGAATAATACTTTGTTTTGGATGGTCCTCAAAGCATTTATCACAGTGGTGATGGGTGGAAATGGCAGCAGAGTATAGGGAAAGACCCTAGACCTTCTACTTAACCAAAGGTTTGACCTTAGGCAAGTCACTTGATGTCTTTCTGAACTTTAGTGTCTTATGGATTTAGTTTCTTAAGGACAGTAACCCATGTTAACTGCCTTCATAATAGTTGAGAGGAAAATAATTGTAAACCTTTGATTGCTATGTAAATAATGAGTTGATAAATCTAACAATAAGATATTACACAACTCCACCACCAGTGAAGGGAGGGATAATTTTCCACAATAGACAAAGTAATGAACTTAATATTGATTCCTTACTAAATTCTAGACATGGTTTATTTAATGGATTTGAGGCCTCAGAAAGGTGAATATTAGAAGTTTGCATTCTATAGGTTTGTTACTTGAGAAACTAACCTTTTTTTTGGATTTCAATGCAATGTTTGGCAAAGTCTCTCAAGATAATCTGACAAATGGAGAAATATGGAGTACTGTTAGCTAGATTAATATAACTTAGTGATCTACTGTTTTATAGAAGTATTGATTAACTGATCAATGTCAACCTAGAAAAAAGTCTCCAGTGGTATGCCAGAGCACTCTGTCTTCAACCTGATGTTATTTAACAAAATATATAATTAAGTGCCAATTACAAATGAGAGATCTGTGCTAAATCTTGGGAAAGAAAAAAAATCTCTACCATCAAGGGGCTTATGATATTAACTTTCATTTACAAATTATTATAAGGTTCATGACCTGCTTGCCTTAGAAAACCTAAGACAAATAGCATGAGTATAATTATCCCTATTTTAAAAACGAAAATAAAAAAACAAACAAACCTGAAGTTCTGAGAAGATATAGGACTTGCCTATGATCACAGAAACTAGTAAGTTTCTGGGATGTTTCTCAACAGAGTGAGTAAGCACACACAAAAAATATAGTGCAGCACAAGACCAAATGTGGTAAATGATAAAGGTCAGACAAGATACTCTGAGGAACTTGAGGAAACGGTCATTTTCATCAAAAGAATTCAAGAGAAAGTGATATCTTATTGTCTGATCTTGCTATCTCTTATACTTTATGTTTCTTCCTTAAGGATATGATTTCTCTCTCATCACATTCAATTTGGATCAATGCACAGCATGGAAATAATGTAAAGATTGGCAAATTGCCTCCTGTGTGTGTGTGGGGGGGGTTGTAAAACTCAAAATAAATAAAATCTTTAAGTACAAAAAAAAAGAATTCAAGAAAACAGTCATGAAAGAGGTCACTTCTCAGTGGATGAAAATATAAATGCCTGTTTACCAAATTTTCAAATAGAATGAAGCTGGGAAGAATACTTAAAATGTTGAATAATAGAACTGGAAAAAAAAAAACAACCCAAATATCCCACAGACCAGAGTCCAAATTTTTACCTTTTAAATTTCATTTTGATACAATTGTTCCTCTACTCAGGTGTCCAGCCACAGAATAGGGAAACACAGCCTAATGCTGACAGAAAGAAGTCTAACAGTTTGAGTTGACTGGAAGCTCAATAATACTAATCTTAGATCACATTAATAGAAATATTTCCAGAACAAAGGAAATGACATATATTCTTTCCTGGTCAGACTACACCCAAGTCTATTGTGCACAGCTCTGGGCTAAGTGAACCATAGACAAACTGGAGGTTGTCCAAAGATTTAGATGAAAAAGATAACTGAAGCAACTGTTCAGCCTGCAGGAAAATTTAAGTTGCAAATTGATGCTGCAAAATTGATGAGGAATCCTTTTTTTCTCTTTGACCTCAAGAGGGCAGAATTAAGATCTATGAAGGGCAGTTACAGAGAGCCAGATTTCAGCTCATCATAAGGAAGAATTTTCTAACCAATTTCCTATCCAAAAATGGAAGAGTTGCCTCATGAAGTACCCAGCTCCCTGTTACTGGAAATATTCAAGAAGTTGGGTGATCACTTCTCAGAAAAATTATAAAAGAGATTCTAACATAGAACAGATCCCTAAAGTTTCTTCTAACTTGAAGATGCAATAATTCTGTCTTTACAGAATTCAGTGATCTCTTCCTTGGAGGTACTTGAGTGGCATGGCAACTAGACCCAGGCCTTCCACAATGATCGATATTTGTGCATATAGGTCAAAAACACCATGATCATGTTTAAAAATTGAGGCATAGGCTAGATTTGGACTTTGTTTCTTATTTTGAGCATTAATGCCTGCCACTAAAATTGCATTCCAGTCTTATAATTTTGTGGAGGTAGTCCTGGGTTTTCAAAGGTTATGAGGAATTGCAAGCCCTAGCAGGTCCTGGAAAGACTTCAAGTATGGGCCTGAAAATTAACCACATATATGCTGAGAAGCAACCCAGAAATGTTCAGAGGGCTCATCACCAACCAGGCGATGATTTTTTTTTTGAGTCATAGCAACAAATGAAGAATGTCTACAGTAGCAGAGGTTTTGATCTATGTATGTGGAGGAGGTAAAATAAATTAACAAAACCAAATTTTATCAAAATTCACAGAAAATGAGTCATTTATAAATATTCATTCTACTTTTTCACTTTTGACAAATGTCTCATCTTAACCTTGCTGCCCTTCAACATACCTTGTTATGCCGCACCAACTTTAAGCAAAAGAGCTGTTTAATGTATAATAGAGATAGAATGTATATGCTTATATATGAATGTATCTCCCCAAATAATATATGTCACTTGAAGGCAGGAGCAGGACCTAACACAAATTGGGTATTGGATAACTACTTGTTTGATTAAATAATAACTCCAGTCTATAAACATAATTAGGGGAAACATAATATGAACATATCAATTTGTATAAATTCTGACCATTTATACAACTAGCAAATTTCTTATTCTCAAACCAAGGAGATTTGACTAAGTCACCTGAGAGTTCTAACATGTTAGAACAAGCGTGAAACAAAGTATTCTAAAGATGATAGAAACCAAACATTTTCAAACATGTTCATTTTGAAATAGTTTGGAGCTTTCCTTTTTCCTTTTTTTTTCCTTTTTCCTCTCTTCTCTTAGTCCAAATCCTGTGATCCTGATAGGATCACAAACAAAACGAAGAATAAAACCTAGAAGGGTTTTATCTATAGCTTCTATTGAGTTTAGAAAGTCATAGCAAACATTTCATAGCAAACTCATCAAAAATACAGAAAGAACTCAAAGGATGCAAGGGCAAAAGAATGGAAAGAGGAAAAGCAGTAGGGGTTCTCCTTGAGGCAAAAACCTATAATATTAAAGTTACCTGGAAACACAGAAAGATATTCAGTGACTTGCTTCAGGGTCACACTGCCAGAATGGATGAGAGGTAAGACTCCAACCCAAGTCTTCCCAATTAAGAGCTCAACTTTATAGCCTGCAGTGCCTCAATGTGACAATGCAACATATTTTAATTAATTTATTCTTAATAGGAATAACGATGGACAGAAGAAAAATTTTATAGCATTCTGATTTGGGAAAAAAAAAAAGGAACATTCCAGAGTAGCACAGTCTTGTATTTTGGCACAAATTCATGAGCTGATATCTCCACCCAGAAATATATTTATAATGAACATAAAAAACCCAAACAGTTTTCAAAATTAAAATAAGAATGGGTACTTGGTAAGCATTAAATGTTTTTTTTTTCATTTGCATCATATTCAAAGGAATATTTAAGTTGCTAAAACTAACCACAGACTTATGTGATTTCCTTACATACTCCTAAATATCTATGATTATGTTCAGGAAAATTAGGGTGCTTAGCTATAGCTTTGTTAAGGAAGAAATCTTTTACAAAATCCTCTTCAAACTGAATAGAACTAACCTGGGACCATTAATTTTTCCTTGGCTAAGACTTCTCTATCCTTTCGTTAACAGTTGTTGGATTTTAGGGGGTGCCTGTTCATGGGGGCAAGGTTTTTTTCTTTAAGTTTGGGCAGATGTGTAAAAGATAATGAGATAAAGATGACTCTGGAAGGTAGACAACACCAGAATCCTTGTCCTAGCCTTGCCACAAACTACTCATGTGATCTGGGGCAAGCCTCTTAACCTCTCTTGGTTTCAGGTTTCCTTGTCTGTAAAATGAGATGAATGGAGGCAGTTAAACCAGTTAGGAGGCCACTGCCATCATCCAGGCAAGAGGTTATAAAGGGTTTAAATTAAGGTTGCAACCATGGAAATGAGTATGGGGGGGGGGGGGAGAGGAAGGGTTGAGGAGAGAAAATATAGGTGAAAATCTCTTCAAGAATTGGGATTAAGGGTGGCTAGTCAGGAGTACCTGGGTTCAAATCTGGTCTCAGGCACTTAATAATTACCTAGCTGTGTGTCCTTGGGCAAGCCACTTAACCCCATTTGCCTTGCAAAAACCTTAAAAAAAAAGAATTGGGATTAAGATGATTGAGAATGAATAGAAATGGAAAGCAGAGAAAGGTTAAATGATTTACCAGGTCCAGGCTACATCTACAAATGTGTTAGTCTCTTGCTTCTCCCATTATACAACAAGAAATTATAACTAGATATGATTTCTGAGGGAACTAAACCATTAAATCTTTATGTTGCATTTCCTAAGTGATTTTTAGGCATAACCAAAAGTAATAGCAGTGCAAACAAAATCCCAAATGAGAAACTTAAGACATCAAGAACAAAGCTTGGTTTTGCTAGCTTCCTCAAGAATCAAAGGAAAAGGCAATCTTGAGGAACGGGTCAAAGATTAATCAGGAGTGATCCCAAATCAATTTCAATATCACAAAACATGCTTTGAAAATTCCAGTGTGAGTGTGTTATCAATCAGAAGAGCCGGGCAATAAGAGCAGTTAAGTGAATCCCTGGAGCGCAGAAGGCTCTCGTAATGTTTAGAGAAGGAGAGGAGGGGGAAAAGAAATAGAAGATGGAGAGATTATGACCCAAGCTTGCAATTTGTCTCTTGAGGAGACAAAACAAACACGTGAAACAAACGAACAAATCACTGAGCAGACTTGTGGGCTCTCTCACTCTTGTTCACTCTCGCTCTCTCTTGCTCCTCTCTCTCTCTCCCCAAAATACAGACACACACATGGACATATATACACAGACATATACAGACACATAGAAGCACACAGACACACAGAGTGTGTCAGAACTGAGGCATAAGCCAGACTGGAGGTCTACAATATCCCAGAAGTAGATGATGAGAGCCAGTGGAGGTGAGAGCCTCAGTTTCTTTCATGTTTGAAGAGAATAGTGACTGTTCATATTTACTTTTTTCACAGAGTTATGAGAAAATTCTCTGTAAACATCAAAATACTTATAAATGTGAGCTATTTTAATTATATGATTACAAATAGCAACCAGGATGACAACTTGGTTTCTGAATTTCTTATGGGTCTGTCAAATGTGTTCTGCTTCATACTTATGAAAGCCCAGCTACTCTATTTTCTGATTTCCCAAGTAGACCTTCATTGCCCCTATCTATTAATAGAGATTAGGTTCTAAAGCATTCCTAGCCAGCTTAGTTAGAAAATAGCTTCCTATGACATCCTTGTTAGCCATTTGATAAGGAAGTCTGTGCTTCTCCCAGAGCCATACAACAGACCAACAGGTACTGGGAAGTGGCTCTCATTGGCAGGCCTCAAGTTACCATAAGCTCAAGGTTGTATTGCTCCAAAGGGCCTCTAGCTATCTGCCCAGTAACCCGCAGGAAAATCTGTATTTCTCTAGGGAAGGAGGAGGAAGAAGCCCAGTGATTCCGGACCCATCAGCTTTGCCTTGGCCCTACCCCTAATTCTACCTTTAATTATATTATTCAGGCTCTGACCAATCCCCAGAAGTCTGGGTTCCAGAAACTCCAAGACTGGCCTGATAGCCTAAGAAATTTGCCCCACCTGAACAGCAAAGGGAATCAGAGCCTCCAGGTTCTGCTGAATGCTTTGAAGTTATTAACTCTTATTTCTCTTAGAATACTGTCTCTAATAGGCAAGGAAAAAGAAGAGTAAAGAGAAAGAAAAAGTTTGGCACTATCTTGGTGTACTTTGGATTGGAGTGAAAAAGACTTGGGTCAAATCCTCTTTCTGAATGACTGTTTGTGTGACCATAAACAAGCCCCTTCCTCTCTCAAGGTCTCAGTTTCTACAGCAGTACAATGAGAACAGTTGAACTAAAAAAAATAATAATAACAATAATTAGCACTTATATGGTATTTTAAGGTGGTCAGATATAAATATTTTCTCTCATTTGATCCTTCTATTGCTATCCTTTGATTTACAAATGAGAAAACTAATGCTGCTTCAAGATCACTTAGCCTAGTAAATGTTAAAGGAGGATTTGAACTGAGGCACTCTGAATCCAAGTCCAGTGCTCTATTTGCTGGGTCATCTAGCCCACTCCATATTATCTCTAAAATGTCTTCCATATCTGCATTTGATGTCTGAAACCCTAGAAAGTGATTATATGGTGCTCCTGAGTTCCAGATAGGGTCACATCTAGATTGTCAGAAGAGAAATAATTCATGATGAAGCTAAGCTTTAGCAAATCTTTTCAACCTCTTGCTTTTGTGATCATAATTCCTGTTGGCGTTTATTTGGCATAGAGCCCTGCTGGAGCTAGAAGTGAAGACCTTTTAAGCAGAAACATTTAATTATCTTCCTTCACTTTCCCCCAAGGAAGACTTCCACTAGAGAGAGCTGTATGGAAGTTGGCACCTCCCTACAAGGGGTAGCTTTCTATTCCTAACACAGATGATAGATGAACCAAGGAGAGATAAAACTAGACAATTACAAAATCAAACCTAGGGTGGACCCATGCTTTGACCAAGGGCACCAAGATTATGAGGAGCTGACAATTACAGTCCTAAAACAAAGTAGATATAACCAATTTAAGCACCTAATTAACAAACTAAGTAGCTTAAATAGGAAGCTACCAGATGGCCCACTCTCCCCAGCATCCTCCAGATGAGTTCCTCCCTAGATCCAACCTATGGTCTTTTCTTCAGCTAGAGTCTTCCTAATTGTATCTGTTTTGCCCTACCTGGGGCTTTGAGTTCTGAGAATTGAGTGCTCATTTCCCAAACTTAAAAAAGTTAATCTATGGATACATTGCAAGTTGTATGCCCTGGTATCTTGAGTCTTTGGTGTGATTTTATTATGTTAAAGTGTTAAAAGTTCAAGAATGACAAAAACAATTCACATTCACTTATAAAGTTGCAAAGTTGTTTTATTTAGAATCAGCCCCGCCCAATTTGAATCGGCCCTGTCACTGACTTAACATCTAGTTTGGCTAGCCCAACACAGGTAAATAATCAGTGATTCTTGAAATTGAATTGGGAGGTTATTATTATTTAGATTCCCTTACCTGGAGGTAAGATCCTACCCATCCCAAGGATTGTTTCATTGTGTCACTAGCATAGTGCCTTATACAATAAGGCAGATGCTTGATAAATATTATTAGTAGTAGTATGGGAAGGTAAACTGCAGGTGTTACTAGTCTGCTTCTCCACATAAGGCCACCTTTCCCCTTTATATTTATTGCAATATTTCAAGGATCTGGGATCTTGTCAGCATGGGTAACTGCTTTCACCCACATGGGTATGACATAACCATTGAGAATTAATGTGGACCAAGAAATTCATCAATGAACAAACTTTGGTGATAAGTCTCTCCAGATGTAATCAGGCTGATCCTCAGGTAACAGAGGTACATTCCTACTCAAAATCTTTTTCAGAATAGGACCTGATAATATTTGCTCAGCGAGAAGGGACCAGTGGAGGTTTTTGCCTCATACTCCAATACAGTCTTGGGTTAGTGTCCATCTGAACTTTCCCTGCTTTAATCAATCTCTTTAAAATTCAGAAGTTTCCCTAATTCAGAGGTTGTTAAATGTTTGAGGTTTTTTTTTTGGCATCCTAGGCTTCTGACTATCTAGTGAAGTCTTGTAGACTCTATAAAAGATACAGAATTATAAAGGATACTAATTACATGAAAATATAGCTAATTTTGTACATGCATATACACATATGCACATATATTTTTTAAAAAGTTCATGAATTCCAGGTAAAGAACCCTAGCTCGAATTAAATAAGCTTACTAAAGAATTTTTGCCTTCCTTTTCAACATCTATAAAATAAGTATTCTATCATGAAATAGACCAAATGACTTTATGCAAGTCACCTTATGAAACCCAAAAAGTACTCACGAAAATCTATCTATCTAAGCTGAACCAAACTCCTCCCAAAAGTAATGCTGGAAGGTTAAGAAAGAGTGGCAATGCTGATTTTCCAGATTTTGTCAATTATGATGCTTGCCTTCATTACCAGACTGGACTTTGGACTGGACTGGGATGTGGAAACATCCCACATTAAAGAGACCACATAGCATGTTTTCCTTCTATGAGCAAGATCCTGGTCTACTGCTATAACAAAATATATTCTGTTGCTACCCAAAATACATTCCTCCTAGGTCATCTTTATTCCTTATACGAAGTGATAGTACTAGAAATACCAACTGAAATTAGATGACTGTCTCTCTAATTTTATGTCAATCATAGTCATTAACAAGGGAATTTATGGGGGAATCTATTGGGACTGGTGGCATTTCTCTAATTATTGGTGCAAAATTTAGATGAAACACAGAAGAGTACTGCATCTCAAGTTGGCATTACAATTTGATTTCCTGGTCTAAATTCTTTACTTTGCCAAATCAGTCTTTCAATGCTCCCCATCAAAAAGCCAATGAAGAAAAGAAGCCAGCTCCTTCCAACTGTAGGTCCTGCTAGATTAAACATATTTCAGAGAATTGTTAGAGGTGGGATGGGGGTGCTGTTCCCCAGCACCAATTAATCAACTGGTTTTTCATAGCTATCAAAGGACTAACTGTGCAAAACACATACTGGAAATACACAGGATCAGACACTTAATAATTACCTAGCTGTGTGGCCTTGGGCAAGCCACTTAACCCCATTTGCCTTGCAAAAACAAAAAAAAAAGGAAATACATAAGTAAAAAACCAACAAACCAATATACTTCCTGCCCTCATAATTTGTAATATGAAAGAAAAGATATGGAATATACACAATTAGGTGTGATACATGCTAGCACTGATTATAATTTTCATACTTTTGAAGAAAAATATTCATTAACTATAAAATAGTCGTAAGTCTACATAGTAAGAAATTTAGGGTCAGAAGAGACTTTTACACCAGAAGAGGTTAAATGGATTGCCCAGAGTCACATAATTAATGTAGAGCAAAGCCAGTATTTCAAACCAGTTCCTCTGACTCCAAACCCTGTGCTCCTTGCATCTGAGTCCCATTATATTGTCTGCACACATTCATTCATTCCTTCCCATTTACTTTAGGATTAAAAAAGAATGAGACACATCATTTAACAAATGACCCCATTTTAAAATGGAGTCAGGGATTAAGTGTGAAACCAGCAAAGTAAATTAGTGGACAACCAAAATATTACATGTGAATTTGGCAGCTTGAAGTGATAACAAAAAAGAAAACAAACTGCCAAACCCAGTCATTTTAAGATGACAAGTTGCAGCTGAAAAGGGAAATGATGAGTATATCTATTGACAGAAATAATAACACTAAATTATTCAGAAATCCCAATGGTGTCCATAACATAAATGGTTTAAAAAAAAAGTATATCTGAGACCTGTATAGAAGAGAAAAGAATGAGGATTTATTGCATTTTATTATAATAACTCTTTCCACAAACCAAATCCCAACTTTTGAATATGGAATGAAACTGGAGTTTTCCACAGTAAGAGTTGTGGTTTTCTGCAAGGGGAAAATGCTGAGTTATTGAAGATAGCAGAACAAAAGTGATCCAAAAAATAAAAGTCATGAGAAAAAAAATGTGTCATGCCACAAAAGTATATATGTGTATAAATATTTGTATATGTATGTGTATACATATTTATTTAAAGTGACAAGGGAGTTTATTTTAAAAAACTCAGTCATTAGGTAGATAATATTCTGTTTTCTCATCTGTAAAATGAAAGGAGAAGGAAAAAAAAAGTTGGGAACTCTCATCCAAGATATAAGAGAAAGGAAGTCATAAGATTTTGGATGACATGAAAGTGGTAGAAACCAAGAAAGGTTAAATTCCTACGAGACCGATTAGAGAATTGAGTCCTACACAAGCACACAGACACACACACACACACACACACACACACACACACACACACACGCACACACCAACTCCCCACAGTATATACATATAGTAGAAAGAGTATTGGTTTAGAACTCAAAAGACCTTAGTTTGAATTCCAAATTGACTTACCTCTAGAAACTTGGCCTAGTCATCAATTCCTTCTATATGGATTAGTTTATTCAATCTTAAAATGAGGAGGTTGGACAGGATGATCTCTAAATTCCATCTGAGCTCTATATCTATAATCCTTTGATCTTAATTTTTTAAAATAAGATATTTAATATCAAAACAGCACAGTATAGTGAATGAAGCACTGGCCCTGGAGTCAGGAAAATCTAGGTCCAAATCTCACCTCTGATACCTAATACTTACATGTTGTTTAGTCATTTTTCAATTGTGTCTGACTCTTCATGATTCCATTTGGGGTTTTCTTGCCAGACACTGGAGTGGTTTGCTCATTTTGGTGAGGAAGCTGAGGTAAAGAGGGTTGGGAGATCTCTAGGTCACACAGGAAGTATCTGAAGGCAGATTTGAACTCAGATCCTCGTGACTTAGGGGTTGGTGCTCCATCCCACTGAGTCACCAAAGTGTCTGCTGAGGCAACCTAGGAAAATTAGTTACAGGACTAAGCCCAGAAGCAAAAATGCCTTCCTCAGACCATCAAGGCCCTTTGGGTTACATTAGATCTGCCTTTTCATCGGGGGCCTGCTGGGGCTCAGTCTTCATTCTAATATACAATTTCTTTCCTAGATGGAGGCAGATCTGCTCCCTCTTCCTGGATGCTAAAATAATAACACCTCTTTCTTAGGGAGACTCTTTGCCCCTTCCTAATCATTCTGGAGATGACTCAGCCCCCTTTTCTAGCTCTCCATCCTTAGGATGAGAGCTGCAGCTCACAGAAGAGTCTGCCAGTCTTCCCTGCAGGGACATACTGCATTATAGTTTTCACCAAGGTCTTATTCAGAAATAAGAGAGCATTTAATAGAGCATCATTAAGATCTATGTTAGCAGATGAGAGAGGAGACAAGGGGGATGAGAGGAGGTAAGGGAAGGGAGAATACAAAGTCAAATTTTTTAATTACTTCATGTAACTATGAGTGTCTTCCCTAAGGCTTTACATATTTTTATGAGAAATTTCTTTTATGCTACGGATCAATGAAGGTAAAAGCAATTTAAATCTTATTCACAAAAGTAATAAGAATACAAATTTTGCTTTGCAGAAAAGAAAACTATGCTCATCAAGTTTGGTCCTGAAGAAGAGAGGAGAGAATGCACCTTGCTTTTTTCTTTTCAGCATAGCACCCTGCTTACACTGTCAACCTCAAATGATTTCTTCACTAGCTTTATTGAACCATCCATCTCCCCCTCTTCTTTATCCTCTCTTATGATGGAGACCTTTCTGGGTAGGTAAGTAGGGAAAAAATGTCAAAACAAACAATACCAATAAAAATCATTTTTAAAAGTTATAATACTACTATCTTATTTTACTATTTTAAACTGACAGTCATGTCCACAAAGGAAAAAAACCTTTCTTCCACACTTATAAGAAAGAACTAGATTGCAGAACTGTGATGTGTTATAAGAAGAGAGATCTTCAGTTTTGACAGCATTTTTTGAACTAAAGTGAAACAGTTAATATATAAGCCTTCTGAAAAAGTATAAGTTTGGAGTAATATTTTCTCCATTATAAGTGATTCATGGCATTCTGGGTCAGGAAACACTACTGTGTCCAGTGGGAGCCAAAGGGCATTGGTCCCAAGCCAAGCAATAGTACAGCTGCATGCTTGCTGCCAAGCTCTGGCAGCTTCAGTCAGTGGCCACCAGAATGGTGTCTTCTCCCATTGTTCTTTTCCCACAGAAGATCAGAAGTTCCTGGATCCTCCCTCCACAGCAGAGTACAAAGAGCACCAGACCAGAAATCAGTAAATTGGTTGGCTTGCCAATGCTAAAAATTATGAAGAATACTTCTGCAGAACTGCTGGGAGGATCAAAGGAAAATGAAGATACATAGAAATGTAAGCTGCCAATATGATTATTCCTATTACCAGAAGGTTAATCTAGATGCACAGAAGTCATCTAAGAACTTAGGAGAGTTAGGATAACACTCCCTTCCCCAGTCCTATGTCTGTGGTACTTTCTTCAACCCCATGTTCCTTATCAGTTAATACATATTGGTGACTGTGGCTATGTCACCTAAACTCTCAGTCAAATAGACAACTCTAGGATTATACTACATGAATCAAATCATGGGTTCAAAGTGGGTGGATGGGGAGAGATATTTGCCAGATATTCCAAAATGACACAATTACTAATTACTGGCAGTGGTGAAGTTTTTGCTGGCTAGTTTATTAGATGTGACAATGATAGAGTGCTGGGCCTGAAGTGAGGAAGACTCATCTTCCTGAGTTCAAATTTGGCCTCCCACACTTACTAGCTGTGTGACCCTGGACAAATCACAATCTCTGTTGGCCTTAATTCACTGGAGAAGGAAATGGCAAACTACTCAGTATCTTTGCCAAGAAAACCCCAAGGACAGTATAGTACATGGAATCATGAAGAATCAGACTAAACAAATGAATAGCAACATCTGTAAAATTGTAATAATACTTGTCCTAATTCATAGAGTTGTGTGAGAAAAACACATCCTACATCAATGTGAGTTATTATTTTGATTCATATTTTCTGGGTTTCTAAGGGAGACCTAAAGAAACACCTTTAAAATTAGAAAGACCTTTATAATTAGTACTATAGGAATCTATAATGATATCAAAGTAACATTTTGAAAGATTTCAAGGAATTGAGTTTCAGAGTGCTTTT
Source organism: Macrotis lagotis (assembly GCF_037893015.1). NCBI lineage: Eukaryota > Metazoa > Chordata > Mammalia > Peramelemorphia > Peramelidae > Macrotis > Macrotis lagotis. Next base: position 69,320,478 of record NC_133664.1, on the reverse strand, counting down.
CAGTGGAGGAGTGGTTAAGTGGAGGCAGAGGGAGTGGGAGTGGGCAGAAGATTTGCTTTTAAGGTGGATTACTATTTGGATCCTACATTAAAGAGTCTTATGGGAAGGGAAATGTGGTATATTCTGATTTCTACTGAAAGTATACTTACTGCTCCACATAAAATAGGTAAATTAGAAAAGTGCCAAATCATTTCCAAGTAGATCTCAGAGCCATTAAAAAAAACCCCAACAAATATTCTGTTAATTCTACATACACAATTTCAATTTTATAAGGAAAAAAATTGACATTTCAGTTATTTTTAAAAGCACTGCCAAAATAAATTTTAAACTATTTCTCCCAAAAGACTAGAATTGGCCTGTTTGAAGTCTGGCATTTCCAATTTTAAATATCATGGCAGTATTTTTTTAAATGGTCTTCTATGAAGTCAACCTTGATGTAGGATTATTGAAGTTTAATGATTATAAAAACCAGACTAGGATTATTGGCACTGGATGCAATGATTGAGCCAGAATGGTACATTGGATAGAAAGCTACCTTTGGAACCAAGAAAGGATTATGAGTTAAAGTCTACCTTTAACAGATGCTGACTGTGTGAACTATGGTCAAGTCCCTTAAGCTTTAAAGGCTATAAGGCAACTCTCAAATACTAAATTGTAGAGGAAAAAATAGATTACATTGAGAGAAGGCTCTTCTTTACTTTGTTCAGTGTCTGGCACACAGTAGGTACTTAATATTTCTTTATTGACTGTCTTTACCTAACCCTATACCAATTCATCCACAGGTCTAGGTCTTCTCTTTATCCGGTTACTCAATATAATGATCACAATAGAGAAAAATGAAAAAACAAACCTAATTGGTTCAGGACAAAAGCAGCAGAATATGAACATAGCAAAAGAAAAAAAAAGGGAGAGGGAGGTGATTGTCCTTGACAAATACTGGCAGAAAGAGGGAGATGAGAAAGGAAGAACTGAACAGCTTAAAATAGAGGGACAAAGAAATGCATGGAAAATCCTGGGAAGCACTTGGCACAAAGGATCTGCTGAATGTACTTAAGTTGAAATGGTTATCTTCCTAGCCAGAGGAAGGATTAGGGAAAAGTGATTAGAAGAATAGCAAAGAAGAAAAGACAAAGTTGTGCCCTAAGTAAAGGAACTAGTGCATGGGAAAGGCAAAGACTAGATTCAGAGAAGAATACCTGAGACAAACACTCTGAACTGGAGACTACCAATAGTCAGATGAGTCCAAGATAGCTTAGTAGGAAAACAACAACTTTTGGGAAGGGTAAAGTGGAGGGCCAACTGGGGAGCCTAAGAGTTAAAAGAATTGGGAAAGCAGCTACATTTGAAAAAGTCTAGGGCAAAGAAGAGGCTCAGACGGAGCTGAAATGTTAGTATTCTTTCCTCTGGGAGGAACAGTGCTTGGTTCCACATCTCTTAGGTTCAAAGGCACTGAAGGGCCGCCATGCTCCCCACCAGGGAAGGAATGCCTGGCTCACTTCCCAACAACCCCATTGGGAAAGTGACAAAATGTATTAGTTTTCCACCTGGCTATCAGGCATGAACAGAGAATCTTTGTGGTACAACAAGCTGTGAAATAACTGCAAGCACTAGTCTACAAAAACGTTTTGATTACCTCCTTAAAGAGCTTGGAAGCTTGAAGAGACATTACAACATGCTCAAAAACCTACCTTTATTTATTTATTTGTATGTTTGCTTTTTCATATTGCAGATTACCTATCATATACCCCTGAACTATGTTAAGTTCTATACATATGAAGATGGGGGAGAACAAAGAAGAAAATTCCATCTTTGCCCTTAAGATAAAACAAGTCACCTATAAAACAATGAGAACAATTCCAAAAAATTTAAGTGTAATAGTAAAAAGACCACAGTGACAACTCTGTTTTTGTTTCTTTTTTTAGGTTTTTGCAAGGCAAATAGGGTTAAGTGGCTTGCCCAAGGCCACACAGCTAGGTTAATTATTAAGTGTCTGAGACCAGATTTGAACCCAGGTACTCCTGACTCCAGGGCAGGTGCTTTATCCACTGTGCCACCTAGCCGCCCCTACAGTGACAACTTTGAATGAGTGTTTTACCTACTTCACAGGGCTATTTGTGAGGATTGGAAGAAAATGAAGAAAATCTTAAAAAATTGCCATATAAATATCATCTATTATCACTATTGGCATCATTCCTTAATTGTATTAACTATTTTAACTGGTCTATCCTAAGGTAAAATGATTCTTTTAGATAAAAGAAAACCAAGAGATTGGGGGGGGGGGTGGATGGAGTAGCGGGGGAAGTAAAGGAGTGGAGGGGGTTGGGGGGAGCAAGAAAATATAATTAAAAATGAATCACCAAATCTGTGAATTGTGACATTTGGATTAATGGTCAAGATTACAGATTTGGAGCTAAAGTTAGTGCAAAGCTTCCCAATATTTCACAGATATAGAAATTATGATTAAGAGATCTTATGTACCTGGGAGTAGAAATAGAAAAGACAGAGGTAGAGGTGCTCCAGTCCTTTTACTGGGCAACACAACATTGTTTTACTGAGTAAGACAGCACCTAAAGGAGGAGGGAGAACATGAGCAGGTAAAGGCAGGGATGGGATGGGGGGGGTGGATTGGGGAAACAATCAGAGAGGTCTCTTATAGAAGGTGGCATTTGATCTGTACTTGGAAAGAAATTAGTAGGGTTTCAAAGAAGCAGAGGATAAGAGGGATACATTCTAGATATCAGGACAACTTGTACAAAGATAGAACATGAGTGTTATAGATGAGAAAAAAACAAAAAAGCCAGTTTGACCAGACCTGAGAGTAAAGAGCAGTAAAGAGGTACAGTCAGATTGTAAATATGACACTGCTATCCAAATAATTTGCTATTAACACCACTGATAAGCACAGGATCATACATTTAGGACCTAAGGGCTCAAAGAGATTGAAATGAGGAGGGAAGTAAAAGGGTATCACTTTGAAACTTTCTGTATGTAACAGATTAAAACAACTTAGGTTACAAAATCCACAAAACTAAAAAGTAGATTTAATTTTGAAATAAAATTACATTAAGGTCACATGTGGCATAATAAAAAGCTCACTAGATTTAAAGTCAAAAGGTCTGGATTTGAATTTCAGCTTTGTCATTCACTAATTCTGTAACCTCAGGCAAGTAAGTTCCTACATCTGAACTCCAGTTTCCTTTTCTGCAAAAAAGAGAGCTAATAATTCACATAACTAAAGTTTTTAAAAGAAGGATTTGTAGAATTGAATTATTGTACATGACAGAGTTTTCAATATACAGACAGCAGTCCCAAATTATTTTAATATAGAGTCTACAACCCTGGCATTTCTCTGAATATTTCCTGCCTAGGGTGGCAGTCACAGGTTCTAGATGGAATCACCCAGACTGCTCACAGACTTAAAATTGAACAGGAGGTCCCAATTTCACCTTGCTCCACTAATTGGCCAGAAGCAGCCAGGGTCAGTGCAGTTGCTGTGGAGCAGCTGGCAGGCCCCTGCACGGAGAGGCTGGGCAACAGCTGGGGAATGCGGGATGCTTCTGAACAAGATGCAAGGCCATCCCATATAAGGCGATGTGTTGATCCACTGCACAATGGAGGCGACAGGCGAGGGCAGGTCTGGCACATGGATTCCAGCTGCCCCTTTCTTCATAGTCACAGAGCGCAACAAGTGGATACAAATGCTGCAGCCCTCATTCACAAAAACACTTGTGGTTTTCCTCTTAGCCCTCCACAAGTAACAAGTAGCCTCCAACAGCTAAGCTCCTAGTTAGACTAAAAGTTACATGTTGTTTCCAAATAAAAACGTGGAAAGTCAATTATTAGTAATACTATGTTATGAGGATGATAACTCTTGTTGATTCTCAGAGACCACTGCTTTCGGTCTCAAAAGATAGGATTTCAAATCATACCTGTAAACCTTTACTACCTGTGTGACTTTGAAAAAGACATTAAACCTCCCTAGACCAAAGCTCCAGAATCTGTCAAATGTGTGTGTGTGTGTTGTAACTAAGTAGATGGTCTTCTGGTCCAATTCTGAATTTATCAATAAAGCTCTAAATCTCACTAAGACAAGGCAAGCATTATTCTGGCCATTTTACAGATGAGGAAATTGACTTGCATTAGATGTGAACCTTGTTGTTCAGTCTTGGCCAACTCTTTGTAATCCCAATTTGGGGTTTTCTTAGGAAAGACACTGATGCCATTTCCTTGTTCAACTTGTTGTACAGATGATGAAACTGAGCCAAACAGGGTGAAGCAACCTGTCCAGGAGTCACAAGTGTCTGAAGCAGGATTTAAACCGAGGTCTTCCTTATTCCAGGACCAATGTTCTTTGTACTACAACATTTAGCTGAACTATAGAATAATCAGATCATAATCTATCAGGACAAGGCAGCTAGGTGGCACAGTGGATACAGCACCAGCCCTGGAGTCAGGAGTACCTGAGTTCAAATCTGGCCTCAGACACATAATAATTACCTAGCTGTATGGCCTTGGGCAAGCCACTTAACCCCATTGCCTTGCAAAAACTAAAAAAAAATAAAAATAAAAATAAAAATAAAAAAAAATCTATCAGGAGACAGCATTAAAACCCAGTATGACCTCTGGTTTTGTGAGGCATGTACCATAAAGAAAGTTTCTCTCTTCTATGGTCAGAAAGTCCGTTTTAATAGCTAAATCATTATATTAAGAGTTCATATGGATAAATTTTACCCCCCCCTTTCTTTCTTTTTGGTCTGATTTCAGTGATGTAGGAAGCTCCCAATTCAAAAAACTTCCTCCACCAATGCAAAATGACAACTATTCAACAATTTATAATTTTAACAATTACCTGGGGCAGCTAGGTGGGGCAGTGGATAGATCACTGACCCTGGAATCAGGAGGACCTGAGTTCAAATGAGACCTTAGACAATAATTACCTAGCTATGTGACCTTGGGCAAGTCACATTGTCTTGCAAAAACAAACCAAAAAACCCCCAAGAATTACCTGGGGGCACCCAGTTGAAGCCACTTGCTCAGGAATATAATATGATCAGTATGTAGCAGGGGGTTAGATCTCCCAAATAAAAACTATCATCTGCCCACTAAACCCTCTTATCACATGGGTGGCAGTCCCCAGTTAGGATGAGTTCCTTGAGAACAGCAAGGAAACTCATTTTAAAATTTCTATCACCTACTATGTCCCAAGAAGAATCATAAGCATCAGGAATACAAAGAGTCAAAAGACAGTCTCCACCCTCAAGAAATTCACAACCTAATGGGAAGGACAACATACAAAACAAATACAAAGCAAGCTACATACAGGATAAATAGGAAATAATGAAGAGAAGGAAGGGAGGATATTAGCTGGGACTTAAAGGAAGCCAGGGAGGTCAGCTATCTTGGAGGAGGAGGGGGAGGAGGGAGAGCTTTCCAAGTGTGTGTGTGTGTGGGGGGGGGGGCAGCCAGTTCCAATTTACTAAACCTACAGCCCAAATTTTTCTAATTTTCTTTCTAAATGAAACAATTCTTGAGCCCAAGGTCCATCACACAGGTAAGGTAACTAATTTCCAGTTCTGAAATTCAGGGATTCATTCGAATATTCTTAGAATTAGAGAAGCAATCTTCCTTCCTCTAAAACACTGGAAGTTACAAAAGGAAATAGCATTTGCCTTCAGGTTCCTCCCTCCCCAACTCCTCCTCCCCCTTTTTGAAGAACTTTCACTGATGAGCTCACTTGGAAAAAGGGGAAGACCAGTTTCCTTCAACTTGCAATGCCCCTGGTCTGCTAGGTGGACCATCTTGCTAGAGCTTGTTTAGCAGACCCCAAATTCCATATTCTGTACACTCCTTTTTTTTTACCACTTAGCTCAACAACTAATTGACAACACAAAACACTATGCAACAGGAAAATGGCCTTTTTGGTCAACATTCAACCAACTGGGAAGAGGAGAGAGGAGTGGAGAAGGCTAGATTTTGTGTATTTGTGTGTATGTATGTATGTATGTATGTATGCATATAATGTTTATCGTTAACAGGTCAATTGAAAAATTACTAATAAAAAAAGACAGAATGAGGGAGCATGACTTCTGAGTTTCTTGTTAACAATTCCAATTAGGTAATGCTTCAGCTACTTGCAAGTTAGAAATCAGTGAGCTTGTGTGTGTGTGTGTGTGTGTGTGTGTGTGTGTGTGTGTGTGTGTACTGTGTGGATCCGTATGTATGTGGATATTGTGTGTGGATCTATAATGTATGAGTGTGTGTATGTATGTGTATATATATATATATATATGTATATATATATATAAACTCAAAGTGATGGCAAATCAAGATCAATTATTAACTATATCTTTGGTATCTCTCTGGAACCCAGGGAGAAAAGGAAAGTAAATTCAAGTAGGGTAGAAGGAAAGTTCAGAACTCAAATTAATAGTAGCTAGACACCTCCCTCCCCCTTCTCCAATTTAACTGGCTTAACACTAGGGACATTTTGAGTCACCAATTATAAGTATCACCCCAGAGTTTGAAAATGTTTTTCTTCAGAAAGGCAAACTTATTATTGAGCAAAAAAGACACACAAGAAGCATTATACAACAAGTCAATCTTAAAGTCTGGTTACATTAACATATGAATGAAGAAGCACAGGCACTGAAGGAGGATTTAACGGTAATGTCCTAAATTGAGTCACATTCCTAAAGCAGACTTCACACAGAGAAGGGAGGGGAGCTGACTCATTACATGTTAAAATGATATAAAATACCACTACATTGGACTCAGCTATATTTATGATATACTAGTGCATCATTTTCCCAACACCAGCCACTGACAGATTAGGGTCCTATAGTGGGGGCTGGCTACTTGTCTAGATTTGCCCTTCACTTGGGTGCCCACATTCAGAGATGGCTTACTATTTTATGTAAATCCCATAGGGTGCTATTATCTCCTGGCCAATGTCAATGTATTTCCTGTGTTGCTTCTCATTTCATCCAATGACTTTCAGTCCTTTTAAACTGATTCAGAATTTTTCACCTTTTTAAGTATCTTTGATTGATTGGAGGTTGCTCAGACTGAGGTAGTTATTTTTAAGTTGTGTTAGGTAATGGAATCATTCAATAGACTCTTACACCAATAAAATGATCACTTTAAAAGATGGTATGGATTGTAAAGAATCTACCATTACGGAACTTCAGCCACCAAATAAAGTAAACAAAACCATTTCTAATTCCACTGTATAATTCCATCAAGAAACTGGCTCCAAGGAATGGCAGGGATGAGTTCTCTTTCAGTCCTTTTTTAGAATAAGCTTAATAGACTCCTGTTAATTCAGTTACAAGCACTAACAATGGCCAGGGAGGTACTGAGAAAGAAAGTCCATCAAAACCTGTAGCATATGGACAGTCTATCAGTCTCCACATGTGGCTGTATCTGGTTACTTATACATAGATGACTGGAGTCTTGGGACAGCAACACGTGATTCCATTAGACAATGTCAACAAGGCAGTTGCCAAATCCGCATCTCTCCAAACTCTGAAGCAAGTATCTTGGTACACACATACCCCCCCCCTTCCAATACACACAAGAAAAATGCTATCGGCCCCATTTCTTTCATCGATCTCGGGCTGGCAGAGAATTTACAAGCTGCTTATCAGATTCATTCTCTCTCTCTCTCTCTCTCTCTCTCTCTCTCTCTCTCTCTCTCTCTCCACTTCAGCTAACTCAAATGCTTAATGAACCAAGTCAGAGAGCGGTCACCCCAGTACTTCCTAGTGGCTCATCAGAAGCCCAAATCGACAAGTTTCCCAGTTCCGGTCCCGAACCCTCATCACCGGAGAACTTGCTGCTGCAGGAACTGTCAGACATCCCAGGTGCGGTTATTCCTCCCCTTAAGCTAGGTGCAAGACCCAGATTTCGAGCCGGTGTCCACCTTCAGGCGGCCCTCCCCGGTCTCGGTGGCATGCCATCAGCGCCTTGTGGCTCACCTCTTTCCCAGTCCGCGACCCCCAGCCGGACCGGTCACTCTTAAGAGTTTGTTTGCGAAAAGGACTGGAAGCCTCAGCCACATCGAGAGTAGAGCAAAGAGGAAGGGGGGGGGGGGGGGGATTGAGAAAGGAAGGGAAGTGCTGGGGCTTTTTCTCTGTCTTTCTTAAGCTAGGTTACAGTTACGTAAAAGTGGGGTGGTACATACGGAACTGATCAAGGGACGAGGCAGGGCGCCACTCCCTGTCCCGTCCTCAGGGCTTTCCCGCTTCAGTGCCCCTGAGCTGTCAAACGCAGCCTGCCCGGGGCTGGGGCGGCACGGCAGAGTCCCAGCTCCAGCCAGGGGCTCGGGAAGAAGGAAACGGCTGCTTTCCCCAAGCCCGCCCACAGACAAGCCCCGCCTCCGATCCGGAGACCCCCCCCCCCCCCGCCCCGGGCCCCCTTTCCCAGCTCCCCCGGCCCGGGCGCATCTCTCAGTGGCCAAGCTTCCCCCAAACCCAAGAAGGGAAAGGCTGAGCCGCCCAGCTAAGCTTCGGCCGCTCAGGGGAGCTCCCGGGGCCGGGGCAGAGGAGGCTGAGGGCGAAGCGGCGGGCGTGCCACAAGCCCGGAGCGCTACCAAGCTTCTCCAGCGCACAAAACTGAGCGGGCAAGCCTCCGCCTCTGCGATGCCCAATGCCCAGGCCCCCTCGTCCCCCTGCTCCAACTCTGCAAGCCCTGGTGCCAGGAAGATCTCCGAGGAGGCTGGGGGGCCCTGCACCCTCCGAGCTGAAATAGACGTATATGGACATAATGTAGACATACTATACAGAACACGTAACATATATACATATATATGGGCCAAAGCACCTTTAGGCGCTGGGCAGCCCCCCGCTTTTCTAAATTCTCTCCTCTTTCCATGACGCTCGGCCCAGAAAGCTGCTCCCTCCCAGGGCGGCCGGCGGGCTCCGGGGCGGCCGCCCCTCCTCGCTCCCGGGCCCGGGGCCGCTCGCCTTACCTGCGGGCTGGCCGAGGCGCCCCCACCCCGGGGCCCCGCTCCCCTCCCTCCGCAAGCGGCAGGGACGGGCGCCCCCTGCTGAGTCACCCGAAAGAGTGCGGGGCGGGGGAGTGGGGGAGGAGGAGGAGGAGGAGGAGGAGCGGTGTGTAAAGGGGCGAGCGGGGAGCGGGGGGCCACGGAGCCGGGGGGCCGCCCCCCCTTCCCTCCGGTGTGTCCCTACAGAGCGACCCTCCGGCAAAGGCGGGAGGGGCAAGCCTGCGCTCCCGGCTAAGGAGTCTGCAGTCCGGCCCCGCGCCTCGGACCCGGCTGCGGGCACTGCCCCTGCCCTGCCCCGCGGGGCACTGCCCCAGCCCCGGGCCCAGACTGCGGGTGCGGGAGGGCTGGGGGAGCAGCGGGCGGCCCAGGTCCGGGCCGGCTCACCTGTGCCCGGGGCCCGAGGGGGCGGGCCGGGGGGGCAGCAGCCGCGATCCCCGCAGCCCCCCGCGGACCCCCGATCCCGGCCGGGGGAGCCAGCCCGCGCACGTGTGCACCCACTCTCACACTCACGCCCCCCTTACCTCGGGCCAGCGGCGCCCCCGGGCAGCAGGGCCGGCCGCGGCGCACACCTGCCCGGGCACGGTGCTCCCGGAGCCAGCTGGCGGCGGCGGAGAAACGTGCGGGTCGGAGCGCGGCCCGGGGCCGGGGCCGGGGCCGGGGCTCCGCTGCCCAACTTCTGGGCGCCCGCGGCGCGGAGGAGCGCTCGGGGAAGCGGCGCGGAGGGTCTGGGCCCCGGCGTCCCGCCGGCCACGGCTCGCTGCCCCGGGTGCCCCGCGCGTCCCGGCGCCCGGAGCCCAGCGAGTAATTATACAGCGACCCCCCGCCGCGACCTCCCCTCGGGCGCCGGCCCCCGCGCCGCGCGGCCCCCTCCCCGCTCCGGCCCGGCCTGTCACTCCGCAGGCGCCGGGCTCTCTGACTGGCCGGGACCGCGTGCCGAGGAAGCCCCGCCGGCCGGGGCCCGCCCCCGGGCGCGCGCCCGGCCCGCCCCCTGCGCCCCCCGCGCCCCGCCCCGGCCGGCTCCGGGGCCCCGCGCGCACACGCGCCCGGCGCTTCGGGGCCCGGGGCAGACTTTGCCTTAAAGGGCCCGCGCGGCCCCAGCCGGCCTCCCGCGGCGCCCCGGCCCGGCCCGCAGCCGCTGCGGAGGGGCGGGGCCTCGTGCGGGCCGGGCCCGGGCCCGGGGAAAGCGGCGGGGCCGGGGCTCGGGCCGGGAGAGTGCAGGAGGCCGGCCTCGGCCTGGGCCGGCCCGCTGCCCCCGACCCTCAGCACCCCCGGACCTGCCGCGCCCCCGCAGGGCGCCGGCGCCCCGTGCTGCCTCTCCTGCCGGGTCTCTGTCTGTCTCTGTCTCTCTCTGTCTCTGTCTCTCTCTCTCTCTCTCTATATATATATATATATTATATATAATATATATATGGATAGCTGAATGTACATACATGTATGTATATATAATGAATATATGAAATATCTACATATGTGTGTATATATATATCTCCCACTCCTCGAGAGGACAGAAGGAGAAAGGGAGAGATGAACTGTCCCCGCACAGGCGACTTTAAGCTTGTCCAAGGCGACCAGCATTAACATACTGTATTAGCTTTTGCTGCCGCCCCACAACTGCCTAGTATTATTTGTTCATTGCAAAATAAACGCATTTTCGGATTCCCTGCCAGGCCCGAGTGCCTGGGGCAGTGGGGAAAAAAAAAGTTGTGTCCCTCCATCTGTACAGGTCCGAGGCTTGTGGATAACCAACCAACCCTCACAGCTTGAAAGAGGTGATCTTTCATTATTCAGTAATTCATTCTTGTAAATTTGAAAGGGTCTGACTAAACTTTGTCTTGTTTTTGTAAGGTCTCTGATAAGGTTTTGTAAACGTCCCACCTGATCATCCTCCTTCCTTCCCCAAAAAATTGAACAAGGCTCATCTCTCAACCTGCTCCCATGCTTGGGGATTTGATTAGACCTGCTTGGTTTCCCAGTCCATTAAGCTCTTCCAAGATTGACATTTCACTCCTACTGGAGTGAACTCAAACCCGCGGAAACATTATACCCTTGATGGCACTATCATTTATATTTATTCAATTGCCACAATCCAGAACTCTGAAATTCTCTAGATCATAATTTTTTTTTCCCCTCCCATCTCTCCCTGTGCCCCATGCCTCCCAAAGCTATTCTTGGCTGCCACAGTGGCTTCTTAGTCCTTAGGCCTCATTCTCCTCAATATGGCTTTTTACTTTATGCTATTCTTAATTCCCTTAATCCTTATGCTGCTCATCTCTTTGCAAACCTCAATTCTACACCATATCCACCATTGCCTTCCCATCTCCTGCCCTGAATAAAGTCACATCACCATGTTGATTAGATCCACTGAAAATTTATGTTAATCTAATCTCCACTGGGGCTTCCTTGCTTCTCTTAAATCCTTTTCATCTTCCTTGGTAGACTATTATTTTGATTATCACCTTGTGTTCCAAATCTTGTTTCCTCAAAAGTTACTTAAATGACTCCTCCCTATCATGCTCCTTCCTCTTTTCCCCAGTTCTGCACTTAACAGATTTCAACAATACCCGTTCTCTCTTGAAAGAAGTGGTCCTTTTGTTTTTCAAATGTTATTTTCATTTAAAAATTTTTTTTAGTTATATCTTGAGTTCCCAGTTGTCTCCTTCCCTCTCTTCTAAGCCCATATGAGAGACCGTCATTTGATGCAGACATATACATAATACATATATATATATATATATGATACATACCTCCATAGACTTTTTTATATTAATGTCACTTATTTTCCCCACAGCATTCCTCCCTTCTCCCAGACCCACTCCCAGAAGAAAGAGACTCCCAGGACTAGGAAATACCTGACCCTTCAAGCCAGGGAGTGTTTTGTACTGATCATTTTAGGTTTTATTTTACTGTTCCCAAGTACCAAGTGAACTAGAGATTAGGAAAGATTTTTTTTCTACTTCTATTCTTATATATCATTTTGTAAAAGTTAATTGCTATTGAAGAACAGAGGGGCTAAGAGTTCCTAAAAGAAAAGAAAATATTAGAACCTCCAACTCCTTGGCAATCAGAGAAGTAATTGTCTGGTCTTTAGGGACCTAATCTCCCCACATGAGTAAAAGTTTGGGAGAGAATTCAAAGAGAGAGCTCAAAGATTCTAATCAAGAACAGAAAGTTCAGTTAAATTAACATATGAAAATTTAAGGTTAGGGTTATCAAAATATCTAACATCAAATTCAGTATTTACAATTGTTTTGTTTGTTATTTTAGTCATTTCAATCATTTCTAGCTCTTTGTGACTTGAGGTTTTCTTACCAAACATACTGGAGAGGTTGGTCTTTTCCTTCTCTATCTCATTTTACAGATGAGAAAACAGAGACAAAATGACAAGTCCAAGGTCACACAGCTGGTAATTATCTGAAGTTGCATTTGTACTCCTGAAGAGGAATCTTGATGATTCCAAATCCAATGCTCCATCTACTTCATCACTTAGCTGCCACAGAACCTAGAGGTTCATATCATCAAAAAAACAAAAACAAAAGCAGGAAGTTGGGCCTTCTAGTCCTTCTTTGGGGCAGTCAAACTATTTTCACTTCTGATTTTGTATCTCCAGCACTTAGTCCAGTGTTGAGCTTATTTGAGATAGTAAATAAATACTTGCTTGCTTACTTGATCATAACTGAGCTGTCCATTAAGTGATAAATTCTTTGTCCATGATAATCAGATGCAGACTGGACCTGCAACATCATTATTAATAAGGAACTTTGAATGTAGTGATTAAGATTCAGTTCCAACTTTTTCTGAAATTGATTTGCCTTGTCTCCTACTATGGCTCAAACCTAGCTCTGCCTTGGCTATTGGGGTAGGGCTGGGGTTCAGAGGTTTCCCTGCCTCTGAGGGTTTCCTTCTTCTTTTATAGGGTTTGCAATTACCCCTAAGTTTTTATCTGCTTGAGGTCTTTCTTCCATTGTCCCCTGGTCTTTCAAGCTGCACTGTTTATGGGACCAAGTTGCTTTTGAGCTGTACTTTTCATCTAGAATTCTGAAAGGTTTATTTTTTCCAGCTTTAGACTAGGAGAGTGTTATATATGTGTTTGTGTGTGTGTGTGTGTGTGTGTGTGTGTATGTGTATAAACACAATATATATACATGCCTCTTTGTATATGTGAATAACTATATGTATATAATATATATACCTATATACACGTATATCCCTTTTTTAGAGATTCCCTGAAATATTTTTTTCTCTCACAAATTTTTTTAATTCTAAAATAAGAAACATGTAAATAAAAGTAGAATTGAGGAGTAGAAATCTAGGGCCCAATTCTGCCACCACCCCACCCAGTCTGTGCTGGGATCTGCTACCTTGTCAAATGTATGGACCTAAGGGATCCATACATATTCACCTAGAAAATTCATGGGAAGAGTGAAGTTCCAGGATGGGTTAAGTCCAGGAGAGTTAAGAAACTCAAGGAGGAAGAAAAAGATGTTAACTTCCTCAGTTAGGTCTAACAAATGGAAAAAAGTGGAGGGATAGGTGGGCAGGTGGGAATGGAGGAAAGGTGGGATGACAAAGATCACATGCTGTCATTTACAGGAGCTCATCAGATTGTACTTGCCCCACTTTTTCTCTGTGTCATAGGGTTCCCAGAAGCTTACTGGGAAAGCATGCTTATTCTTCTCATCCTAACTCCTTACTTAGCACCACCTTTCCTACATGTGACTCATCCTTCCCTACTGTGTCATCCTAAGCAGCCCAATATCATCATAGTCATCAGGGTTAAAGAATGGATCACTCTTCCTTCTGGCTTTGATGATGATGATGATGAAGTCCCGGAAGCTGTGATGATGAAGTATAATCAGATCCTCCTTGATTTACATAAGCTGCTTCACTCCTGCTGATCTCAACTCACTGATCCTTTCCAAAGAATCTGTAGGGTCTTTTGCAGGTACTGTTGCATTGTGTTCCCTTTCCACATCTTTATGGTCCTTCTATGCACAGAGACTTTCCTAACTAATTGTGATATCAATTTCTTTATTCTTGATCTTCTGCTTGGCCTCCCAATCCTGCTGAAGTTCCTATCAGAGTCTAGTTTCCTCTTCCTCTCAGTCAAGGTCAGGAAGAAATCTTGTGTCTGGGTTCTTCTGAAATTTCCTTTTCTTTGAAGGAATCTCTTCTCCATTTAAAGTATTAACTCTCTGACATTAGGCACCATGTCTGTTCTTGTTGATGTCTATGTTGTCTTCCCATTCTAGATGTTCCTCCTCCAAATCTTACTCTTCTTCCCTCATCCAAGAGTTCCTCTTCCTCATCCAAGATGAAGGCTAGGCTAGATATCTTCTGCTTTTTTTTCTTTTTTGCATTCCTTTTCTTGAATTTTCTCTCACTTTAGCTGAAATTCTTAGATCTGTTCCTTTTTAGCCATCTGCTTTTCCCATTTCTTCACCAGGCCTTCCAGTTTGACCTTCATGGCATTCAGGGTTATAAGACACACAGTGAAGGACTGAGCTCAGCCTAGGTGGTAGCATAATGAGCTGAGAATTTCCTGTCAGTGCTTGACTTTATGATATTCTCCTCAGTGATATTCTGCATCATCTACATCATTTGCTCCCACTGCTTCATCAGATGCATGGCAGGCCCACCTCAATGACTGCACTTTGTACTGAGACAAGCCTATGGTAGATGGTGGCACCTTGGGCTAGTCCAAAATAATGTCAGCTAACAGGTGAATAAGCACCATACAAGCAGCAACAGCAGCAGCAGTGTTGTTTTGGGAGATCTGGGCTCTTCTAGGATCTTAAATTCTCCTTTCCTTCTTCAGGAAAATCTTACTATAATCTCCTCTTAAAAGAACTCCTAAGGCTTTCTTTCCCATGGTTCTCCCTTTAGTTGAAAAGGGCTGGAAGCCTCTCAGGTTATTCCAAGCTGGAGAACTGTGTCATTGTTAATAAGATGAGGAAATGCCCACTATCAATGTAGATCAACATCTTCTCTACAACTTATAGTATTAGAGTACTGTATAGTTAAATGCTTGTCCAGAGTCACCCAGCCATCATTTACAAATGATGAATCTTGAATTCCGGTGTCACTGCCCCCTGGAATGCCAGCCCTCTTTAAAACAAAACAAAGACAAAAAAAAAAACTCTCAGTCCTGTCCATTTCCCAAAGAGAGTAGCAAAGGGTTGGAAAAGAAACTATCAGGTACTAAAAAAAAAAAATCATAGACTTCCTAGAAACATTCATGTAACTGTTGATAATCTGATCTTTGTTCATATCACAGAAGGAAATCATCCTTCTCATCAATACTGACATTCATAATATAAATGAAAACAGAAGACAAAAGAAAATTGCCTTTAAGTGGAAATATCAGTAAATCTGATTACTTTCAGTAATATTTGACATAGGAGAGGAGGGAACAGCCAGGTTAGATGGTTGATTAGAAGAACCAGAGAGAGGAGTGGCATAATTCCGGGTCAAGTGGAAAGACAAAACACTTTAAGGACACAAAGACACCAGGAAGCAAGATGAAGATAGGGGAGAATCTCCCTTTGGTTTGATCTATCCTCATTTAAACTTCAGCATTCTACAAGTGATGAATAATTTGAGAGAGACCAGAAAATTAACAGTCAAGACTTAACCTAGACTGAATTACCAGCCAGTGAATTACAAACCAAGAAGCAATCAGAGGAAAACCTGGAGATAACTGCCTGCTACAGAATTACAAATAGAAACACATAGAACTTGAGAGCCAGCTTTGACTTTGATGAGCTGAACATTGAAGAACTATGTGTTAATTGCATTAAACCTTTTTTCTCTTTCCTGGAAAATGGAAAGGAAACTGTGAGTCAAACAAATGAGATGTGTCCTTCCTAGAATTCATTGTTTTTTAGAAGATGTGCATAATTGTTGAAGGGGATATTCTGAGAGAAATTGTGTATGTATAACTATGGTATATTTTTTTATTATGTATTGCTTTAGTCTAAGAACAGTTCACACAGTACTTATGCACATCTGTCAGTCTTTCTGGGTGATCAGTTCATGAAGGAGCAGAGGAAATTTCTGTCAGGTGGAGGTTCAAGAGTTAATTTTTATTGTGTAAATGTGAAATGTCTTACCTCTTAGACTAAGAACCTAAGTGTAGTCACCTACACTAACAAGGGATAGAATGTCACCCTTTCTCTGATAATTACTTAGAACTTGATTGTTTTGCAGCACTTACTCTAAAGTAGGCTAAATATATCATGTCCAAAGTGAGCATGGGACTTCTCAGTTCCTGGATAAATTGAATCAAAGTAGCATCTAGATATACTAATGTTGATTAAAAAAAGATGCCTCACAAGTTTTTCTAGGAATGGCAATGAAGAATAATTATTTTTTGAACAGATGCTCAAGAGCAACAAGAAACCCAAGATAATAGATTTAGAGCTGGAAGAGACCTTCAAAGTCATCTAGTTTGGCCCCCTCATTTTCTAGTTGATGAAACTGAGGTAATTGTGAGACAAGTAAATATTTCAGTTGGTAGGGACAGCTAGGTGGCACAGTGAACAGAGCATGGGTCTTGGAGTCAGGAGTACCCAGGTTCAAATCCGGTCTCAGACACTTAATAATTACCTAGCCATGTGGCCTTGGGCAAGCCACTTAACCCCATTGCCTTGAAAAATCTAATATATATATATATTTCAGTTGGTAGTACTCATGAAGAAGGAAACCACTCCAAAGGCTGTGGCAGTTTATATGTCAATGTTTGCTCCAGAGGATGAAGTAAGGTGATTGTTTGTAGACCTTGATAAGGCCTTCTAAACCAAATCAACACATACAGTGATATTCAATGACTTCCAAATGAAAGTAAGTACATAGAAAGGCAGTGAAAAAATATATTGGAAAATATGATTAGAAGTAGGAAATGAAAGAGGTCAAAGACTTATAAATTATCTTAAAGTGTCAAGATCATTTATCTGAATAATTTCTTTAAGAAAATTGTCAGAAGGAATTAGTCATTGCAAGTAATGAATATGCTCCCAAATAATATTGATTATTGTATATTATAAGAGAAAAGAAACAATTGGTTAATGCCAAGAGAACCATTTTAGAATCAGTTGCCTTCATTCAGTAAGATCATCAGTTAATTAGGACAAAGGTCAAGAATAACATAAATTATGGGAAAGGATAAAGATGAAAAGAAGACATGTAATTACAACATCCACAACCTCAACTGAATTTTAAAAGCTGTGGTACTCTGACAAAAGTGAAAGGAGAAAAGTAAAGATAGTGACCCTATTACAGTTGTAGAAGTTTAACCAATTTTGTAAAAACAATCACCCAAACAAGGAAACCAAAAAAAAAAAACCACAGAAACCATTTCAGCCAGAAACACTTGTTCTACTCACCTAGTAACCTGGAAGCCAAGAACACCATTTAGGAATGTACAGTTACTTGTAAACTGTTATTGAGCATGGAAGAGCATGAATAGTATTATCTCTCAGATCTCTGAAAAATGGGATGTGGGGGAAAGAAACTGCCAAAAGTATATCATTTGAACAATTAAGTCATAGCATGAACTTTTAAAGATAAAATTAGAAGGAAAACAGCAAGCAGAAGTAAAAATGAACTGTTTTTCCTGTAATGACCAATTTTTATCTGTGATTGAAGTAAAATTGCCATATAACAAAGTAGAAATAGTACTCAAGAAAATAAACTCTTAAAAAGTAGATAATATAAGCATATGAACACAATGAATATTAACAACAGAAATCTGTGCTAGAGACAACATGGCTTTTACAGATAATAGAGGGACAGCTAGGTGGCACAGTGGATAGAACACCAGCTCTGGGGTCATGAGGACCTAAGTTCAAATCCAACATTGTCTAGCTGTGTGACCTTGGGCAAGTCACTTCACCCCATTGCCTTGCAACCCCCCCCCCTCCCAAGAAAGATTCTTAGGGATTAATGATCAAGATACCTCAAAAAAAAAGATTATAAAAGAATGGGGAAAATTTTACTTTTTTACTCTCATGAATCTGTAATCTTATCAATGTGGGAATTCCCACCCTTAGTGCAGATCACAACTCAAGGATATTTGCACATCCTGTACAATTCATGTCCCTCTCCACCTATACACCTACCACTGCAGATCCCCCCAGAGTTCAAGAGACCTTCCTCTAAATCATTTAACTTCGCTTGGATAGCAATAACAATACACTTTATCTTTTTTTCTGGTCAAACATTTGTCTATTGGCATCCTTTATGCTATAAGTATACTCTGCAATTCCTCTTTGCATAAAAATTGTACATAAGGTATTGATACTATAAAAAGGCTACTGAAAAGACATTAGTAAATACTGCAGTTTCTGCTTTCTCAGCTATAAAATCCTTGAGAATGGTATATGTGTATATTGAAGGTATCCTTGATGAAAATAAAAGGAAGCAATCAGGTTTTTTCAGAAAACTACATCTTCACAGGTAGAAAATTTTATAGTAAAGTGTAGAAAATGTACAGTTCTGCTCTGCTTATTGCTTACAAAGAAGCTCTTGCTTCAGGAGAGCAAATGTAATCTTGGAAAATCTCATCATCCAATAAAACACTTCTGTTGCACATGTTAAGTTTTTATAAGATTCTTGGATCTATGCAAGCACAGAGATCTTTATCCAATCATCTTTTGACTATATCATCAAAACATGGAGATATCTGCTTATAGAAAGCTCTCAACAGGCATATCTTGGAGATATTTGGTTCCAGTCCACCATAATAAAGTAAATATTACAATAAAGTGAGTTACCCAAATTTTTTGGTTTGCATATAAAAGTTATGTCTATACTATATCATAGTTTATTAATTATGCAAAAGTATCATATCTTAAAAACCAATGTGCATATCTTAATCAAAAATATTTTATATTAAATAAGGTTATCATCTGAACCTTCAGTGACTTGTATCCTTTTTGTTGGTGGTAGGTCTTACCTCTTGCTGTAGCTGACTGATCAGGGTGGTGGTTGCTGAAGGTTTTGGTGGATGTGGCAATTTCTTAAAATAAGACAGCAATGAAGTTTGACTCTTCCTTTTACTTGAATACATAGAAACCATTGTAGGGTTATTAATGACCCGATTTCCATATTGTAGAGTCTCAGGGAATAGAGAGGCCTAAGGAGAGAGTAAGATGGGGAACAGCTGGTTGGTGGAATAATCAGAACAAATACATTTATTCATTGTTTACCATTTTATATGAATATGGTTTAAGGTGCCCTAGACAAATTATAATAATAATATCAAAGATCACTAATCAGAAACCACCACAGCAAATATAATGATAGTAAAAGTTGGAAAATAGAAGAATTACCAAAATATGACACAGAAACATTATGTGAGCTTATATTTTTGGAAGAATGACCCCAACAAGACTTACTCAACCCAGGGTTGCCATAAGCCTTTGATTTGTTAAAAAAAAACACCCCACAATATCTGTGAAACACAATAAAGCACAGTGCAATAAAACAAGGTGTAACTATATACAAATGTATGCAAATATAAAATATATGAGACAAATTATATTTGTATATAGATGTTTACATGGGTTTGTTTTTTTCATATAAGATTGTGAGCTCCTTATGAACAAAGACTGATTTTGATTTTTGTTTTTATCTCCAGAGTTTAGCATGGGTCAGTTGACTTGACTTAGCAAAGTTGAGTCAAAATGATTTGCACAGATAATGAAATTCTCCAGATGTTTCTATTATATATGCTGCTGTACATATTCCATTAAACCCTCAAAATTAGGGCAGCTAGGTGGCACAGTAGATAGAGCATCAACCCTGGAATCAGACAGATCTGAATTCAACTCTAACCTCAGACAGTTAATAATTACCTAGCTATGTGACCTTGGGCAAGTTACTTAACCCCATTACCTTGCCAAAAAAAAAAGCAAATAAATAAATAAAAATACCCCCCCCCCAAATTGCAGTACTGTTTCATAGAAATTTAAGGCCATTCTAAAGGGATCAGTCTAATTATTCGGATGGGAAACACCAAGTGGATGAAGATGTATATTGCTCTTGTCCACAATATTATATATAGTTTGATAGACATTAGTGAATCAGAAGGCATATCTATGACTATGAACTGTCAAATGAGCAGTAGGGCCCAGAATTAAACAAAAAGAAAAATAAGTGAATTGTGTTTAGGAATCTGTATAAAACTTTTATTGTTCCAAAGTTGCTTCCTGCCAACAAAGTCTAGTTTTTGAATATTAAAATTTTCTGAGTGATTCTATATGCTATGGCCAAGAACCATGGGAAAAAACATGATCTCTAAAAAAATAAATTGAAGGTGATCCAAGAGTAATGGAAAGGTGCATGATGGGTAGAAGTACTCTGCAACATGCTAATAATAATGATTTCTGCATGGAAAATAGTGTAAAAGAATTAAAAATATGCATGAATAAAAAAGGGGTGCTCTAGTCACCAACCAATCCAGAAGGATAACAGATGGATAAACTTATTGGTCTTGTTTTGCACTGGCATCCGTTTAATATTAAAAGACCCAGAAGAAATCTGTTAGCATGTTCTATAAACATTCTATGGAAGAGTTAGTGAAGAACATTGATGACCTTTCTCACAAGATGAAAAGGCATGGATAGATTGAGGCCAGCTACAAGTAGAAGAGGTAAAACTAAAGAAATTACAGATATCTCAATGAATGGATCAGTGCAAGCATCCAATCCATAGTACATAGCTTCGACAGTCGTAATCCTGGATGTATTCCCCTAAATATTTAGAAATTAATGATTTCATGCATGGACTATGAATAACAACATTAGCAATAACAACATTTATGTAACAATTTTTAAAGGTTTATGATTGCTAATATGATTTATTGTTTTATGGCTTATTCCATGTTGTTAGAAAATTCTCTTTTTCCCCCCCTAAAATATCAAGTTTTTATTTTTTCTAGAATACCTATAACTCAGACAATCATTAGACATTCTATTAAGATTAGATATATAAAGAAGTCAGCATTCTTTCTATTTTACTATATTTTGATTTGCTCTGAAAATAACTCTTCCGTTTTGCTGAATTTCAAATGTGGTGTTGATGTTGTTTTTCAAAGAGACTTTCAGAATTCTCTGGAGAGATCCCCCATTTTCTAAATTATTTGTTGTGTTTCTTGTTTTTCCATTGAGAGTTATTACATCTGCCCAAATGTCCATCCTTCTCTCTTCCTTTAATTCTTCTGAAAGATTCTAGTGGTTTTTTGCAGTAAGAAATTTTACATGGACTTCATCTATAGGGTTTTCATTTAGTTTGTTTTCACTAAGTATTATAATTATGGGTAAAATCTTTTAGAAAATCCCCTTCTAGCATCTTGAAGATTAGTCTGGTTTAAGGTCTTAAAAAAGAGCAGCTAGGTGTTATAGTAGATAGAATATAGGACCTGGAGTCAAGAAGTCTAATCTTCCTGAGTTCAAATGCAGTCTCAGGCACTTAGTGACCCTGGGTAAGTTACTTAACCTTGTTTGCCCCAATTTCCTCATCTGTAAAATGAACTGGAGAAGAAAATGGAAAACCACACCAAAATCTTTATCCAAAAAATCCCAAATGGGGTCATGAAATATAACTGAACCACACCAAGGACCTAAAGAATTATGTAACAAGGGGGCAGAGCCAAGATGGCAAAGTGAAGGAAGGAATCCCCAGAAGTTCTTCTCCCAAAAACTCCAAATGCTATAAAATTACAACTCTAACCAAATTCTAGAGGGGCAAAATCCACAGAAAGACCAAGTGAAACAATTTTCCAGCCCAAGACAACTTGGTAGATCCCTGGGAAAAGGTCTATTCCACCAAAATTGAGGTAGAAAAGAGCTGTAGCACAGCCTTGATTTCTGGAGTGGAACAAACCAGCCCCAACCTTCCAGGAACAGCCTGCAGGGTCTCTGGGGGCTCCTGGGTCCAAGGAATTTGTAGTGGTTTCCAGACCTCTTGGCCCAGGGATTTCTGGTTGGAGGATTGGAGGATTGGTGAGAGAACTCTGCCCCCACCAAAGTGAGAACAGAATCCTGGCCAGCACTGGCCTCAGGAGAACCCTACCCTGGGAACCTATGGAGTCACCCATCATTTGCTTCCAGAGGAATCAGCCCACACACAATAAGGAGGTGGGGAGAGACTGCAGAGGTCTCTCTCTGCTATCCCTGGGGAAGGATTCTGCTGCTTTGCCCAAACCACCCTAGAGGAGCAGGGACCCTCCTCACAGCTCCAGGGCAGAGGAGAATGCCTGTGGTCATCTATAGACTAGAGCATAGGTAAGAAAGCAGTCAGAGCCTCTCATAAGAGGAGCAAACCAAAACCTCCCAAAAGTTTTGGAAGTACATTTAAATCAGGGCATGGACTGAGGAAATGAGTGAACAACAGAAAAAAAAAAGAAATCTCACCATAGAAAATTACTTTGATCCTATGGAGGAAGATGATATAGTCGAAGTTTTGGTATCCAAAGTCTCTAAGAAAAATAGGAATTGGTCTCAGGCTATGAAAGAGTTTAAAAAAGACTTTGAAAAGCAAGTAATGGAGGTGGAGGAAAAACTGGGAAGAGAAATGAAAGCTGTGCAGGAAAATCATGAATACCAAGTCAGCAGCTTGGTGAAACAAACAGAAAGTTTGATCTTTACTGAAGAAAATAACAAGTTAAAAAACCAGTTTACTGGAAATGGAAAAACCAGTAAAATAGAAAAAAGCAGTTCAAAAGGTCAAGGAAGAGAATAAAGCCTTAAAAAGCAGAATTGGCCAGCTGGAAAAGAAGATAAAAGAGCAACTCTGGAGAAAATAACTTCTTCAAATGTAGAATGGAGTTAAAAGAAGCTGATGACTGTGAGAAATCAAGAAACCAAACAAGCCAAAAGAATGAAAACTAGAAGAAAATGTGAAATATCTCATTGGAAAAACAACTGACCTGGAACACAAATCAGAAGAGATAATTTAAAAATTATTGGGCTACCTGAAAGTCATGACCAGGAAAAGAGCCTAAAGTTCATTTTTCAAGAAATAATCCAACAAAATTGCCTTGATATCCTAGAAGCAGAGGGCAAAATAGAAATTGAGGGAATCCATCAATCACCTCCTTAAACAGATGCCCCTCAAAAAACTCCCAGGGATATTATAGTCAAATTCCAGAACTACCAAGTCAAAGAAAAAAAATACTACAAGCAGCCAGAAAGAAACCATTCAATTACCATGACACTATAGTCAGAATTTGCCAGTCTCTACATTAAGGGCTCATAGGGCTTGGAATATGATATTCCAGAAGGCAAAAGAACTAGGATTACAAATGAAAACTACACAGAAAAAATGAATATCCTCTTTCAGGGGAAAAGATGAACATTCAATGAAACAAAGAACTTTCAAACTTTCTTGTTGAAATGACCAAAGCTGAACAGACAGTTTGATCTCTAAGCATAGAGAGTGGGTGGGAAGGGCTAATTATGATGGATTCAGTGATGTTGAACTATATATTCCTGAATGGGAAGAAGATTCTGATAACTCATATGAACTTTCTCATTTATAAGAGTTGTTAGAGGGAGCATATATAGATAAGGTACAGGAGGAGCTGAATATAATGGTATAATATAATATAAAGATAGAATCATTGTGTGAAAAAGTAATATCCTGGGGGGGGGTGTGGCTAGGTGGCACAGTTGATAGAGCACCAGCCCTGGAGTCAGGAGTACCTGAGTTCAAATTTGGCCTCAGACACTTAATAATTACCTAGCTGTGTGGGCAAGACACTTAACCCCATTTGCCTTGCAAAAATCTAAAAAAAAAAAAAAAGCAATATAATAGGAGAAAAGGAAAAGAGAGGTAGAATGGGCTAATAATTTTCACATACAAGTCAAGAAAAACTTCTGCAATGGTATGGAAGTGGGGAAAGTGAGGGGGAATCAGTGACCCTTCATTTTCATCAGAAATGGCTCAGAGAGGAAATGACATACTCACTCAATAGGGTATAGAACTCTATCTTACCCTAGAGGAAAAAGGAGAGAGAAGGAATGGGAGAAGGGGGACAGGGGAGGGGAGGGGGGTGTAGGTGATAGAAGAGAGGGAAGATCCTAGAAGAGGGTGATCATTCAACACACTTCTGAGGAGGACCAGGGTGAAAGGGGAGAGAGAGAGAGTAAAATAAATGGGAGTGAGGAGGAATAGAATGGAGGGAAATATAGTTAACAATAGCAACTGTGAGAAAAAATATTGAAGCAACTTCTCTGATGGACTTATGATAAGGAATAGTATCTGAACATAGACTGAAGTACACTTTTTTTTCCCTCTCACTTCAGTTCCCTAGAGGTTTCTTTATCTTTTTTTGGGGGGAGGGGGTTTTATGTTTACTTTTACAACAAGATTACTATAGTAATGTGAAAATAAATCATTAAAAAAAGAATTTTTGCAACAAAAAGTTTCATAAGCATGGCAAATAAGAGACATGGCTATAAAATAAGGTGATTTATATTAAAATAAATATATCAGAATTTACAAATCTCAATGAGTACTCTCAAGCTGCCTTTGCTCAGAGTGTTTCTGGAAATCTTGGAATTGCCTGAAGTGTCTGCAATAGATCCTTATGTGTATTCCCCCAAAGAGGCTAATTTTTAACCTTGAAGGGTGGATTGATTTTTGGAAGCAGAATAAAAGTAATTTGAAACCAATTCCTGTGATGAAGTAGGTGATTGAGCTGAGTAACTTAGGAAGCTGGCATACCATTGCACACAATACTTCCTCTCTTGATTCTGGACATTTTCATCAACTGAGTTTGGTGCCTGGATTCTCTACTCCCTCTGTTTCCTTGATTCCCTGGCTTTCTTCAAGCCTCAGCTCAAGTCCCTTTTGCAAAAAGTCTTTCCCAGTCCTCCTTAACCCTAGCATGTTCCTTCTGAGAGGATCTCCAACTTATCATGTATTTCTCTTTTTCTGTTTTGTCTTCTCCATTAGGCTTGGAATTCCTTGAGAGCAGAACCTAGTTTTTACATTTCTTTGCATACTACATGCTCTGTATATAAGTAGACAGTTCATAGTAGTTCACCCACCAAGGTTCTTGAACTTATTGTTTGTGAGATGATCTTAGTGCCCTCCCTTGGGTTCTTGGACTTACTTGTTTGTGAGAAGATTGGCTTGTAGTTGGTGGCAGTGGTGGTGGCAAGGATTGTGGGTGATTATACACAGTGGTGGATTTCCTCTTTGATGTCTATAGGGGATGGCGCAGAAGCAGGACCAATTGTCTGAGGGGGCATTGCTATTTCAGGGACTTAGGCCATCTACCAGAACCAGAGAAAGTGTAGTGATTCAGGGGGTAGCAGTAGTTGGATCTACCTGGCAATGAAATACTGCTGTTCTCTTTCTCAGGATAATTTGCTGTTTCAGCCAGCCTGGTTTGCCTAGAAAAAAAAAATTAGGTTCTAGAAAACACTAATTCAAGGTACCAGGAAAGTCTTTGTGGAGGAGGAAGTTGTTAAGCTTAATCTGAAAAGAAGATAAAACTCATGAAAGTCAGAGGGGGAGGATAGTGCTCTTTAGACTAGGGGAAATTGCTTGGAAGTGGGTGATAAAATAATGAATTCTGGGAAGTCATTCAGTTGATTGATATGTAGAATTAAACCTATCCTGCCACCATCCCTGGGCATCTTGTTGCTACCCTACCCCTTCCTAGAATAATGTCCTCTTGGACCAATCTTCTCGAATAGCTTCTGCCTGGGGGAGGGTTTTAACCCAGTTAACTTCGGGCATCTTGATATCTACCCTGCTTATCTCTTCTTGTTCTGGGAGCAGTAATTGAGTCAATATTGTCCTTGCTTCTTTATAGGACCTGATAATAGATATTCCTCTGGTTCCCTTCACCATTCCTGCCATACTCTTAGAGCAAAGCCTTCTAACATGTGCTCTGTTTCCCACCAGAATATAAATGATACACTCCCTGAGGACAGGAATTATCTGTCTTGCTTTTTTCTTTGGATTTGGATTGTGTAGCTCACTGAGTGCCACAGAAAAGGCACTTGATAAATGATTTTTGATTCAGTCATTAATTTAGTCATGAAGGGGAATAGAATGGAATAAGGTTGAGTAGGAATGTGGGAACTAAATAGAAGAGAGCCTTCATTATCAGGTTGGGTTTGCATTTTAACCTATAGATGATATGGAATTTTGAGAGCAGGGGAATGACATAGTCAGACTTGTTTCTTAGGACTAATCTATTATGTAGAATTATTATATTACTATGTGGAAGATAAGCAGTGGATAAGATATCAGAGTTGGAGTCAGAAAGATCTGAGTTCAAATGTGATATCAACTATTTACTAGCTGTGTGATCCAGGGCAAGTCACTTGACCTCATTTGCCTCAGTTTCTTCATCTGTAAAATGAGCTGGAGAAGGAAACGGCAATCCTTCTTTGCCAAGAAAAGTTCAAATGGGGTCATGGAGAGTCAGACACATGTAAATAATAACAACTATGGGCTAGGCAATGCACTCATACGATTCCTCATTTGTGCCCATTAAAATTTGTCATACTAGATTTGGCCCATTGCCCCTGTCTGTGAACATTTTTGGGGATGCTGATGGCCATCCTCATAACTAATCCCTTCCAGTTTCTTGTTGATTGCAAATTTAATGAGTTCATCATAGAGTCAATTAAAAATATTTTCTATCTTTAGAACTATACTCTGAAAGAATGGGACATGGAATAGGTAGGTGACTTGTGACAGATCAGAAACATGGAGATACTGATCTCAGAAAGTTTTATTCAGCAATGGTTCTATGGAAGGATCTGTGGTAAAGGGTGAGGATCAGAGATAATAAAAAAGTCTCTGCATTCAAAGGGTTTGTATTGTCAGGGAATACAACATATCTTCATTGAGGAGGGAGTTACCACAAACTGGACTGATCAGGTCAAGCTAAATGGAGGAAATAGCTCCTAAGTTGAGCTTTGAAGAAAAATAAGAAATTGGAGGAGGGCGTGCATTCCAAACATGGCGGGGGGAGGTGGGGGACAGGAACAGTATTGCAAATGCAGGGAGGAAGGAGATGAAATATTGAGTTGGGAGAAAGCGAGGCAAGAGTGAAGAAAGTAACAAGCAGGTGTGTAGATCTGGGGTTGGGAGTGCTGCCAGGTGGTTGGGAAGTAGAGTAACCTCAAAGGGAAGATTTACCTACTTTGTGATTTTTTTATTCTGGAGTGGGTTTGACCATGGTTTAATATCTTAGAGAACATTCCAGAAGACAATTTGGCATTTGAAAACTTGTCTTTTCTAAGTAACTTAGGTCACCTTTCTGGCACACACCATTAAGGTATATTTTAAAAAATTTCTTGGCTAAAGCACAGCCATAACTTACTACTTAACCCCCCAAAAAAGTTTCTCCTTATATTATCACATTCAAGGTAACCCACTCGAGTCTTTGTTCAACTACATGGAAGAAAAAAAACAGTTAAAACTGAGTGGCTAATGTCTCCATCTATCACTCTCTCCATCTACTGAGATTGAGACAGAGGAAGCCTCACGTAGACTTGAATCTGGTCCTGAAGTGAGGGAGAGAACAGTTGGAATGAAAGGGACTTGATGGAACAGAACAAGATTGCCCTTGTTTTGTGTCTCTATATGCTAGGAAACTTTGTTGAAATGAAAGTTGGAAATCAGTATAGTGAAAAGCATATTATCAGAATAGGTCACTCTTAGAGGTGACTCTAGGGACTTCATATCAAATTTACTCTCTGAGCTGTAAAAAAAAGTCACCTGGTCCCTCCCTGGAGAGGAGAACCGGTCCCAGAAAAATCAGGGTCCATAGAACAGTTGAGAACAGTAAGATCATCTCCATCTTTCCTGAACTACCATTTCCCAATGCAATATGTTGCTTTTCTCAATCATTTCTTAAAAGTAAACATGAGCTGGAAATACTTGCAATACCTGTAGTTTCTGAGGCTTGACTTCAGGAGTTCTGAGTCCATACTAAATCTGACACCAATAGAGTGAGTCATTAGGATGGAGGACCATTGGGTGCCTAAGGATGGGCAAAATAACCCAGGTTAGAGATGGAACAGGTCAAATCTTCTGTGCTAGGGATCAGGTCATGAGCGACCACAGCACTTCTAGTCTTCATAAAATCAGAGTTTGTAGATGTCCAATCAGGATCAACTCTTTGTGACCCCATTTGTAACTTTCTTGGCAAAGATGCTGGAGTGATTTGCCATTTTCTTTTCCAGTTCATTTTATAGATGAAATAATTAGAGCAAACAAAATTAAGTGACCTGCCCAAGGATACACAGTTAGTAAGTATCTGAGGTCAAATTTAAATTCATATCTTCCAGATTCCAGGTCCAGTGTTCTATCCTCTGCAACATCAAGCTGTCCCCCACCCCCAAAATCAATATAGAGTTGTAAGTGGCCGCAAAAGAGATACCAATTGAATATATTTTAATCCTTGAAAAATGCACACCAACTTCCAACTCACGTAAACAAAATATGCTGAGAGTAAACTAAGTTCATCTAAGAAGTTCTTT
This sequence comes from Macrotis lagotis, assembly GCF_037893015.1. NCBI lineage: Eukaryota > Metazoa > Chordata > Mammalia > Peramelemorphia > Peramelidae > Macrotis > Macrotis lagotis. The sequence goes on along the minus strand of NC_133664.1, from coordinate 69,291,963 downwards.
TGATGAATCCAAGTCACTGAGTTAGATATAAAAGAATTAAAAAGATGAATCTCCTTTTTGACAAGTAATCTGTAAGTTATCTCTTAGTATGAATCTGGGAGACTTGTGGTAGGAATAAAAAAAACCCCTTTACTGAGATCAATATCCCCTTTTAAAAAAAGTGTGATTCAAACACAGTGTCCTTCTTCAGCCAAAGTCCCCATTCCTTTAATATTCAGTGACTTTAGTAAACTCCAGACCATAAGAGAAGCACCTGAAAATGCAGGATGGCTAATGTTCCATCTTGTTTCTAGGCATCCCTCCTAGTAAGCAGAGCCTGATTGATGATCAGTTACTAGACAAGCATCTTAAAGATCTGGGTTTACACTACATCTCAGATATAAAGAAAGAGGGTGATACAGGAGTCAGAACACTTGTGTTTGACATCACTGCTACTTTCTACCTATACTACCTTGCCAAATGACTTAATCTACTTGGTTCTTAGTTCCTTTATCTAAAAAATGAGGAGTTTGGACTGGAAGGGAAGGGGCAGGAATAGGAGGAAAGGGATTAACTATCTACTATAAATAATTTTACCTCATTTGATCCTCACAATAATCCTGTGAAATATTATCCTCATTTTACAATTGGGGAAACTAAGGCAGGGGTTAAGTGATTTGCCAAGGGTCAAAGAGGTAGCAAGGTCTGAGACCAGATTGGAACTCAGGCCTTTCTACTTCTACACCTATCACTGTATCCACTGTACTGCCTAACTGGGTCATTGAAGCTCCTTTCAACACAAAATCCATGAAATATATAATTATATGATCTGAGTCAAGACACAGCCTCTTTGAACCTTGTTTCCCCATCTATGAAATGGAGATTATAAGAGCAGCAATCTCATAGGGCTTGTATAGGGATAATAGAAAGTAAAATATTTAGTATAAACATATAGAATAAAGCATAAACATTTAAGTTAAACAGCTATGGAAATGTATTATTCTTACAAAACATATGCCTTCTAGGTCCAGTCTTGTGCAGAGTTTGATAAAGTTGAAAAGATTTGTTTTAATGAGTCTCACATTCCTTTGTCTTTCTTATCTTTGCTGGTCATCCCTTGTCTACTCCCCCATTGTTCTCATATTATCTAGTCACTGCCTAAGTCCTCTACCCTTAGCTCATACTAGGTTTGACCTTGATAAACCAGTTCCTCAGTCTCAATATATATTTTCCTTTTTCATTCTGTCAAATAGCCTCCTGACTTTCCCTCCATTTCTCCAAAATCCTTCAGGGTTTTGCTGTCCATTTTCCAAAAAAAATTTGAGAAACTACTAGATAGGAATACCCCTTAAACTTTCAGAATCTGTTTCCTTATCTGGAAAAATGAGGGGTAATAATATTAGCATTGCCATTTTGCAAATTTTTTTCCATGTGGAAAGCCAAAGCATGTTGTTGGGAACAAAATGTGGATGTAAGAGGTATAAGGTGAATTTGGGACTGAATCCTACCTCAGACATTTATTAGCTCTGTGACTCTAGACAAGTCACTTCCCTTTTGGGATCTCACTTTCCTTGTCTAAAAGAGATAATTCTAGATCCCTCCTAGCTTTAATCCTATGATCCTAAGGACACCCAGAATATTTGGACAACTCAAAATAACTATTGAGGACAGTGGTTAAATGGTAGGGTCTGTTGCCTAAGCAGGGATACAGGAGTGATTATCAATCAGTCATTCAACTAGTTTTTATCAAGTTTCTATTATTAGACAATGACTGTGTTAAGTACTGGGGATACAAAGAAAGGCAAAAACTGTCTCTGCACTCAGAGAACTCTGAGTACAAGAGGAAAGGAGAACACAGAACAACATGTTCAACTATGATCAAATGAGATGGATAGAGGTTAATAATGATGGGAAATCTCAGAGGGAAGGCATGACGATTAAGGGAAATTAGGAAAGGTTTCTTGCTGAAGGTGGGCCTTTAGCTGAGACTCAAAAAACTAGAGAAATTAGGAGTTGGGAATGAGGAGGGAGAGAGCATTCAAAGGTAGAAGACAACCAAAAAAAAATGTTTGGAGAAGAACCCCCTCCTTGTTCAAGAAACAATAAGGGGGTGAGTGTCCTTGAGCTACAAAGCAAGTTTAAGGGTATAAGGTGCAAGAATATTGGAAAGGAAGATTTAGAAAGACTTTGAAACTGAAATTTAGAATTTTCTACTTTATCCTGAAATTAATAGGGAGCCAAGAGAGTTTATTGAATAGAGGGAAAGAGGAAGTGATAATGGTCAGACTGAAATTTTAGGAAGCTCAGCTTAATAGCTGGATGAATGATGGGAAAAGACTTAAAGAGGACAGATCCACTAGCAGGCTATTTTTTAAAATTTTTATTTCATTTATTTTTTAAAATTCTGAATTTACGAAATAAAACAAGCATTTCTACAACATAACAGAATAGAAAAAAAGGATAATTGCACATGAAACTGCAAATATATTTTATACCACTTGCTTTTAAATATTGAATAAAGTTATCATGTACCTTTCTCCCTCCACTGCTCTATCCCTAGAGATTGCTAACATTAGACAAAAGTGTGTTTGTGTTTGTGTGTGTGTGTGTGTGTGTGTGTGTGTGTGTGTGTGTGTAAAATCATTCTACACATACTTCTATTATTAGATCTTCCTCTGTATATAGTAGTTTCCTTTACAGGTCCTTTAAAGTTAATTTGGGTATTTATAATAGTCAACATGATAGCCACTCAAGGTAGTAATTGCAATATTTCAGGTATGAGGTGATGACTGGGCGGTGTCAATGACAGAGGAGAGGAGGAGACATATATATGAGAAGTTATAAAGATAGAAATGTCAGAACTTGACAACCAATTAAATGGCATGTGTGTGTTTATATCTGTGTGTATATGTGTATATACCCTCAACAGCATCAAATAAGCTAAGACAAAGGGAGCATTTTGTGGGAGTAAGAAAATGTTTTGGACATATTGAATTTAAGATGTTTATGCCACACCCAGTTTGAAATGTTTAAAAAGCAATTCAAAATGTGAGACTGGAATTCAAGAGAGAGAGATTAGGGCTGAACAAGTAAGTCATTTCCATAAAACTGGTGATGATAATGATGATGATGTTTTTGTCCTACATTCTTGAAAAAGACCACAACATCAGGGAGGTCATCTGCACATGAACTGGATTTGAGTGAGAGGGTGCTATGTTAAGTCACAGACTCACTTTCTCTTCTAGTGCTATCTGGGTCCAGTGGCCAGGTATGGATCAGGAAGACTGGAGATGACCCTGGATTCGAGGCAGTCAGGGTTAAATGACTTGCCCAAGGTCACAAAACTAGTAAGTGTGAAATGTCTGAGGTCAAATTTGAACCTAAGTCCTTCTGATTCCAGGACTAGTGCTCTATCCACTGAACTATCTAGCTGCCCACATTTAACTGCTATTGAAGCTATGGGAGCCAAGGAGAACACCAAGTAAAAAAGTACTAACGAGAGGGAGAGATCAGGGTCATGAGAAAGTCTTGGGGGATTCCCTACTGAGTGGCCATTTGTCATTTTTTCACTCAGGAGAGAATGAGGAAATGAGTTTAAAGAGAAGGATCTAGGCTAAACAGGAAAAACTTCCTGATTTGGGGACTGGTGAAGAACTAAAAATTTATTTTTAAGAAAAGATGACTTTTATTTTGAGGGGGTAGTTTATAGTTTTGCTGGGAGGCAAGATCAAATGACCAGCTGCGTTCCTTACAGCTTTGTGAGTCAGTGACAACTAACTTCTTCACAACAGGAATCCTCTTAAGAAGGCTATTTTCTGATTAAAGAAGCCTTGGTTAGGGAAATTGGTGAGGAAAAAAGAAAATAGTTCCCCATAGTTACCCTCCCTAGGGTAATGGATTAAAATTACAGACCTCATCAGCTCCTTCAGTCCAGCTGGCATTGTCCTTGTTGAGCTGTTCATTTATTTGGGGAATAAAATAGGTAAAATTTATCATAGGAAAATGTACACCTTTGGCACTGTTGGAGTCAGGAACAAAATAAATGATATTTGGTAACCAGAGAATGCTGCCTGAAATACAAATACACAAAGTTAGTTTTTTCTGCCAAGAAACTTTGTAAAGAGAACAGAGGGGTGAAATATGTAGGAGTCTCTTAGCCATTTATGACTCCCCAAATAATACTTAGCCAATGTTGTACCATGTGTAAGCCTGTCAGAGAAAAGCAAAACTCAAATTTTTTGTTTAGTTTCTACTATGATCTACTTCACAGAAAAACTCACGTGAAAATTGCTGTTTTTCTGCCACTGTCTCCTAGGTAGGGTGAGGGGAGTGTGAGTACTCAGGTTTTCTACAAGTAGGGTGGGAAAAGCCAAGTTGGAGCAGAATAATGTCTAAGTGAGAGAACCCCTTGCTACTTCAAAAGAATAGAAACCTAGGGAGATGTAGGAGACACCATCAATTTATTTATTAGCTCCTGGAGTTGGTCCAGTGTAATTATGGTGTTGAACTCCAGATCAGATTCACTTGACATATGAGAAAGTCCATGGAAAAGAATAATAATAAATTGAAAATAAACCTTTCTGTCCCAAGCAGTAGAATATAGAAGGGGCTACTAGGGAACATTGAGAAAGAGCCTCTCAGAGGATGAGATTTGTTACCTTTTTTTTTTTTGCCATATTCCCCCAACTAAATCCCTAAAAACACCAAAGAAGTGTTGGGTCTTGTGCCTGTTTGTTGTTAAGAGGAAGGCTGCAGCGAAATTCAGATCTGATGGATTCTGGGAGATGATCCAGGCTATTCTAATGGCACCATTTTAATCATTTACTGAAAACAGTACAAAAACAAGTTATATAAAGACAGAAACAAATAACATTTGAAAAGCAGACCTATTTTTATGAAACTTTATGGTCCTACAAAAGGCAGTCTCAGTGCAAGCATTCTGACTCTCAAAATATTTCTTCAAGTACTACTTGATTTTTGAGAAAACTCAAAAAATGTTGAGTAAGAGGTAAATAGTTCTCTGTGATTGTGTTGGGTTGTATGTATATTGGGGGGTTAAAAAACAAGACTACAAACCTTGATAGAAACCAATTAAAAAAAAACAACCCAGTTATCGGTACAAAGATATTCATGTTAGTATTACCCATAATGAATAGCAAAAACAAAACCCAAAACTACCTAATCATCCTGTGACAGGAGAATGGTTAAATAAATTGTGGAACATTATTGGCATAGAATTCTATCATTCTATCAATTATAGCATTCCATCAAGACTAGCAGGTGTGGAAATCACAAAGAGAACGAGAAAGAACCATAGGAAATAATACAAAACAAACACTTTAAAAAAATCAAACTGGAAGCATGGAATCTGTACTCACCTAACCATATACCAGGAAATGAGAAAGAGAATGAATGGATAAAGGAAGACTCTCAATGATGACTTAAAGAGGGAGAGGAACCAAAAAACTGTTATAATATTTTATGTATTGAAATTAAGGAATTTAAGTGTCAATTTTTATCTAAACAAGTTTAGTTGTTTTAATGTTAATCTTAATAAAATATTAGCAAAAAAACCCTGCATATTTCCTTTTGAATTATTTAATGTTTTCCAGCTGCTACACAAAAGACAAAGATTAGCACCAGTGTTTTCTACATCTGAAACATCCCTGGTCTGTGCCTTTCCACTGAAGACACTGAAGGTGTAACCTGAGTGGAGGCAGGGCTATCTGACATACACACTGACATAGCAGCATGCAGTTTTCAATTTTTGGTTGGCAAGGGCAACAGCTGTTTAGTTTTTCATTAGGGCCTGGATTAACACTCAGCTAACTTTCTTTTTTCACTGCACCTGCCTCGTTAGTGATCGTATTGGGTATCACAGCAGGCCTGAAGCTGTGATGAACATATGGGGGAAGGGGTTAGGAGAAATAAATAAGGCACCATGTGTTGGGATTTCTATCTGCTATTAGCATCCTTGGGTCATCCTCTTTTGTCCTCACTCATCATGATGATGGTTAATCATTCTGTATTCGTGGGGACTGCAGACATCAGAGAGGTTTATCTTAAAATGATGTTCCAGTCTTCTTTTGGTTTTATAATGAATTCAGTTATATCTTTGGGCAGCACAAGATGGAAGTCAGTTCATTTTTTTAAAATCAAGATATTTTGTGATCTTAGGACATAGAATTAGAAGGATTTCTATTCCAAATCCAGAACTGACTTGTTTGGATCAGATTATATTTCATCAACTATAATGACTGATGAATTAAAAATTGATAACCTAGGACTGTGGACAGAATTTGACCAAGATCCTGAACACTTGTCATCACAGGGTATTCAGAAGGATAGGAGATCCCGAATTCAGTTCAGCCTAGCAGCTGGTCTCATCACCCTCCATTTAGATCAAGGCCACAGATAATCCAGAAATGCTGATTGCACCCATTCTTAATATTCACTACTCACTTCCTACAAATATCAACTGTTTGCAAATTACAGATGCATATGTGACATAGGGGTATTTTGAGTCTCATCATGTCTCACCTTCACTATTGCAATGGCCTTCTAATTTGCCTCTCTGCTTCCCTCTATCTTTCCCCACATCTGCAAAATTGATATTTTGAAGGCATTTATCTATGTCATTCTCTGCTTAAGAAGATATACAAATTTTCTGATATGTCTAGGAAAAAAATACAGCCTTTTCACCTTAGCATTTTAGGTATCTGACTCCTACCAGTTTTCCAGACTAATCTTGCATTACTTCTCTCAAATTCTGTTTTAGCCAAACTAGGCTACATGCCTAGTTTGTCATCAATGACATTCCATTTCTCACTACAATGCCTTTACAGACCCTCTCCCATCCCTGAAATGTAGTCTCTCCTCCACTTCTTGGTACCGCTAACTGCCTTCAAGACATTCAAGTCACATTTAACATCCTATATAAAGCATTTTATGATCTCCAAATTGCTATTGCCCCTCTTTTGATCAATATAAATTTACTTAGTAAATATTTTATTTATAAGTAGATATTTTATATCTACTTACTTGTGTACGTGTTATTTTCTTCAAAAAAAATAAGCTTCTTGAGAGCAGGGAGTGTTTCTTTTCTTCTTTATATTTCCAGTATTTGCTGGTAGTGAACAAGTATAATAAGAAAGAGTTCTTTTCTTTAGGTCCTTATTTTGTCCTTTGCTCCCTTGAATTTAGAATTGAGTTTTTCACCCACTGAATAAGAGAAACATAGATGACTACATTTCCCAAATGGGCCTCAAAGATGAGTACATTTAGATGAGGTCTACATTTCCCATTATGCTGTGTAATTGTGCCATAATCTAAGAGAGGGAAGATGATGGAAGTCTTGATTGGGGCTTTGTGTTCATGATAGAGGAAAAAAAAAAGACTGAAAGGCTTTAAAGATCCTTAAATGGCCTATATCTGAGAACAGCCAAGCACAGAATTGCAGGAAGAAGCAGAATGAGAGAGCAGGTAGAGATCCTGGTGGGTAGCCTTTTTCAAGATGTGGTAACAAAATTATCTCCATTAATGACTTGAATCCTTTCTAAGACTAGTAGTGCATGAGTGTTGGAGAAGATAATTTCCCAAAAACTCTGGGGGAAAAAGGGAAGAGAATGTTTTCAATAGTTAAACTACATGAGATTATTTTTCCATTCAGTATCTATTAAATACTTAACTCTATAAAGACATGACTCCTTCCTGGTCTTTAAGTATGGTGCAACTTGAATTTAGTTAACCTTAGGTGTTCCTGAAAAAATTAGGGCAAATAATCCAGATGAGGTAAATTATCTTCCTAAGTACCCTAACATTGAACCCCAATCCATAAATCCATAGATAATTGGAACAGATATTATTTTGGAAGAAGGGTTCATATGGGTTGTTAATCTGCCAGCTCAAGATGATGGGAGATTTATTCAAGAAGTATGAGAGGTGTTTAAGCATGTTTCAAGTAAGATTTCCTAATTCTAGCTACTTACTTTGAAAGTGTAAGCAACAACATGAGTTTAGAGTTAGTGTGGTAGATTTCTTGTTGCTATATTGCTGGCAGATAAAGAATACATGAAGTATCCTTATAGTGTCAGAGTACTTCATGCAGGCTCTCCCAAACAGAAACCAGAAGACTTCCACAATAGGAAAAGTCTTGTGGGAGAGATAACTTTCTACATATGGTTTCCCTGCCAAAATTCACTCTGATCTGGGTCAAGATTTTGAGAGAAAGCTATTCAAGGAGGTGCTAGCTTTGGCAGGAGACAGAACAGCTGGAACAATTGTATACTAGCCAAAGCATTGCTGAACAAGTTGAAGACCCTAAGGTCTAAATAGAAAGTTCAGTCAATCAATCAAGTGATATTATAAAGCACCTACTATGTTAAGTCTGGTTCAGTGGAGATGACTTGTGGTCTCTTTAGCACATACATAAAGGACCATCAGGAATTAGGTCCCAGAATTCACTCCATATCTATTGGCATTTGGACAAGGCCCACAGTTTCCTGTTCAATTGTGCTTTGGAAAGATTAGTAAAATATGGAAGCTCACAGCCAGTGCATAATTCATTTGAGGGATCTGTTAAAGAAAGCCTAAAGAGCACATGGTATGATACTTTTGTTTGTTTTTAAGAATCCTGGCCAAGGAAGAGAGTCTTCCTAAGAAATCTTGGTGTCAGGGACAAGTACAAGACCAAACTAGAGAGTGGATTCACACTGAGAGATTGAAAGAACTGGTTGTATGCTGGGTTAAAGATAACCTGAGAATGGTCAAGACTATACAATGAAACCAACTACTACTCATAGGGGAGCTGCAAACTCTAGCAAATGAGGACAAAGACAGTAGAATTGTGCATTCAGGCACCAAAATCCAGGCCACTAGCCATGGACAGATGGTGGGTGCCAGATGATGCCTCATATGGGTAAGACTTGAATCAAAATCCAGGAGATTTGAAATCTCATTTTGATAAACTCTTGTGGTTTGGACATATCTGCAAAGATTGCCTCATTTGTTTATTTCTATTGGATTCCTAGCCACCTCAAGAGAGGATAATCCACTCCAAAAAGCTAGCCTTGTAGAGGATAATGAGAGAAATACCCTTCAGACTGAAAACAACATACTGGACCTGGAGTACTGAGAACACAAATAATAAATCCACTAAGACAAACAGGCTAAGGATAGACATACATCCTTTTTTGGAGAACAAAAGTTTGATATTATGACTCAAAGGATCATAGGATTGCTGATTTAGAGTTGGAAGGGACCTTAAAGTCCAGGAAGAAGGCCAAAATCAATGTGAGTGGCAACATTTGAGGTGGGAGGGGTGAAGAAAGTCTTTGAAAGCCTCAAACTAGTTCATATCATGAGCTGCCTCAGGAACATGTGGCCTTGAGACTATCAGGGTATAACCATGGATACTCAAAGGTTTTTTGAGAAACAATTCTCTTTTCTTTATCAAGTGTGAAAATGTTTTACAAATATTATCTTATCCAGTCCTTGCAACAACTCTGCAAGGTAGATGCTATTATCCTCAAATTATAGAAAGAAACTTGCCCAAGTAAAGACCTTCAATGGTCAGCCTACTCTCTTATTAAAGGAATTACAACAGATGACTAAAATGACTGGAAGGAGCAGAGTCTGAGATAATTTTTTTGTTGCCCCTAATCTGTCTATTCAAGGTATCCCAGCAGTCATAGTGGAGTTTTAAGCTAATAAAATTTAAACCTGCACTAAAGGGATCAGCTAGATGTCAGAGTGGTTAGAACATTGACCCTAGAGTCAGGAGAACCTGAGTTTAATTCTAGCCTGGGCAAGTCCCTGAACCTCAGTTTCCTTAACTGTAAAATGAGAATAAGAACAGCTTCTACCTCTCATAGTTGTTATCCACCTTATTCTTAGTGCCTTCCTTTTGAAGAGACACCAATTTATCTTGGATGTATTTTGTTTATATGTTGTTATTTCATTCCTTTTAGACTGTGAGGTACTTGAGATCAGAGATTGGGTGGGTGGGGGGATGTTTGCATGCATTCTTCTGTATCCCCATCACTTAACCCAGTGAATGGCATACAACAGATGGTTTAATAAATTCCTGTGATTGATTGATAGTCAGTTGCTATATCATGTTGTTTCTCTCTCCACAATATCTCTCATGTCTGTCCACTGTCCACATATCATTTCACAAAGTCACAGTCCCAGCTCAGACCCTCACCACTCATCATCTGGACCATAGCAATGGCCTACTTACTGGTCTTTTGTTACAAGGCTCTCCGTCTCTTGTCCATCTTTCAAATAGCTCCCAGAGTGATTTCCCTAAATTAGAAATCAAACACTGTCACCTCTTGACTCTATAAACTCCAATGGTTCCTTATGGGCCCTAAATCAAATACAAATTTGTCTGTTTAACATGTAAGACTCTTCACACCCTAGTCTCTTCCATCTAACTAATTGTCTCCCTTTTAGTCTGCCTTGTACTCTCTGACCTAGTTATATTGGACTACTATTGTTTCTCTCAAGCTGTGCTCCATCTTCAGTCTCCTTGGCTTTGCATTAGCCATCTCTCATTCCTGGAATGTTCTCACTCCTGTACTGAACTTTTTAGTTTCCCTGGTTCATCCCAAAGACCATCTTCTCCAGAAAGTCTTCCCATTACTTGCAACAGCATTTATCTTGAATATGCTATTATACATATATATTAGACTGTAAGCTCCTTGAGGACAGGAATTATTTTATTTTTGCTCCCCCCCCCTTTGAATTCATAGGACCTGGCCCAAGCTTGGCCCATACACCTAACTAACACTGTTCACTTATTGGTTGATTTGGGTACAATTTAGTTCCTAAAAACATTCAAAGGAAAATGAAAATTAATGCTTTAGAATAAGAGTTTTAAAAAGGAGAAGTTATAAGACTGAGAAAGGATTAGAATTAACTTTACAACTGCTACTACAATTTCCAGTTAAGTCTTAGCATTTTTATTCAAAATTAACAGCAAGAACAAGAGGAAATGAAAATTTTAAGGAACAGGAAAAAAAAGAGAAGATTAACTGCCTCTCACCAAAATTAAGCTCACCTATTCCTTGACCTCCATTGCTTCTTGGATTTCTGAGGCTTAAAGACTTAACAGAATTAATCATTTTTTTCTCTTTAGTGAATGACACTATATAAATAACATATTGCAAGGCAAATCAAGGTCTGGATTCTTTTGCCTTGTCAAGTCCATCTTCCCTGAGCTACTCTCCTGAGGTCAGCTAATTCAAACACATTTCCAAGTTGGCCATCTGTGGCCAAAACTTCTCTGGAATTCTTGAACCTTATGGAATATGTTGTTTTGAATCTTTTCTTCACCTTCCAGAAAATATAGGGCAAAAAGAACTCTTCTCACACTATATAACAAGGCTTCTTAACCATTTTTCATGTCATGTACTCCTTTGGCAGAGTAGTGAAACCTATGGATCTCCTCTCACAATAATGTTCATCATCTACATTTATAATTGAAATACTACATTTTAGTTAGAGATTAGTGAAAATGAAGATGAAATTTTCCCCCCCATTAAATTTCATGATCCCCTAACAACTATCCATAGAATTCTTGAGAGTGTATGGATCTAAAAGATAAGAACGCTTGTCCCAGAGGAACTTAGATCTTTAAAAAAAGAGAAAATAGTAACCTGGTTTGGTGGACAGAGTTTACTTAGGGAATAAATATAGATGCCAACTTTGGATCTAAAATAGCATATTAATATGGAAATGTTCACACAAGTAAACCAGTATTTTATCTATACTTTTCCCCAAAGAAAGGGGAGTAGTACTCTTTCTTCTTCTTCTTCTTCTTCTTCTTCTTCTTCTTCTTCTTCTTCTTCTTCTTCTTCTTCTTCTTCTTCTTCTTCTGCTTCTTCTACTGTTTCTTCTGTTCTGCTTCTTCTGCTTCTTCCCACTCCCCTTCCTCTTCCTCCTTCCTCCTCCTCCTCCTTTTTTCTTTCTTTTCTCTTTATATTTTGAATATCGACAAATATGAACCTTTCCAAATACAAATAAGAGAAAAAAGATTGCAAACAAAAATTGTGTTTGATTTAACTTGTTTCCTTTTAAAAGTTCAATTCAACAGATGGTTTCAGAGTTATCTTGCTCTTCATTTCATGTTACATTCTATTTTGCTATTTGATGCATTCCCACATGCAAGTCAAAATATACCATTTAGAGCAACAATCATAATCTCATTATTATCCAGCAGTCAGGGACTTGACTGGTACTAAGGAGAGTTCATTCAGAATGATGCCATAACTATCAACCTGAAACCAGATCACATGAAATCTTTTTTAATTTAATTTAATTCCTCTTTTTTTGCTACTTTGGTTTACAAAGTGCAACTACATAGTAGGTACTATGCTACCTACTGAGTATACAAATTAAAAATGAAGCAGTGGGGCAGCTAGGTAGTGCAGTGGATAAAGCACCGGCCCTGGAGTCAGGAGTACCTGGGTTCATATCCGGTCTCAGACACTTAATAATTACCTAGCTGTGTGGCCTTGGGTAAGCCACTCAACCCTATTTGCCTTGTAAAAACCTAAAAAAAATGGAATTTATAGCTTTCTGAAAGGTAATCATGTGTATACTGAATAAATATGAAAATATACAAAATTAACCTGAAGTAATTTCCAGGACTTTCTTAATAATTAATTTCCCTTAAATCACTTTTGCATCCTTGGAAATAAATTACAGCAAACCATGCTTCTCTCCATTGATCTAGAAGTCATATAAAATTTGGATCCCTTAAAAGACCATGGAGTTCTAGTCTTTCTTTCTTTCATCCCTACTTCACTTGAAGCACCATTTCTATATCTTTGTTAGGATTCAAATGTAGTACTTCCTAGGCCACTGATGATGAAGAGGAAATGTCATAGAAAAAAATGACAAATATATTCCATTTTAATGGTGATCCTTTCTGTATATTTTCCATAGTAATCCTCTTGGGGTCATTGGACTTCATAGGATCCTAGATAAGGATGAAAGTTCTATGGCTAGAATACTACCACCAAGAGAACAATTTTTCCAAATAAGGAAATCAATCCAGTTGAAGATGTGTAGATATTTTAGAAACAATGGTTATTTGTTTGAAACAAAAACCAGCCTGACTATCCATATTTTTTTTTCAAATTTTTGGACTATTGAATAATATCTTCTCTATGCATCTGGCCCATTTCAAGTTGCAAGTCAAAGTTTTTTTTTTTTTTTTTAGATTTTTCAGGGCAATGGGGTTAAGTGGTTTGCCGAAGGCCACACGGCTAAGTGTCTGAGGTCGGATTTGAACCCAGGTACTCCTGCCTCCAAGGCTGATGCTCTATTCACTGGGCCACCTAGCCGCCCCAGCAAGTCAAAATTTTTGACTGACTAGAAGTCAGATGTTTTAGGTATATTTATATCAGGTCAGAATTTTCTTTCTAAAATCTGGGGTTTTTTTTGTTTTTTGTTTTTGTTTTTTTTGCAAAATGTTGCCTTAAAGATCTGCCTAGATCCATTTGCCAGTTCAATTTACACAAGTGGCTCTAACTTTTCTCCTTAATTAATTAATTAATCATTATTATTATTTTTTTTAGGTTTTTGCAAGGCAAATGGGGTTAAGTGGCTTGCCCAAGGCCACACAGCTAGGTAATTATTAAGTATCTGAGACTGGATTTGAACCCAGGTACTCCTGACTCCAAGGCCGGTGCTTTATCCACTATGCCACCTAGCTGCCCTCTCCTTAATTTATAATCTGACAAATCTACAATTCTATTGGCTGTGCACAATAGGATCTTAGAATTAGAAGACACCTTCTAGTTTTCTCATCTGCAAAGTGAATTAGAGAAGGAAATGGCAAGACCCCAATGACTTGACTAAGGTTACAAACATAGTTATCAGTGGCAGAGTTAGGTCTAGGACCTAATCCCTGCCTCTTGGCATAAGGCTCTTTGTATCCAAGTTCCTTTTCTCTTGGAGACAAAGCATTTACTATAACAGATGAATATGGGCCTGTGTCAATATCAACATAATCAACCACAAACATTTATTGACCCCCCCCATATATGCTATAGAATATGGGTTGTCTAGATTCATTTCAGGATGCCGATCTGGGTCAGATATTAAGTAGCAGCTGTAGGAAAAAATTGAAATTGCCAGCTTCTGCCAAGTGCAATTCCACATCTCCAAAGGAATAGTTCATAAAGGATAGATTAAGAAAATCCTGTAGTAAGGAATGCAAGAAAGTACCCAACTAATGTTACATATACATATGTGTTAGTAGTGCCAAATTGTAACTTTTTTGATTATTGTGTACACTGCTGAAAAAAAGATAGGGGTCTATAAAACCCAGTAGAACTTTATATGTCCTCTGTGCTAAATGTTAACTTTTAGAGGTGTCTAAACTTGTATTTACTTGTATTTTAAGATATAGTAAGTCTACTTTTGTTTTACTTTCAGATATTCTGAAAGTTTGCAATTTTTAAAACATATTAACATTTCTATTGCAATCTTTTTTTTACTTGTGAAGTAAATGCATGCCTTATTTTAAATCACTTTGTTTTCATTTGGATGCATATGATCCATCATATCAAATAGAATGCTCTCATGTATAAAAAATTGATTTAGGTTAAAAACAGATCACTCTTCCAATATTTGGGAAGCTTTGATGATGGGAAAATCAGAGATATGGTCTTCTGTAACATGAGGAGGATCTCTAAAGGAACTACTTAACTGCTTCAAGAAGTTAACTATCTTAACTAGGTCATCTGGACTATGGAGATGGTGGATTATTCCCTCAAGCTGGCTAAATTTAATGGGGGGAAGAACCAGACTTAGAAGCCACATCCAAAACAGATTCCTTCCCTGGAGCTTTGTTCACATTCCAACAAGATTCAATTCCAGACATCACAAAAGAGCTCAGGGTAATCTGTTTAAAGACAAATGGAAAAAAATTTCTGTGTACATTTCTTACATACAAGTAACATGTATGTATCCCTGTGTACAAATGCATGCAATTCTGAAATAGGAAATCAGTTTTGAATAAATGATAATCTATAAATATAGGCTATATGTGTATAGACAGCTAGGTGGGACAATGGATAGAGCATGGCCCTGGAGTCAGGATTTCAAATCTCTGACCCTGGGCAAGTCATTTATACCTGTTTGCCTTAGTTTTCTCATCTGTAAAGTGAACTAGAGAAGGAAATGGCAAACTTTCCTAGTATCTTTGCCAAGAAAGTCCCCAAATGGAATTATAGCTCTTACCTTTCACAGAATATTTTTTGAAACATCTGGGCCATATAGAGGATGGAGCACTGAGCTTGGAGTCAGAAAGACCTGAATTCAAACCCAGCCTCAGAAAAGTCCAGCCTTGGGCAAGTCAAATAAACGTTTTGTCATTGGGAAAAGAAAATGGAAAAATACTATTGTATCCTTGTCAAGAAAATCCCATGGACAGAGGTCCACAGGGTCATAAAGAGTTGAACACATCAGAAAAGAAACTGAACAATAATGAATATAGTTTCTTAACCTGGATGGTTTATTTTTTTTTCACAACTGTATCTTGATATTCCTTGGCAATCTCCTTGATATTTTGATATTCCTTGGTAATTTTATGAATTTTATTTAAGACATTTAAAAGCATTCTTCTAAGAAGGACTCCATTAATTTCCCAAAGGAGTCCATGATTAAAAAAGTTAAGAACCCCAATTTCATTTTACTCTTATTTACAATTTTATTTTATTTTACCAACCTCCTTGTTTTATCAGTGAATAAACTAATATAGAAAGGCAAAGGAACTTAGTTGAGGTCATTTGCAACTGATGGAACCAGATCCCAAAGCTCCTGACCCCTACCAAGGCCAGAGCTCTTTCCACCTTATTATGTTGCTGCTACATAAGGGGAAAAATTATCTAATAGAAACGCTGGAAATCCCTTGAGCAGTTGTTGATATCCAAGTTAGACAATAGCAACATAGGACCCTAAACATAGGGCTCACACTGACATTTGAGATGCTTCACTCACCAGGCCAGTGATTTTCTCCTTTCCCTTTTTGCTTCACCCTTTGAACTCAGTGGGCAGAAAGATGGATGGGGAATGAGAATTGGACCCTTGCCTGATAGTGGAAGATTTGAGTAGGCAGGGTGAGTAGCATTGTGCCTTCTAGGATATTGAGTGAACTGTCAGGGCTTCTTAGATTGATGGACCGGGTCTCCACAGTTCAAGTGAAATGGAGAATTGAAATAGTCACGTGGAAAATAGAAGTTTAAAAGTCCCTATCTTAGACAGCAACTTAGTTTTATTGTAGAATAATTCCGTAACTATCAATAATAATGATGATGGTGCACATAAATAAAGGTTGCACAATGAAGACGTGGGTTCAGATTCTATCGTCATAGCCACTATTAGTAAGAAGAGTTATTTTTTTGGCTTGAGTTTCTTTTTTTAATATTATTTTATTTTTCCTTATTTACATATAAAGACAATTTTCAACATTCATTTAAAAAATTTGAGTTCTAAATTTTCTCTCTTCCTGACATGTATAATCATGCAAACATATTACTATATTAGTCATATTTTGAAAGAAGATATAGATGAAAAGGGGAGGGGAAAAACACAGAAAGTGAAAAATGCTATGCTTTGATCTGAGTTTTTTTTTTCTTTTGGAGATGATAGAATTTTTAATAATGAGTCCTTTGGAATTGTCTTGAATCATTGAATTACTGAGAATAGCTAAGTCATTCACAGTTGGTCATAATACAGTATTATTGTACTGGGAACAGTGTTCTCCTGGTTGAACTAGATAATATCCTAGGTCTGTTCTATCTCCTCTATATGATCTTTGTTGGAGTTCAGCCAGGGAAGACTCATATTTGAAGGGGGAATAAAACAGGTCTTCTTTCTTTGCTTTTTCATAACTTTCCTCTCAGATAAATCCTATAATCAACTGTTGGTCACCATGTTATGTACCTAGAGTTTTCTGCTTCCTAGAACTGATGATAAGAGAATTAACTAATGATGTTGAGAACTGTTTGGAGGTAGAACATTTCTGAATTAAAATCATGAGATGATTATAACTTTTCATCCAGACTAGGGACTAGTGTGTTTCTACTTTTCAATCCCCAGTGTCTAGCCCAATCTAAGCCAATTCAAACAAAAAAAGTATTTTTATATATCTGTTCTATGGAAATCACTATGTAGGCATTGAGGATAAAAAGACAAAAAGAAGTCAACATTCTACTAGCATCTAATGATGTTTATTTACCCTTAATTCTCAAAAAAGATTGACATCAAGGGGAGGTGTTGACAAGCACATGAATTGGATTTAAGTGAGGGGAGGTTGTGCTAAGTCACCAGCCTTACTTTCTCCCCAGAGATATCTGAGTCCAGTGGCCAGATATAAATTAGGACACCTGAAAATGGCCCTGGATGTGAGACAATCAGGATTAAGTGGCTTACCCAAGGTCAAACAGCTAATAAGGGTCAAGTGTCTGAGGCTGGATTTGAACTCCCATCCTCCTGATTCCAAGTTCAGTGCTCTATCCACTGCATCACCTAACTGCCCTACTAGCATAGAATAAATATAGAAGTGAATCTACTCATCTGAATTATATAATTTATTTCCCCACTAAAATCCCAATATGGTGGGAACATGAACCTGCATTCTCAAATGATATGACAGTAGAGAGCAAACTCTGATGGGTCCTACTAAGTTGTAAAGAATTTGAGTATGGGGGCAGAGCCAAGATGGCAGTGTGAAGACAGCATTTCCTGGGAACTTCTCCCCTTCAAAACTCCAAAAGTTATCAAATTATGCTTCTAGTCACAATTTAGAGCAGAACTCACAGAAAGACTGAGTGATACATTTTCCCAATCCAAGATAATTTAGAAGTTCCACGGGAAGGGTATGTTTCACCAGGACCAGAAGTTGGGGTCCAGCCCAGGAACAGCTTGAAGGGGCAGTGAGAGAATTCTGCCACACCAGAATGAGTGTTGAGTAAGGTGCACTGGCCCATAGAACCTGCAGCAAGAATCAGGAGAAACCAGTCTCCACCTCCAGAGCATAGCCCATAGATGGTAAGGGGGTCAGGGGAGACTGTAGAAATGTCTCTGCTCTCCCTGGCGGGCAGGACTCTGCTGTTTGCCCACACTCAGATCTAGGTTGCAGTTTGGGCTTCTATACTAAGATAACCAAGCAGGATCCTCCTTACAGCTCCAGGGCAGAGGGGAGTGCTGTGGTCATCTACATATCAAAGCATAGTCAAGAGAGCATAAGACCTTGGAGGAATAAAGGTCCCAGTGGGATGCCCCCCCCCCAAAATCCCCAAAGCCTTGGAAGTGCTGTAAATTAGTCCTGGGCTGAGGAAATGAGCAAACAACAGGAAAAGAAGAATCTGACCATAGAAAATTACTTTAGTTCCATGGAAGATCAAAACACATATTCAGATGATGACAAAATTGAAGCTTCCATATCCAAAACCTCCAGGATAAGTAGAAAATGGGCTCAGACTATGGATGAGCTCAAAAAAAGACTTTGAAAAGCAATTAAGGGAGGTAGAAGAAAAATTGGGAAGAGAAATGAGAGTGATGCAGAAAAATCATGAAAACCAAATCAGTAACTTGGTGAAAGAAATACAGAAAAATACTGAAGAAAATAATATGTTAAAAATCAGTTTAGGTCAAATGGAAAAAGCAAATCAAAGTCAAATGAGGAGATGAATGCCTTAAAAAGCAGAATTGGCCAGCTGGAAAAGGAGATAAAAAAGTTCTCTGAAGAAAATAACTCCTTCAAATGCAGAATGGAACTAAAGGAAGCTGATGACTTTGGAAGAAATCAGGAAGAAATAAAATTCTTCCAAAAAAAAGCCAAAAATTAGAAGAAAATGTAAAATATCTCACTGGAAAAACAACCAACCTTGAAAACAGATCCAGAAGAAATAATTTATAAGTTACTGGGCTACCTGAAAGTCATGACCAGGAAAAGAGCCTAGACTTCATTTTTCAAGAAATAATACAGCAAAATTGCCTGAGAGCCTAGAAGCAGAGGGTAAAATAGAAATTGAGGGAATTCACTGGTCACCTCCTGAAAGAGATCCCAAAAGAAAAACTTGCAGGAATATTATAGCCAAATTCCAAAACTCCTAAATCAAAAAGAAAATTCTAAAAGCTGCCAGAAAGAAACAATTCAACTACCAAGGCTACATAGTCAGGATTACACAAGATCTGGCAGCATCTACATTAAGGTCTCATAGGGATTGGAATATGATATTTCCGGAATATGATATTCCGAGAATCAACTACCCAGAAAAACTGAACATCCTCTTTCAGGGGAAAAGATGGATTGTCAATGAAACAGGGGACTTTCAAACTTCCCTACTGCAACAACCAGAGCTGAACAGAAAGTTTGATTTCCAAGTACAGGACTCTGGTGAACCATAGAGGGGGTGGATGAGAAGGACTAACTATGTGGAACTTAATGATATTGAACTGTTTGTATTCCTGCATGAGAAAAAGATACTGATAACTCATATGGACTTTCTCATTTATAAGAGCTGTTAGAAGCATATATAGACAAGGCACAGGGAGGAGTGGAATATAATGGTATAATATAGTAAAAAGATGGAGTCAATGGGTGATAAAGGAAAGTACTGGGAGGAAGGGAAAGGAGATGAAGAAGCAGCTAAAAAATTTCACAAAAAGAGGCAAGAAAAAGCTTTTTCAATGGAGTGGAATGGGGTAAGGCAAGGGGGAATGAGTGAGTCTTCATTCTCATCAGAAATGGCTCAGAGAAGAAATAACATACACATTTAATAGGGTATAGAAATCTATCTTACCCTAGGAAAAAATGAGAAGAAAGGGGTGGGATAAGGGGAAATGAGAGGAGGGAAGGGGGGAATAGGTGATAGAAAAGAGGGAAGATTGTGGGACAGGATACTCAGATACAATACACTTTTGGACAGGGCCAGGATGAAAGGAGAGAGAGAGAGAACAGAATAATTGAGAGTGGGGAGAAATAGAGTGGAGGGAAATACAGCTATTAATAGCAACTGTAGGAAAAGGTTTGAAGCAACTTCTCTGGTGGACTTATGATAAAGAAGACAACTCACCCCAGAGGCAGAGCCATTGGAATCTGAACACAGACTGAAGTACATTCTCTTTCTCTCTCTCTCTCTCTCTCTCTCTTTCTCACTATTCTTGAGGTTTCTCATCTTCTTGGGGGGGGAAGGGGGGTTTATGTTTACTCTTATAACAAAATTATGGTAATAATATAAAATGAATAAATCTAGATTTTAAAAAAGTAAAAAAGAATTTGAGTATGGTCCATGGACACATTATGTTGTTAGTCTTTCTTTCCTGAGTCTTTCTTTTGAATTGGAGTTCAGTGAGGAAGAACTGTGCAAAGTTATTAGAAAGTCATCCTCACTCTCTCCTCTAGTCATTGGAGTCCAGGTAAGATAAAAGTCAAGATGATTGGCCATGGTCCGGGATACAGTGGGTAGCCTTGTGTTTTCTCAGGAATACATCATACATTGCATATCCAAGAGTCAGCTAAATTAATTTGGGAGTAGTTTGGAATTAGGTCACTTCACAGGCTCTGGAGTCAGGAGTATCTGAGTTCAAATCCGGCCTCAGACACTTAATAATTACCTAGCTGTGTGGCCTTGGGCAAGCCACTTAACCCTATTTGTCTTGCAAAAACCTAAAACAAAAAGGATGGAATTAGGTCACTAGATGATTTTATTTTTGATATAGCAACTCGAGATATAGTATAAAAGTATTGGACTTTGAATCAAAGATCTTGGATTTAAATTCTTACACTCCATTTACTACCTGTCACCTCAGACAAATTTTTTAATCTACAATTAATCTACATAATCTCAGTTTTCTTATCTGTAAAAGGAAGGGGAAGGCATTTTCAGCTCTAAATCTATGCTATAATCTACTAAATCTGAAATGTTAGGATCTTTACCAGATCTTGGAAGTCAGACACATCAAATAAAATCACAATCCACAAAGTATTGAAATATATTAATATGGTACAACATGATAACAGTATTGTAGGAAATATGGTTAATCATAATGGAGGAACACTATTAGGATAAATCTTACAAAATAAGCATAACTACATAGCTACTCAAATACTAATTTTTTTTTTTTTAGGTTTTTGCAAGGCATATGGGGTTAAGTGCCTTGCCCAAGGCCACACAGCTAGGTAATTATTAAGTGTCTGAGACCGGATTTGAACCCAGGTACTCCTGACTCCAGGGCTGGTGTTCTATCTACTGCATCATCCAGCTGCCCCAAGTCATGGTATTTGTTATAAGAGTTTTGTTTCTGGAAAACAGTGTGACAAAAATTAGGCATAGACCCATATCTCACAAAATAAGGTCAAAATGTGTACAGGAGTTAGACATAAAGTGTGACACCACTGATCATTTAACAGATCAAGAAATATTCTACCTGTCAGATCTATGGAAAGAGGAAAAATTTATGACCAAGCAAGAAATGGAGTACTTTATAAATTACAAAATGAATGATTTTGATGCTAATAAATTTAAAATGTTTTGCACTAATAAAACCAATGCTGCCAAAATTAGAAGGAAAACAGAAGGCTGGGAAACAATTTTCACGGCTAGGGGTTCTGATAAAGGTCTCATTTCTAAAATATATAGAGAATTGCATCAAATTTATAAGATTACAAGTCATTCCCCAATTGATAAATGGTCAAAGGATATGAATGGTCAAATGAAGAAATTAAAGCTGTAAATAATCATATAAAAATGTTTCAAACCATTATTGAGAAATGCAAATTAAAGAGAAATACAAATTAAAACAACCATAAGGTATCACCTCATTTCTATCTGATTGATGAAGATAGAGAAAATGATCAATGTCGAAGAGGTTGTGGGAGGATTGGGACATTGATGCATTGCTGGTGGAGTTGTGAACTGATCCAACCATTCTGGAGAGCCATATGGAACTATGCACAAAGAACAAAAGCACCAATCATACCCTTTGACCCAGCAATTCCAATACTAGGCCTATAAGCAGAAGAAATAATAAAAAAAAATGGGAAAAGTCCCACATGGTCAAAAATATTCATAGTGCCTCTTTTTTGTAGTAACAAAGAATTGGAAATTGAAGGGATGCCCATCACTTGGGGAACTGTTGAACAAGTAATGGTATAGGAATGTTATGGAATATTATTGTTCTATAAGAAATCATGAATGGTTGGATTTCAGAGAAGCATGGAATGAATTATAGGATCTGATGCTGAGCAAAGGAAGCAGAACCAAGAGAACATTCTACACATTAACAACATTGTAAGTTGATCAACCTCGATGGAAGCAGCTGCTCTCAGCAGCACAGAGAACTAAGACAAACATATTAGACCAACTATGGACAATGCTATCCCCAGAGGAAGCAAAACAAAACAAAACAAAATAAAACCACTTTACAATCTGATGAACACTACATTCACTTAAGAAAAAAAATTCTATTGTGCATTTCTTTCCTATCCCATGGTTTTCTTTCTTTTCCCTTAAGCCTAATTCCTCATACTGAAAATGACTAATCTGTAAACATGCTAAACATGAATATATGTGTACAATAGTCACCTGACTGTTTGACACTGAAGGGAGGGGGGTAGGAAGGGAGAGTGGAAGAAAATTACATAACTTAAAAATATATATATATGCATATGGATGAATGTTGAAAAACTTTCATAATATGTATCTGGAAAAATAAACTGTCAATTAAAAAAACAAGGGTTTTGCTTTTAACTCTTCCCAATGAAATTGATGAGATGAGAAGGAATGAAAATAGATTTTTTTGTTAATTAAATTTTTTTTATTTTGGAAGAATAATTTTGTTTAGCTTTCATGAATTTCTCATTTTCTAGATGAAAAATAAAACTAAGGAAGTTATATTAGTGGCTCTAAATAGAAGTCAAGGACTCTCTTGGCAATCTGGTGAAGCTTAGGGAGCTCATATAAGAATATGTTTTGGAAAATTAAAATAAAAAACACAGAGTTAGAAAATTAAAATAAAAAACACAGAGTTAGAATCAGTAAACCTACTGTGTGCTGAGCATTGTGTAGAACCCTGGAGATACAAAGGAAGGCATGAGTCTCCTCAAGGAGCTTACAGTCTAAGACATGGTTGTTCATCCATGATGCCACCTTGTGATATGAAACTTGGAATACAATTGCTATGAAGAGACTAAGCTAAATTATGAACCCAATTCCTACTCCACAAATTGAGGTAGTATATGGCAGATTATGACTCTTAAGGTTTTGGGGAAGAGAATACTAGAAAATGTCGGAAAAGCATTGGTGAAAGGGGCAGTTAGATAGTATGACGGCATGATGAAGTCCTGTAGCTTGGAAGGGAGGTGGTTTGAGGAAGGTGATTCTGAATTTATTTCATCTTTCAGAATGGTGCTTTTCTGGAGACCATGAAGTTCATAAAAGCAACCTAGTGGGAAAGAATGAAGTAAATTCCTCAGAGAACTCTCCTTATATGGTGGAGGATTAAGAAGGAGGTCTCCAATATCCATCCTCCACCCTATCCAACCAGAGGGAGTGAGGGTCTGAGGGGCAGAAGGAGTTTCAGAGTTGTTTTCATTTTTTTTTTTAGATTTTTCAAGGCAGTGGGGTTAAGTGGCTTGCCCAAGGCCACACAGCTAGGTAATTATTAAGTGTCTGAGGCCGGATTTGAACTCAGGTATTCCTGACTCCAAGACCAGTGCTCTATCCACTGTGCCACCTAACCACCCCTAGAGTTGTTTTCATCTTACAGAATGATGAGATTGTTCAGTTCAGGGAAGCAACTGGGTGGAAAAGGATGGGATGAATTCCCAAAGACATGTTATATCCAAGAAACAAGTTCATAGATCCCAGATTAAGAATATCTTCTCTAAAACAATGGCCAACTGGCATGTTTCTTATGCAATAAAATGTTATAGCTCTACTCTTATAAACAAAACCAATTCTATTGAAATACAACTATCAGAATATTGATGTACAACGTGGTATAGATCATGTGCAGACCTTATAGGCTTACTCAGTCTTTCCATAAGGAAGATGTTGGCAGATGGCATTCCAGGAGATTTGTGACAGTGTATGAGGATAGACTGTGGATCCTATAAAAGCATTCAGTAACTAGTTCCTATCATTTAACTAGATGGTGGCTCTTAAACTGGATGCAAAAGGATACAAAAAGACCTGCAAGCTTTACCTACTATCTTTTTGTTTCTTTCAGTTCTTTTACTCATGATATCCATGAAGTGAAGGCAGAATAGCTTCATGACTCAATGTATTCAAAGATCATCATGAGGGTATTCCAGTACTCTGACAAGGGATTGATCTTCAGAAGCAACCTTCAGAGTTAAAAATGAAATGAAGAAAGCGACATTTGAAAAGATTGAAGAGTTATGATTTCTGAGTAATTTAATTATTTTTTAATAATGTCAAAATTTTAATAAAAGGATGGTCATTCGACTGTCTCTGTCTTAAACCAAAGACAATCATGATGGTGCACTCATGGATTATATGCCCATTGAAAGAAAGGTGTTCCCAAATCAAATCTGACTGATTAAAAATAATAATAGAATGAATGTAACAATGAAGGACTGAACCTATTCAAATCAATGTTGATTACATCATTTGCTTCTAAGATACCCTCAGCCTTGGGGAAATTATTCAGAGAATTTATTCCCACTCAAACTTGAGTAGAGCACAAAGAGTTTCCTTGCTGAGTGCTGTCTGGATAGAGGAGAAGGTCAGTTCCAGAGACTGAGGTCTTAAAATGAGGTTAAAAGAAAAAGGGAAATCTGAATCTCCTTAAACATAGGTTATTAATAACCATTTCTTTCAAGATTTATTCAACTGTGATACTACCTTGGGATCTGAAACTTGGGAGGACCATTGCTATATAGAGACTAAGCTAAATTATGAACCCAATTCCTTCTCCCCAAACTGAGGTGCTATATGAGAGATGATGACTCCTTTGGGAAATTACTTGCACATGTATCCATGTTATAACTTTAAAATAAATATCCCTTTATAATAGTTAATTTGTGCGAAGTGAGTCAGTGGAACTGGAATATTAACCACTTACAGCTAACAAAAAGGAAAACATAGCCAGTAGGAGCTCAAACTAATTGAAATTAAGAAGAGATATCCCAGGGTGGCTAGGTGGCATAGTGGATAAAGCACTGGCCCTGGAGTCAGGAGTACCTGGGTTCAAATCCGGTCTCAGACATTTAATAATTACCTAGCTGTGTGGCCTTGGGCAAGCCACTTAACCCCATTTGCCTTGCAAAAACCTAAAAAAAAAGATATCCCAAGTCTTCAGGTTCTGGTGGGGAGATGTAAACACCAGACTTTAAGAGAGTGAGGGAGGGGCAAGGCTGAATGACATGTTATATCCAAGAAACAAGTTCATAGATCCCAGATTAAGAATATCTTCTCTAAAACAATGGCCAACTGGCATGTTTCTTATGCAATAAAATGTTATAGCTCTACTCTTTGATACTTTGGCAAATGTCTTGATCCATTTTTGAGAATCAATATAAAGGATGCCTTAACATCATCCCTGCTTTATTACTACCACCATATAGCCATCTGGCAGACTACTGGAGTGGTTGGATTATGTTAAGGTTTTATGAGGGAAATATTGTCTCTAACCATTAGCTGAAAATCAAAGAGGATGTGTTCCCACATTAGGCAGTTTTTGAAACCAGTGTCCTAAAGCTTCCCTTTTATCTTATCTATATTGAGGAGAAGCTTCTTTCATTTCTTTGAAACTTTGAGAGTCCTGGTAGGGACAAGATATGGATGTTATGGAAGACAGATAAGGATTGAGGACAGCAAAGGTGATTGCTGGAGAGGGGTCTGGATGTATTGACAGTTAGTTCTTGGAGTGAGGAAGGCATTGCCTACAGTTATATGTACCAGTGAAGCCTGGTCCAGGAGAAGTGCTATGGTTCCAGCAATCTTTGAAATAGACCATGTAAGCCTAGTAGTTTGGCATATGAGCCTTTACTGTATCTCAGGGCAGAGGCTGTATTTTTTTTGTCATTAGTATATTTAATTTTCTGTGTATTACTTACTTCTTTGTCCACAAACCTCAATTTAAACAAGGAATACTCACTGAATGTCCTGTACAGATACAGAGCTAGAAAAGAGTATAATGTAGTATCAGTGAAAGAGAAAGAGATAAAACAAAGTAAGGACAGCAAAAATCTTCTGTCTTCAAGGATGAGAGAGAGTGAGAGAGATAGAGACACACAGAGACAGAGATAAAGAGATAGAGAGACATTAAGAGGGAGGAGGGGAGGGAGAGGGAGACAGAGAGACACAGATAAAGACAGAGACAGAGAGAGAGAGAGAGAGAGAGAGAGACAGAGAGACAGAGAGACAGAGAGACAGAGACAGAGAGAACCAGTGGGGAAGAGTGATGGACTTGGTAAGGGAAGAAAGACTCAAGTTCAAATCTTGTCTGAGTCTTTCTTGCTATGTGACCCTTGGCAAGTCACGTCACCTCTCAGCTTTAGTTTCATCTATAAAATGGAGTTGTAAAGAGGATGCAATGAGATGTTTTATGTATAGCACTTTTTAAATCCTCAAGTTCTATTATAAATGCTAGCAATTAGTGAACCTCTACAGACCAAGTATGTATTCATGCCTCTCCAGGTTGCACTCCTGACTCTCTAGCCTTTTTTTCCCATGTCCCCACACCAGTTGCCATCATTCCTTCCCCTTTTCTCTAACTCTGTTTTTAAGCTTTTTAAATATTTTTTTCATTGTATGCCCCTATTAGAATGTATTCTTCTTAAAGGGCCTGTTTTTCTTTCAGCTTATATTTGTGTTTCCAAAACTTAGCACAGTGCATGCATACAGTAAGCATTTAATAACAGCTTGTTGATTTGAATTGAATAGATCCAGAGAGTCAGAGTGCTCATGGGAATGAGCCTGAGAGAGAGCCAGGTCTAAAACTTGATTTGTTTCTTTCTCTTCCTGACTCATCAGCTTCCCTAAGGTTTCCAGCTGCAAGACAAAACCATTGTGAGATGTAGCAGTATGACTGTGAAGTGGGGAATTTCAAACCAGAAGGAGGTAAATTTTAAATAGGAATAACAACAAACCATCAGGGAAAAAAGTTGACTGATTCATGAGGTCAAGATATAGGCAGCAGGAATCCGGGGCTAAAAGGACTTTGTAGTGGCCGAGGAGGTCACAAACGGGCAATGGGCCCAACACATTCCATTTGGAACTCAGTAGGGCAGTTACCATCTTCTCTGTATGAAAACATCTATTCATACAGAGGCATTGTAGCATATTGACTGGAGCAATGAACCTGGAGTTAGGGAGACTTGGACTCAAATTCAACCTCGGACACTTAGAAGCATAGTGGTGCTGGACAAGTTACCGAAATGGCCTCAGTTTCCTCATCTGTAGGTTAGATTTTAAAATAAAATGCAAACTTTGAGATTTTTAAAAGTAAATTTCTTCTATATATATGAATATAGTAAACATCAGCACTTCAGTAAAGATCAAAAACCTAGATTGTATCTGAAATAGATTATTCTTCTCTTAGTTTTTTTAAGTTGCATATTAAATTTAACTTAAGGGTGACAAAAATGACCTCTTTGTGTCCCTCTCAGAGTTTTTTGTTTTCTTCTGTGTATTTAAAAATATTTTAATGATAATTCAATTTTTTCATCTGTCATTACCCACCCTTCTGCCTTATAACAAATAGCTATGTTTAAGTCAAATCACTCAACACATACCATATCTATAAATACGCTGCATCATTTCTAGTTCATCATCTCTGCCAAGAGGTGGATTACTGGTTTCACCATCAGTCATTGGAAATCATGATGGCTTGCTGTCATGATCAGAGTTCTCTAGAATTATTTTCCTTCGTATTCTTGTGGTTATTTTATAGATTTTTATAATTTATAAAATTCGGTTGAGTTGTGAGGATAAAAGGATATAACATGTATAAAACAATTTTCAAACTTAAAGCACTAGAGATATGGGACTTGTTATTCTTAGTGGTTTGCTGTTTATAGATACTCATGAAGATCCCACATAATCCTGGAGGCACAACAAAGTCAGTTATATGTTCCAAGTATACAAGAAAGAAAAGGTAGATAATTCATGAGCATGTTTGCTTTAGATTATATCTCAATAGATTCTGAATTAGGGTGTTAGAAGGGACCTTGAGAGGTTGACTAATGTGCTGTCTGTCTTCAGGCATTATTCTACTTAAGCCTTATACAGATGAGAATCTAGTCTATTTTTAAAGATTTCCAGAAAAGGATATGCCATTACCAGCCTCCCCACCCCCCAGTCACCCATTCCAAAGTTTAATAATCCTCCTTGGAATTTTTAAACCTCACACAACCTAAATTCCCCCATGCTGCTATCTAAGCCCATTCCTCCACATTCTATCCCCCATGGAGATAGGGAATAGGAACAGCTGGTCACCATCCTTCCTGTAACAATATTTCATATATTTGGAAAGCATTATCAGGTCACCTCACATGTTAGATGCCAATTCATTTAATCTTTCAGGATAAGAAATATTTTTTCTATCTCTTTAATCATAATTTCTATAATTTTGTTCTGAACTGTGTCTTCTAGTCTTTAGATGGAGAGCCCAGAACTATACACAGTTTACTAAGGGTCTCACTCAGTGCTAAATATAATGCAAGATTTGCCTCATGTTCCTTATATACTTTTTGCAACCTCTCACCTATCCAGAACACCATATCCCATGCTTACTACTCCCTCTCAGTTTATAATCCAAGTTCTTTTCTACTGGGTCCTGTTCTCAAAATCTCCCACTTAGATGTAGGCTGATATTGATAGAGCCAGATAGGTGGTACAGTGAATAGAGTGCTGGCTCTGCAATCAGGAAGATCTGAGCTCAATTCTAGCTTCAGATTCAGTAGGGCAGTTACCATCTTCTCTGTATGAAAACATCTATTAATACAGAGGCATTGTCGAATATTGACTGGAGCAATAAACCTGAAGTTAGGGAGAGTTGGACTCTGGGCAAGTCACTTAACCTTTGTCTAAGTTACCTCAACAGTAAAATGGCAATAGTTATAGTACCTATCTCCTTGCATTATTATGAGGATCAAATGAGAAAATTTTGTAAAGTAGTTAGTACAGTGCTAGCCATCATCATTGTTATTGTTATTGATTTATGGTTCCTACTTTACTAGGTGTTAAAACAATCAATACTCTTGAAAATGACAAAGAATCTATCTGACATCATGGTAGGCAGAGAAGAGATCTGGATGCACTGAATCTTCCTGCATTTTAAGTTATGGTGCTATATTGCTGACTTATGGTTGTCCACTAAAATACTTATTTTTTTCCCTCTAATATTTGCATATAAAATCATTTTTTTATTTTACAATCTTTATAATTTTGGATCAGTTGACTTTACTCTGATCTATAACTCTAGCTAGGCTTCTCAAAAATGCCTTTTTCTTTTCTTGAGAACATTTGTGGGAGAGTGAATGGTTCATGCCTGATCCAATGTTACTATTAACAAATTGCTGCCCAGTGAATACTCCATTGATTCTAAAAGTTTCATCTTTGTATGTGGAAAGGACAGAATTCTATATAACTATGTAGTTACCAGAATATATATTTATATTTTTTAAAGATATACATATATGTATATATAGGCAGCTATGTGTATCAATTTTGTAAAGGTGTTTTGTTGTTCTTAGAGGCAATGGTCCTTCATTCATGAAAAGGACCAATGACATTATGAAGGGGATTTCTTAAATTGTGAGTGCCCTTGATATGAATGGGACAGAGCTTCACAGAGTCATCAGCCTCCTTCCCTCCTTCCTTTCTTAAGTGGTATATTCAACTCTCGGCCTTACTGGTCTTTGTTTATTTCTGATGACTGCTTCCATTTAGAATAATTAGTTAATAGAGTTGTAAGCTACCTTACCTTAGAATATATCTAGGAAGGGTTTTTTTTTGTTTGTTTTTTTAGGTTTTTTGCCAGGTAATGGGGTTAAGTGGCTTGCCTGAGGCTGCACAGCTAGGTAATTATTAAGTGTCTGAGGCCGGATTTGAACTCAGGTACTCCTGACTCCAGGGCCGGTGCTCTATCCACTGCGCCACCTAGCCACCCCGGGAAGAATTCTTAATCTGGAGTCTTATTTTTTAAAAAATTGACAACTATATTTCAAATAGTACAATAGTCAGTAAATCGTCATTAAACTATTATTAGTCAGGCACTGTGTTAAGCCTGGAGCAAACAAATATAAAAAAAAAGAAAAAGCAAAAGAACCCTGTCCTCAAAGAGCTTACAATCTAATGGAGAATGACAAGACACAAAAGGAAGCTGGAAAATGGGAGATAGGAGGGGAAATGGAGGGGAAGGAGAAGGTATGGAATGAGAAGAGTCAATCAGATAAGCCCTAAAGTTGTGCAGCCAGGTGAGAAATGAGAAAACATCTGAGCTGTGCTCTCTCCTTAAAAGATTTGGGGTTCATGGCCCCACCCTCGGATCAGGTAGTAAGGTGACAGAGTACCAAGGTTGATGGGATCTTATAGGATGATGAATTTATTCTAATAATGAACTTTCTGGGACTTAGTGGAGAAACCAGTCAGTCAGGCAAGAAATGAGAAGAGGAATATAATTGTTTTCCTTTATTATCCTATGTATATACTATCATATTATTTGAGAAGGGGTTTCTAGGCTTAACCAGATTTCCAAAAGGATCCATGACACAAAAAAAGGTTAACTCATGATCAAGTCCAGCCCCAGTTAACTAAATTTGTATCTTTCTCATGCAAGCAATATGATACCTGAAAATATACCCTCATCAATCAGTAAGCATTTTTAAAGTACCTACTCTGAACCAGGCACTGATGGGTTTAAAAACACAAATGAAACAATCTTTGACTTCAAGGAGCTCTCTTTTTTATCAGAGGAGATGTGTGATATAGTAATATATACAAAGCAGAAAAAGTATAGATTCATTCTTTTGACCTAATTAAATATGAATTTTTCTATGGAGTCTTCTATTAAGAAGTCATTATTCCTGGGAAGGGTTACACCTTAGTGTGACTCAATTGATCTTTCTGCTTTTCTCCATCTTAGGAGGGATCATGGTGATGTGGGAGAACAGGGGAGTAGTAGTCAATTATTGTAGCTCTATCATTTAGCTGTGTGATTTTGGTAAAGTCAGTTAATTTCTCTGGACTTCAAATTCCTCATCTATAAAATAAAGAGGTTGGACTAGATGATTTTGAAAGTCCTTTTAGTTCTTAAAAAATTATTGCTGGAGTAAGAAGCCTACATAGCTGTCTAAGGAAAATTGATGAAATGAATGGGTTTGAATGAGGTTAAAAACACAGGGAAGACTTTCTCTTCTTCACAGTTTTTTCTGGGTTGTCCTTCCCTTTTACCCTTGAAAACATTTTAAAATCTTGGCAGTCATTTCCCAGTTTAAGCGTTCACTCACTCATGACAACCTAGCTTGTTTTTTTTTTCTTAAATGTTAACATCACAAGATTCTTCAGCAGGGTCTCCAATGTGGGCATTCTCTACCTAAAAGCATTCTTTGCACTCATAGATGATGAATCACAATCATGAATAACAAATACCATTGTTGGGGATTTCCCAGTGCAGCAATTAAAAATGTTTTACAGATATCAACTTGTCCTCCATATGAGGATCATGGGCAAACCTGATTTGATATCTGTCCAGTTTTTGGTAAGGAGACTAAGATAAAAGAAAGTATAATACCTTAAGTCTAGGAATGAATTGTACTTTTCCAATGGATTGGTTTAATGTGGCATGATAGGGAAATTAGTAGTCAAAATCATTCTCCCAACATGCAATAAGTGAAATGGTTTTAGATATTCCATTTTCTAAGGACAGAAGAAGAGCTATGATCTTGGTGGCACCTCTGTAAAAGAAGGGTGATGTCTATTGTACCTGCCCCATTGGCACAGAATTGCACAGATTAACTGAAAATACAATGTATTTTTTAAGTGGGTAAAAGCTATACAAAATATTATGGTATTATTAATTATAACAATATCCTAGTTATTAACAGTAATTATAAAAGAGTTGATGAGGGATTGTTCATTAGAAAAAGAAAACAACTCTAAAGCTTCATGTTTTCACCTCATTATCAAGGGGAAACTGGTGGTTAATGTGATAATCAAATAATGGTTTAGATTGCCCCCTGAGATCCAATTTTTGTTTAGTTTCTGCTAGATACTCACAACTAAATCTGTTTAAATCTTTGATCCCCATTAAGATATAGCAGATGATCTGAAACAAAGCTATCAGCCCTACAATGTTATTGTTTGTCCTTCCTTCTTGAAGATCATGATATCAAGGAGGCAATGAAATGACATGCTGGTGAATTGGATATGAGCATGGGTGGGTGCTGGGCAAAGTCAACCAGCCTCACTTTCCCCTCTGAACCATCTGGGTTTGGTGGCCAGTTAAGAGTTCAGGGTGACTGGAGATGGCCCTAGATGTGAGGCAACCAGAATTAAGTGACTTGCCCAAGGTCACACAGTTAGTAGATCAGCCCTACATAGTTATATATGTATATGAAAGCATACAAATATAGACAATGATCATTAAAGATAGAAGGTACACCCAGGTTTTATTATCTCTCATTGCTCCTATGGATTAGGCTATAATAATATTATTATTAGAACCAGTATTTATATAGCATGTAAAGATTTGCAAAACTCTTTTCATAGTTTATTTCATTTGAACCTCATAACAACTTGGTGAAGTAGGTGCTATAATTATCCCCATTTCACAGAAGAGGAAACCAAGGCTGAGAGACATTAAGTGACTTGCCTAAAGTCTCACAGCTAGTGAGTGTCTGAATCTGGATTGGAATTCAATTCTTCCTGACTCCAAGTCCCAGGCTTTGCAATGTTCCAGCTATATGCAATTATGTCTCAGACAGACTAGAGACCAGTCACTACTTGGGGCTTTATTTTGACATTGATGATATTCTCAAGTTGAGATACAAATTCCTTCTGTTGTTCTAGGTTGCTTATTAAGGGTGACTAATTTATAGCTAATTCATAGCCTTATGTTATACCCTTGGACAAAGATAATTTTTATTTTTTTCCTAATTCTTATATTTTTTATTTTTTTCCAATTACATATACAGAGAGTTTTCAAGATTCATTTTTGGAAAGATTTTGAGTTTCACATTTTTCTCCTTCCCCTCTCTTTCCTCCTTCCTCCCTTTGAAATTGAGTGGTCAGATTTGGGTTATATGTGTATAACTATGTTAAACACATTTCCACATTACTTATGTTGTGAAAGAACAATCAGAATAAAAGAGAAGAAATATCATGAAAAGGAAAAAAACATAAAGCAAAATTTAAAAATTAAAAATAGTATACTTTGGTCTTCATTCAGACTCCATAGTTTTTTTCTCAGAATAGGATTTGGTATTTTACATCACAAATCTTTTAAAATGTTTTGATCATTGTACTGGTGAGCAGAGCTAAGTCTATCATTATTGAAAAGATAGCCTTTAAAAGAGAGAGAGATCAGAGACACAGGAGCACAGAGAACAAGAGCTAGAAGGTCAGACACAGAGAAACGGATAGGACACACATGGATTTAGTTACCTGGAGGGAATCTTGCTTAGTCATTTGTTTCCTACAGTGAACTGTGGATACCAGAAGACTTTGTGCTCTAGGGATGTTTTCAACTATTTTCTCTTCAAGTAGCTTCACAGCTCTTCTCTTTATCTCTGTTTGTCTCTCTGTCTCTGTCTCTCTGACTGTCTCTCTATATTTCTCTTCTCTGTCTGTCTCTGTCTCTCCCTCTCTGAGTAAGGGTCCCTGTAGATAACCATCCCTAATAGACAAAACAAAATCCTAATCAGCATTAGGGCAGTGATAGTCCAGGACAAACATTGGGTACATCTTTTACACCACTAAGATTTACTGCAACCAGAAAAGAATACAAATCATTCTACTTATCTTTTAAAGTGGGGTAAAAGAACAATCCTGAAAGTCAAAGGAATTCTTAAATACTACATATAGAAAAGTGTTAAACAAATCATCAGAATGATTAGTAAAGAATAGGGTACTAGACACAAGCCAAAGTTTTGGAAGTCTGGAATATCCAGCAAATTATCATCTCTTTCTAAGGAAGAATACTAGATATTCTAATGATTTTTGAATTTGACTTGTCAAAGGATTTGGTTCCATTTTGCAAGATATAGAAGTATGTATAGAATTCTTTTTACCATGTAAATATGTATTAGACACATACTTATGTCTAACGGTTAGCCATTTCTAAGGTGGGGGAAGGAAAAAGATAAAAAAATTACACCATAACTTTATTATATATTTACAAGGAATAGCAAGTTGTACATAATAGGCAATTTCATACACATTTTTATACTATGCTATAGAAATAATTATTTCATTTCATAAATCAAAACAAAAGAAATAAAACATAAAAATATATACTAATCAATCATTTAGAAAGATGTGCTCATTACCTCTTATGATATTAAGTTTTGATAGGGCACCTGGGGTAAAGGAAAAAGTGACTGTGTGACCTGAGGCATTTTCCACAGAGAAATAAGGGCATGATAGAGATTCTGTCTATCACAATTTTTGTCTTCTTAAAAGCTATTTTCATCCCTAAGCACTGGATTAAGAGTCAGTAAATCTAGACTTGAGTTTTTATTTTATCTCTAATACCCGAGTGACTATTTGCAAGTTACTTAATCTCTCTCTCTGACTCGGGGTAAGAGAGGTATAATAACGCTTTCCCTTCTCAACTTATAGGATTGATGTGAGTATCTATAAAATGGGACAGCTGGTCTAGAAGTTTCTTCCAGCTGCAAATCCCATTATCCTATGATAAATAAGAAGGGAAAGTACTTTGAAAAAGACTAGATATTGTGTCACTCTAATATGCTATTATCATGATGCCTGATTATAAAAACAAAATCTTATTAAGAATGTGACAAGATCCTCTAAACAAAGTAAATATATCCCTTGATTCTTCTTGATTTGGATGCAAGGTGGGCTCAAGGGAAGCTGGAGGACATAATTAGTCCAAAGGTTTATGAATGACTCAAATACCTCATGTTAGTTGATCATGGGTTCTTTTTTTAATGAATTCTTTTTATGAAAGGAATGTCAACTTGGGCTAATGACAAGTGACAAGTACCTACCAATAACATAAAAAGGGAAACTGATTGGATCTTCACAGACAAGAAATGAGCCATCTCATGTAGAAGTCATTTCATAATCAACTGTGCAAGTATATATGGGAGTCATCTTGTCTATCAGTTAAAGGTCAAAATCCAAGACAAATTAGGGGGAAAAAGCTAAAAATAAAATGATGACACTGTATACAGCTATAGCAGTTATAGATAAGTTGTCGAACCCTGGGAAGTGGGAAATGAACAAAACAAACGACTTTAATTCTGCTCTTCAGGACATCTTGGAGAATTTTAACAGATGCCACATGGTTACCACCATGAGTGAACTAAAAGAATCTATGCCACTTCAGCCAGCAAACACAATTTCTTCACCACACACAGGAAAAAGCAGAGGACAACACTATTAGTGTAAGTTCATTTGCAAAACCCTTATGAAGAAGGAGGATGGAAGAATGGTGAAGAATTGCCTCATAAAACTGCAAAAAGAGGGAAAGAGTAGGCTATAGAGGGTGAGATCCAGCAAGTGTATGTGGCTCGTCCTGAAAGTATTTATCAATTGAAGTAGAAGGCACAAGGGTAGATGGGTGTCAGAGGGGGATAGAACGTCTAAAGCAGGTCTCAATCCTAGAGTTAGGGTGTGTGTGTGTGTGTGTGTGTGTGTGTGTGTGTGTGTGTGTGTGTGTGTGTGTAAATAGAGATAGGGAGAGAGAGTGAGTCAATGAGGCAGAGGAGGAGAGGAAAACAGAGACAGAGATAAGATATTTAGACAGTAAGTAAATACTAAAATGCTTCAATGTATCTGTGATTTCATTTATTTGAAGTTCTTTTCAAACACGAAGACAGCTCACACATCAAACTCTTTTCCATTTTCCCTCCTAAAGTTTGTCACAGAGAATCGATCCTGTATTTTAGAGGCCATTTTCAGTTTGTCCTGATTTTTTCCTGAGGATTCCAGCAACATCCCTCTAGCCATACACCTGCCATTCCCAACTCTTGCCAAGTGACCTAGCCATACCTTCTCCCCCCGCCCTTCTTTCAAGTATTTGATGTCATCTCTTATCCCTGCTCTTCACAATTTCTTATTGGTCATATATAGCAGCCTGCTCAGACCCACTATTTACTTCCCTCTCTTTGGAGGCAACTGTGTTCCATTTTTTGATGTCATTAGCCACACAAAAGTAAGAGATTCCGAATATCAGTAACTCTTGGCAGGGACATGCTGGAGCCATTTCATACCAGTTTACAATAGCTGATTGTTAAATTTTATTATGAGCATTTGTATTTCAGAAATCATAAAAATAATTCAAATAAATCAGAATTTGATTTATTGTTTTGTTCATTATCTAGACTTAAGAAAGGGATGGAGAAAATGTTAGCAATGCAGATGAAATCTTAAAATTATTGAGTATACCTATTCTCCCCCAGAAAGTCAGTTGCTAAATATTTATTAGCAAACCTCTGCTTGCCTATATGCCTACTTTTTTCATCCTATAAAATCTTCTCAAGAATAATCTATATGAAATGCTTATCAGAAAAGAAGTCAGATTTTTGC
Source organism: Macrotis lagotis (assembly GCF_037893015.1). NCBI lineage: Eukaryota > Metazoa > Chordata > Mammalia > Peramelemorphia > Peramelidae > Macrotis > Macrotis lagotis. The sequence continues at coordinate 69,255,217 of NC_133664.1, read as the reverse complement.
TGATTTTCTACTACAGAACATTTCTTTGTGATGTCATAATTGCCTGATATGGGATATCAGTGTCTATTGATTACCAAAAAATTGGAATTAATTTGCTAGATTGAAATTCAGTTTTAATATACTCTTTTAAATAAAGCATCTTGAATGCATATTTAAACTTATACAAGATTCCATGATAGACATAACTCTGTTCAATAATCCACTGAGAAGCAGTCTCAGGTAAGAGAATGCCATTGATTACTACTCCCTGGAGTGATGATTAAACATTATTAAAGGGCTTTTATTTTAATTTGCATAATAAACTGATCAACAAAATGAGAAAATGCAAAGTAGAACTAACATAATATAACTTCTAGGTTCCAAACCATTAAGAAATCCCTTGTTACCTTGAGGCCACCTTTGAATCAAAGTAATTGAGTAAATAATAATCTTTTTGTTTACCTAAGGTGTTAATCACTACAGGATATCATCAGGGACAAAGTCCAAAAACAAGGAGGATTCTGTTTGAAGGTCAAGGTTTTTCCAGGTTCTCTTTGTAGATGATATTGTGCTCATGAAACCATGTCACCAAGTCAACCTTAATGAAATTAATGGAAGTCCAGAAGATATTGGTATCCACACTGGAAAAAGAAAGTAGATTATGACATGAATTTGAATGAGTAGTTCATTGAATTCAGCCAGCTTCTACTAACCCAGTTATCTTGGGCAGACTTTAGAGACTGACAATGAACTAAAACAGGAGGAAGAGAATAGATTAGATTGCACTTTCAGTGCTTTCAAACTATTGCATAAAACCTTCTTTGGTGATGTCAAAGAGATGTAAATCATGGAATAATAACACAATCTCCAAAGAATCAAAAAGTAGAGGTGACCCAAAGGGCAATGGAAAGTTGCATGACCAGTAGTACAAGCATACTGCTATTAATGATGGCCTGTGGATGAGAAATGATAAACAAGACATCATCAAGAATATATATATATAACCAGAAAAGGAAGCAGACCAGTCATATGTAATGGAATATGCACAGAAAGACATCCATAAGGATAACAAAGAAAGAGAATGTGAATCATCTCTAGTAGAGGGAGCAGGTTCTGGTGAAATCCATTGACTGAAATATACTCATATTGAAAATATATTGGGGTAGCTAGGTGGCACAGTGGATTGAGCACCAGCCCTGGAGTCAGGAATACCTGGGTTCATATCTGGCCTCAGACACTTAATAGGTGCCTAGCTGTGTGACCTTGGGCAAGCCACTTAACCCCACTGCCTTGCAAAAAAAAAAAAAGAAAACATATTGAAATATTCTCTTACATATTTGCTCAGCACATCCATTTAATCTAATACACTAGTAATTACCTGGTAAGGACACTTCATACACAATGTATTACTGATATATTTAGTGAGGAAACCAATCCTCCCTTGATTTTGGAAACATCTTTATTATCCTTTAGGTTAAGTTCTTGTCCCACAATTTAGTAGATCTTTTAATATATTGCCTGATAAATGACAACAAAAAGTATTTATTCTACCCCAAATAACAACTCTAATAAAACAGTGAAGGATATTATCTATCTTTTTTATATATTTGATATTATCCAAATTAGAACTTCAAATATCGTGTAAAATGAATAAGGTGCTATTGCTGCTTAGGAGTCTACATAATTCCTATAATGCCCCTCCTTTAATAACCTAAATGATATTTTTACAACTTGCTTTTCCCAAGTGATTCTTATAGAGTCATCATCTTTATCCTTAGGTCTTCTACAATGCCATTGGACTAAAGGGACTATTTTACTGTGTTATTTACATGGTATGGAAGGTCTTGGGATGCAAATCTTGGCTTGGTCAAAATGCTAGCCCCATCTAGGTTGATGATGAGTAGAAATTCCTACACCAAGAAGAAAGATAAAAAAGAGATTCCCATCCCAACCATTTTCTGGAAAGCATCTAAACTGTTAATTTATCTTCATGCTAAGTGGCCCTCACTCCGAGTTTAATGAGCCATCTCCAGAAGTAGATGAGTATTCATAGGCCTGTGGCATGAAGAATTGTTTTGAGGACTGAAGTGTGACACTTGGCATTCCAGTTGAGAAGGTAAAGAAGCAACAACACTCCATAACTATGGAAATAATTAACATATTGACAGAAATTCATTTCAGTTTTATGATTTATTTCCAAACTGTATCTAGTTTGTTCCCCATAACATAGAAGGTGCACTCCACTGGTCCGCCGGCTGTGAGAGACTATCAATTCTCCTTTTCACTCACCAAGATTCTTTCCTTCATCCTGGGAAAGAAAGATTCCTGTGTTCCTTTGAAATTATGAGTGGACGATTAAGCAGTCCCAGTTCCTAATAAGGCTGTCCAGATTCTTGCAGCTACATAATGAAGTCCATGTTCTCTACGTAAGGAATGTAGGGCTGCAAGACAAACATCTATTTATATGTTTAGTGATAATGATGTTTATCTACTGTTTAATCATTTGTCTTAAGCCTTACCAAAAAAACAAAAGAATCTGGACTCTTGGTAAATTATTCTGGTATGAACCATTCACATCCAAAAACTATAAAACTGGAAGACTGGGAACAGTACAACTAAAACAACATATTCTTTATGCTATGTACTCCAACATTAACTAATTATGTTGAGGATGAAGATAAGATCCATTAGCAACTTCGGTTAATAAATAAAATTATCTTGAGATGATGCTAGCAGGAGAGTGAGTTGAAACTGTCTGGAGGCCTGGCACTTTGTCTCCCTTTAGAGTGGCATTTTATTATATTTGAGGGGAGTGTCCTTCCCTAGCTGCCCCAGTCTGAACTGAGAGTGGAATGCACTACAGAATAAAAGAGGACCAGTGTAGGACAATGAAAACAGATGGTTCTATGGATAACATGATGGAATGCTAAACTAAAGCCGGGCTCTGACTTGCCTGGAGGGGCTTGGGGGGCAAGGCCCTATTTGGGGATGCCTGGGTTGCTGCTAGAAGCTTCTCCCCTCCCCCACTCCAATTACTTACATTTTTATGAGCCCACAAGTATTTCTGGGGCCCCTTCCATATAAGATTACTGCATACAGTCCTAGGAGAAAGTTTTTCCAATCTGGTAAAAACATAAAAAGCAGTGACTGTCCTTATTTCTGAAAAAATAGGACCAACTTACAGATCAGATGATTCTTCTTGCTTTGTTTTATCTCTTAGAATACTCTAGCTTCCTTCAGGGTTAGGCTCAAGAGCCACCACCTCCTCCATACATCCTGATCCATGTATGTACATATGTATGTATGTATGTATGCTCTGTTCCAAGTTTTTGTAGTTGTTTACTTGATTAATTGTATTTAATTCTCCATGGACCCCATTTGGGATTTTTTTGGTGAAGACAATGGAATGGTTTGCCATTTCCTTTTCCAACTCATTTGAGAGATGAGGACCCTTAGGCAAACAGGGTAAAGTGACTTAGCCAAGGTCATACAGCTAGTAAGTTTTGAATTCAGGTTCTCCTGATTCCCAGGTGGACTCTCCATCTACTGAAATACCTAGCTGTCCTTATCCAAGTTACTTTGTTTTTATTTATCTGTAGCTATGTTGTTTCTCCCCAGTAGTATGAAAGCTTCTTGAGCTGTAGACTTTACCTGACCAAGTGTCTCACATTTAGCAGTCACACAATAAATAGTGGCTTAATTTAATTTGATTCTATTTGTCTACCTTACTACTGGCCCTCTGCTTCCCCTTGTTCTGGTGCCCTCTTTAGACTCTGAACTCCTTGACAGTAAGAATACTGTTTTTATTCTTTGGGTTGTTTTTGTTTGTTTGTCTTGGTTTGTTTTGTTTTTGTATCCCCATCACCAAGCACAGTAGTAGCATAAGTAGTAGATACATAGGAGAAGTGCTCAGCATAATAAATTCTTTTTTTTTTTACTCAACATAATAAATTCTGACTTTTGACTGGTTACCTTGGATTTACTTTCTATATTTTCTGTATCCTGTATCATGTCTCTTTGGATAGAATGTAAACTCTTTGAGAGTAAGAGACTGTATCATCTCTGCCTTTAAATGTCTTGGGGGCTTAACAAATAAATTCTTGTTGATTGGTTATGCTTTCTCCTACACATACTTCCAAAAAATAGGGGGTAGTTACATGATCCATCTGCTCCTCTGTGTCATCTGAGGCCTAGTAGCTGAGGAGGGACAATATCATCAGTAGCAGGTGTTTTTTCAGAGCATAATGCTATTGTACTATTTAGAGCCAGGAAGTATCCAACCTGTATTTTATACAGAAGAAAGCCATCATCCAATGATATCATATAATTAGGTATTTAGAACAGGACAGAACCTCTGCAATTATCTATTCCTAACCCCTTCATTTTACAAATGAGGAAACAGAGGATGGTAGAAGGAATCAAGAATAAGCCATCTTTGTGGTCCAGCTAGAAAAACAGAGAGGAAAGAACCCCTGGACTAGGAGTCCAGAGGTCTGAGTTCTTTTCATGATTCTGGTACCAAATAAGAAGTACTGTGAAATAGTAGATTGACTACAAGCATTGGAGTCAGGAAGACCTTGATTCAAATTCTTCTCTAGAGACTAACTTGGTGACCTTGCACATGTTACTTAAGTTTCATGTACTGCTTTTCCTAATCTATAAAATGAGAGGTTGGACAATAAAGTCCCTTCCAGCTCTAAATCTATGATCCTTTAATCTATGAATTAGCTGAGAGAGTGGCAACAATGAGTCAGAAGACCTGGATTCAAATCCTGCTTTTTCACAATGATAGTGGTGGTGTTTGTCCTTCTCAAAGAAGACAATGACATTAGGGAGGTGTTATCGTGATAATCAAGTGAATTGAATTTGAGTGAGGGGGTTCTGTGTTAAGTTATCAGTCTCACTTTCTCCCCTGAAGTCATCTGAATCTAGTGGCCAAATATGAATCAGGACAACTGGAGATTACTCTGGATGTGAGAAATCCAAGGTCTCATGCCAAGTACCTGAGGCCAGAAGGGCAGCTAGGAGGTATAGTGGATGGAGCCCCAGCCCTAGAGTCAGGAGGTACTGGCAAAGCCTCAGACACTTGACTACATAGATAAGCCTAGGTTCTACTTTGGAGAAGTCTCTGGATTCATCTAAATATCTATTTCCTCATTTATGAAATGAGAAGTTTGGACTCAAGAATTCTTAAACTTCCTTCTAGTTCTAAAATCCTACTTCCTGTATGAATACAAGGTGTGGCCATATTCTGATCCTGGGATGCTTGAAGGAGCAGGGCACACTCCTAACCAAAGATCCTAGCTGGTTTAGAGCTGCTGGAATCCAACCCTGGCAGGACAGCTGCAGAACCATCCCAGGGCAAAGCTTCCTTGACTTTTCTTTCCAATCTGAACTTCCTGGGAAGCTCAGCCTCCTCCTCCCTGATTACTTTAGCTTCCATTGATTGGCCTTTCTCTTTTCTAAACTCTTAGGGCTTTCATTATCTGTTAGGTTTACTTATCTCATAGTTTTCACCCACTGCTTTTGGACACCTGTTGTTTTCTTGCTTAATATTAAGCAATATTAACCTCCCTAATTAGATTATAAATACCTGGAGGGCAAGGATTAATTTTTCTTTTTTTTTTTAATACCCTTAATTTTTCAAATGTTATTTCAAAAGATACTGTTGTAGAAGGTGTGTGGGAGAGGCATATTAGAAAAAGCCCTGAACTTAGTGTCAGAAGGACATTCAAATTCAGCCTAAGACACTTATTAAGCTGTGTGACCCTGGGTAAGTCATCCTTTAACCTCAGTCTACCCTTCTGGAGATAATAATAGCTGTTCCTTCACAGGACTGAAGAAAGGATCAAAAGAGATGGAATATGAAAAGTAATTTGCAATGTTTAAAGCAGTATATAAACAATAGTTATTAGAAACAAGTATTTCCAAAATCAAAGCATTATTCATTTGATTTCCTTTTTAATACTCATAACAATACTATAACATTGGTATTATTATTATTATTATTATTTCCATTTTAAAAATGAGGGCTGAGGCTAGAAGATGTTCAATAATTTGCCCAGGATCACACAAATGGTTAAGTATTTGAACTAAAATTTGAACTTAGATACCCTGACTCCAAGTTCAGCACTTAAGAATATCTAGAAGGACCCTACTGCATGAATTGATAGTGCAATTTTTCTTATTTGTAGCAAAGAAAATAGAGTTAGTAGGATGAAAATTTTAATTTCAAAGTAAAATTATAGTATCTGTGATTATTTGTGTTTAAAACACATTTGCACAGATAAAAAGAATTATATGCATCTCAATTGTCATGCTTGTTCTTTCTGTTGTTAAGATGGAAGAGGGGCACCTAGGTGGCCCAATGGATAGAGCACTGGCCCTGGAGTCAGGAGGACCTGAGTTCAAATACGACCTCAGACACTTAATAATTACCTAGCCGTGTGGTCTTAGGCAAGCCACTTAACCCCCTTGCCTAGAAAAAAAAAAGATGGAAGAAACCAGAATTCTTTCAATTATAATGGTACCTGAATATATATTTTTTGAAAGAATGAATGGATGAATGGAAGTTTGTTGAGAAAACTTTTGAGAGAAAGGTGAGTAATAAGTCAAAATTTTAATTCAATAAGAGAAATATTTGATTATATGGAGATATTCTTAGCACAAATCTTAACAGAATAAATAAATGAAACAGATTAAAGAATTGGATAATGAAAATTTTAAAGATTGTCTGAGATAACTAAATTTAAAGGAACCCAATTCCTCAGTAAGACACAATCAGTCAAAAATTAGTACCTTAAAACTGGATCTTTTGGTTCTTTTAGTCAAATGATCTACACGTGCAAAACTGAAAGCATTTGGATGAGTCCGTTGAGTGGTCTTTTTTCTCTTTCTGATAAAATAGTCAGAAAGGATGCTCTGCCAAGTAATTCATAAAAAACAAACATATTTTTCTAGTTTTATTCTTTATTTTCTCATTTTTAGACATTCATTATTAGATTTATTTCATTTATTGAACTCAAGGTGATGATGGTTCTCACCATGAGAAAGAAATGTGTTCATCTTTCACTGATAAAAATTTTGGAAAGTTACCCTAAACCACAAAGGAAACCCTTAAACAATAATAAATTCTTTCAGGGATTCACTGTGCCTTTCAATAATTCTCATTATCTACTCTATCATTTAAATCATGGACCCATAAACTTTCCTAAATTTATGTAAAACTTTCCTAAGCGGCCTCCTGTATCATCCTTCAACATACCCACTCTAGATCCTAGAAGGGAAGGGGTGGTGGCGAAGAGAACTATGGAAGGCTTCTTTTAAGAATTCCCAGATATTAGAGAGGCAACTTGTTGGCAACTACATTGGATTCTCCCTTTATATAGTTCCCACCCATTTCAGAGGGCCCAGTTTGTGGGAAATACACAGGAAAATACAATTTAGCCCAGTGTTTTAAATTTTCCTTTCATTGATTCTTCAATAAATAGTAAGATGACATATTTTCTAGACATAGCAAACTATTGTCCTTCCTTCTTTTTCCTTCCTTCTTTTCTCTTTTCTTTCCTTCCTTCCTTCTTTCTCTTTCCCCTCTCTTCTCTTTCCTTCCTTCTGTCCTTTTCTTTCTTTTATCAATAGTACATCATGTTCTTTTAAAATATTTCTCATAATAAATTTATTATTTATTATAAATATAAGAAGCATTCAAAGTCCACTCTGCACAATATGGAAAAACATAGACACTTGGAGTTTGCATTCCAACTGTCCAATCTGCTGTTCCCAAATTTGTCATTCCACTTCCCATTTGTGTGCCTTTGAGTGAACTACACTGAATGACTGGATTGCATCTTCTCATCATTATAACCTCTTAAAATTCTCAGCTTCCTTCATGGCTTAGTTAAGGCACAACATTTGATGAGAAAATTATTTCAGGTTTTTCTATCTATTCATTCTCTCTGCCTCAAATTATATTACATTTATTAATTCATTTGAACATTGTATCTATCCTCTACTTTTTCCCTATAGATAAAATTCCTATATGTATGTTGAATAATAATTAGACTACCATCTTTTTTTTTAAATTTAAAACATCTCTTTATAATGAGAAAACTTTCATTATTTCTTCAATGCAAATAGTCCTAGTTCTTGACTTTAGAGACATACTTTTAGTCACATTTAAGAGGGTCCTTTGATGCCTATGATTTTTAATTATTATTTTTGTTTTAGGTTTCTGCAAGGCAAACGGGGTTAAGTGGCTTACCCAAGGCCTCACAGCTAGGTAATTATTAAATGTCTGAGACCAGATTTGAACCCAGGTACTCCTGACTCCAGGGCTGGTGCTTTATCCACTATACCACCTAGCCACCCCAATTTTTAATTATTTTTAAAAATAAATAAGTGGTATATTGTAATCACACATTTTTCCTATATCTATTGAGATGATCAAAATTTTGTAATTTATATATTGTTTGCAATTTTTTCCTAATGTTGCCCTCTCCTTGCATCTGTTATGAAACTATTTTGTCAGTGAATTATCTTCTGGATATAGTTCTATAGTCTCTTTGCTAAGACGCCATTGAAAATCCTTAGCTACACCATTTGGTGCAAAGTGGAATAATCTTATTTTCCCATTTTCTATGGTATTAAAACAAAATATACTTTCTCCTTTTCTCTCTTGACATCAGCTTTTAAAAAAAATTGAAATTTCTGATTTTTTTAGAGTCACTTAAAGCATAGAAGATTCTTTCCTTTTTTATATTTTATTTATTTACTTTTCCAATGACATGCAATAGTAGTTTTTACCAATTTTTTTTGCAAGGCAATGGGGTTAAGTGGCTTGCCCAAGGCCACACAGCTAGGCAATTATTAAGTGTCTGAGGCCGGATTTGAACTCAGGTACTCTTGACTCCAGGGCCGGTGCTCTATTGTACCACCTAGCTGCCCCGTACCAATCATTTTTTTTGCAAGTTTCTGAGTTTTACAATTTTTCTTCCTTTTTTTTTCCCCCTCTCCACATCTATGACAAAAAGCATAGACTCCATATTTATCACCATGCTAAGCATAGATCATATTGAACATTTAGTGAGAGAAGACTGAGATCCAAATGGAAGAAAGAAAACATTAAAGAGAAAAAAAGACATAATACATAAGACAACTTTGAAAAATTGAAGATCTCAAGCTTTAATCTTCATTTAAACTCCATAGTTCCTTCTCTGGATATGGATAGTATTTTTCATTACAAGTTTTTTAAAATTGTCTGTGATTGAAATGAACAATTCCATCATGGTGATCATCATTCCATGGTATTGTTCTTCTGATTCTGCTCATTTCACTCAGCATCAATTCATGCAATTCTTTCTAGGCTTTTCTGAAATCTCATCTCTCATGACTTTTTTTTTGGGGGGGGTTTTCAAGGCAAATAGGGTTAAGTGGCTTGCCCAAGGTCACACAATAGGGAATTATTAAGTGTCTGAGGTCAGATTTGAACTCAGATACTCCTGACTCCAGGGCTGGTGCTCTATCCACTGCACCACTTAACTGCACCAGAACAGTTTTTTCATATGACCATAGATAGCTTTGATTTCTTTGTCTGAGAATTTCCTTTGACCATTTATCAATTGAGGAATGACTTTTCTTTTTTATAAATTTGACTCAGTTCTCTCTATATTCTAGAAATCAGTCCTTTGTCAGAAATACTAGTTGTCAAAATTGTTTCCCAGCTAACTATATTCCTTTTAATCTTGGTTACAGTAGTTCTGTCTGTGTAGAAAGTTTTTAATTTAATGCAATCAAAATTATTCAGTTTGCTTTTTATAATTTTCTCTCTCTTCTTTGATCATAAACTACTCCTCCTTTCCATAGATTTGACAGGTAAGCTATTCCTTGTTTTCCTAATTGGCTTATAATATTCCCCTTTATAGACATAAATCCTGAAACCATTTCAACATTCTCTTGGTATATGGGTATGAGGTGTTGGTCTATGCCTAGTATCTGGCATCTTCCAGTTTTCCCCAGCAGTTTTTATCAGAGTGAAATTTTATCCCAGAAGTTGGAATCTCTGGATTTATCAAAGAGTAGATTACCATTTCTTGCTCTCTCTTTACATCTAATCAATTCCACTGATTCACCACTCTATTTCTTAGCCAGTACCAAACAGTTTTAATGACTGAAGCTTTATAATCTAATTTTAGATCTACTGTGGCTAGTTGCAGAAGATTTTTTTTCTATCCTACCATTTTCTTCCTATATGTGTCTGAATGTTTTAAATGAGTTTCTTATATATGACAAAATTTTAGGCTTTGAATTTTTTGTACATTCTTCAGTTCTCTTTCTTTTTTATGGTGAGTTTATTCCACTCATATTTAGTATAGAACTGTACATTTCTTTTTTATTTTTATTTTTTGTATTTTTCCCTTTTTCTTTTATGTTCAAATTTAATTTAAGTAGTTTGTTTTGTTTACACTAATCCTCCTACTAGCTCTTTTTCTCATTTCTCTCTTTCTTTTACAGTTGAGGTAAGAGTATTGTATCTACTCCTTCCTTTCATCTTATTGCATCATACCATTCTCTGACATTAATATGTAATGCTCCTTTCCAAGAAATATCACTTTAATTCTATCTTCTTCCTTACTCTTCTCCCTTCTGGGATATACCAGAATCCATTCATGGATTTTGAGCTTACACATTTCTTGCTAATTATGTGTCCTTTAAATTTATTGGGTCTCCAGGGACCTGAAAGGTCTCCTCTTACTTCTATGCAGTCCACCTACTAGTATGATTATAAAATTCTCCTTCTTTCCACCCCCTGTTATCCAGCGCTCTCTCTCTCTCTCTCTCTCTCTCTCTCTCTCTCTCTCTCTCTCTCTCTCTCTCTCTCTCTCTCTCTCTTTCTCTTTCTCTGGCTCTTCTTGGAACCCTCTTTTTTTAAGGAATATTAATTCATAAAGAAAGCAATAAGATACAAAGGGAAGTACTTTGTAATCCAAGCCCCAGGGGCCCCATCCTATTTCTCCTTTTTTTACCTTTATCCTATAAATCTCTCCCTTGGAACTCTATGCTTTTCTTTGTACTTTTCTGAGTGGGGTCCCAAGAACTAATTCTTTTCCCCATTCCTCTAGTTAGACGTCCAAGAAGCAAGATTCCCATTCAAGAAGTTGTTTTCCTGAAGTATTAGATTCATAAACTTAGAGCTAAAAAGGTCCTTAGAGGCTATTTATTTAGTCTAACCCATTCATTTTTACAAATAAGAAAAGTGAAGAACAGAACAAGGAAGTAATTTACTCAAAGACTCATGTAATGAGCCATTGAGCTGGGATTCAAATCCACAATTTCAGGTTCCAAATCCAGCAATTTTCCCACTGCATGCATTTCACAGCTTAGGCTTAAGAGGAGTATATTCTCTTGGAGTTCATTTTGTCAAAGACTTGTCATTGATAATAAATCTGTCTCAAGGGAATAAAGATGACCAGTTAGCAGGAACTCAATAGCAAATACTAGGGCAATAAGGCAATTAAAGTAACATCAACTAGATCATTAAAGAAAAAAATGAGTGTAATTGATCTTTTATGTAAATCCTAATGCAAATCATAGCAGAAAATTCAATGAAAGCAAGGGAAAACTGAGTGAGAAATTGTTGGGGGCAGTTAGGTAATACAGTGGATACAGCACCAGCCCTGGAGTCAGGAGTACTTGGGTTCAAATGTGACCTCAGACACTTAATAATTACCTAGGTGTGTGACCTTGGGCAAGTCATTTAACTCCATTGCCTTCCACAAAGAAAAACCAAAAAAAAAAAAAAGAAATCAGTTGTAAAGTCACTAAGAGAGCAAAGAAAATTTGGAAGCAGTTGCAAAATGTATCTTCAGATTAAGAATGAAGAGTATAAGTTTAAATCTTTCTCTAAAGTAAAAGAGTTGGAAAGAAATAGAGAACTGATGAGGTGCAAATCTGGAGGAAAGTTGTTCCAGATAAGGGAAGGTTGAGAAGAGGAGACTCATTCCAAATGAAGAAAGATCACTGCCTAGAATCTGTCTGGGAAATGCTAACCTCTTGTCATTGGCAAGCAATTAGTTATTCCTATGAAAAGTGATTGCCTATACCCACCACAGTCATCTGGTTCCTCCTCTTTAATGTCAAGGAATTGGTTATCATGAGAGATTGAAGAAAATGAAGGATTGGTTCCTCATTCTAATTTTCATTTCCTTTGTAGAATCAAAGATTAGGAGGTAGGGCAATCAGAATCCTTATTGAGAAAGTTCTAGTTCTTTAGGCAGAGGGAATCTTAGGATAAAACAAGAGCTAAAAGGGACAGGGAGGGTCAAGAAATGGAAATAAACTGACTCAATCATGACATGCTCCTGGAAAATAGAAAAATATGGAACATAAAGGAAATAATATAAGTAATAATAAAAACAGCTAACATTTAAGGTTTGCAAAGTACTTTTCATGCATATGCCCCTTGTTGGATAGGGAGTGAAGATAAATGAAGGGGGGAAAAAGGAGAGTAAAGGAAGATAGCTGTACTCAATGAGGGAAAATTGTGTAAATGAGAAAACTATGGGGGGGAAATATGTTAAAAATCATAAATAGAGGAGGTGGCCTTTGAATTTGACTTTAAAGGCTAGATAATTTGAACAAATAGAGGAGGAAGTACATTCCAATCACAGAGAAAAATGATATGGTGGCAGGCATGCTGAGGGCTTGAACAGATCACAGTCATTCTTTTCATATCATGACTTTACCTATTTCTGTTTCTATATATCATGGGTCAGCATAAAAAATTAAATGGGAATTTTTTGAGAGTTTCTCAGAAACTACAGATGATTCACAAAGGCCAGCTGACGACACAGAGATTATAACCAAGTACTTAACCCAAATTTTAAAATAATGTACTATAAACATCCCATAAAAGAAAAAGAATAATTCAGCCCTTTTCTCTGGTATGAAGAAAGAGTCAAAAAATTTTATGCAGATTTTTCATATCATGGGGGCACCATACCCCTAACCCCCATAATGTGGAAGGGATAACTATAGTTTGGCTGGAATGAGGAGTATGTTAATGAAGAATAAAGAATAAAGAATGAAAAGGTAGGACAAAGGTAGGTGAAGAGTCTTGATCTTCAGTGAAGAAAGTTTGAACTTTTCTAGTCATCCAATGAACAGCCATTGTTGTTACTGCTCAGTCATTCAGTTATGTCCAACCTTTTGGATTTTCTTGACAAAGATAAATAGTTTGCCATTTCTTTCTCTAATAGATTAAGGTAAACCAAGGTTAATTGATTTCACACAGTCAATAAAGTATCTAAGGATGAATTTGAACTTGGGTCTTCCTCACTCCAGACCCAGCACTCTATTTGGACCACCTAAGTGCCATTAGCAACTGAAATTAGACTCAAACAATAGTCTTTATAAATGTTATTTCACTTGATCCCTGCATGAACCCTGAGTCAAATATTATTATTCACCCCATTTTGAGGCTAAAGGATATGAAGTTTTGATGTTAAAATTTTTGTTTGTGGTCACACAAATATATGTAGAAGGCAGGCCTTATATCAAGATTTCTCTTGATGCTAGGTTCAGTGTTCTTCTCTATTACACCATACTGTCTCATCTCTGACTAAAGACTAATGAGAGACTTGAATTTAAATCCTTCGTTGGAGAGAAGGTGGAGGCAGGGCAGGAGGTAGGGAGGGTTAGTCCCAGGCATGTTGGTTCTCATGTTCCTCTGTGAGAACTGGAAGCATGACCCAGAACCAATAAGGGACCTGTCAGTTCTTAAATGTCACTGGAGCATCTTGTTAGGACCATTTTGATTTGGAGGAAGGATAGAGCAGAGGGAAAGTTAGGCTATGTAAATTTTTTATTATTATTTTTCTATGTAAATTAAGAAATATCAATAAAAATATTTTTATTTGAAAAAAGATTAAGTATTCTGACAAAGCAAACATTTTAAGAACATCAGAAAGGTAAGAAATGTACATGGGATGGAAAGGGATTCATTACCTTAACTATGATTTAGTTGCCATAAAGTTAGTCCCAAGATAATCCCTGAATATGCTTACTGTACCTCAAGCTCTGCTTTGAACCCAGTTTACCAGTTCACACACTGTGGTCCTTGTCCATTTTGAGATGTTCAGTCTAGAAGGGAAAGATATCAAGTGTATACTCTTGGAGGTAATATGAAACGGCTTTGGTAGATAGTTTTCTATAGTAGTTCACATCTTCAGAGTGAAAACGTTAACTGAGATATGTAGGAATGCAAGATCCATTTGTATCTATTAGTTGTTAAAAATAATTATGTTCAGAGAACAAAACACAATTGTTGAAGCTCTTCAACAAGGTGCTCCTACTCATATTTTAGGATCATTATTCCATAATTTATGGCAGATAAAATCAAAGTGTCCATTTTGTTCAGTATTGACAGGGGAGGCCTTGTGGAACAGGGATCGAAGGACCTGAGATGTAATGGATATTCTGCCACTTACTACCTGTGTGACCTTAGGTACAGTATGTCATTTCCCTCCTCAGTTTTGGCCTTCTCAGCTTCCTTAATTAGTAAATTGATAGATTTACTAGGTTACTTCTATGACTGCTTTCAATTCCTAATCTATCATTCCATATGATAGTAAGTGATGTTTGAAAAAAGGGAGTTATATACATATATATATACACATATAATTATTTATCCATAAACATGCATGTATATGTGTGTATACAGATGTATGTATGTACACTTACCAAAATGTCATAGAAGACTCTCAAGTATCAACAGAAACAGAATTCCCTACAAATGATGTAGCTTTACAGATGTTCTTTTTTGTGGGTGCCATTATGTTGCTTACCTCAAAGCCCAGAATAATAAAAAGCTCCAGTGGTTTCTCATATTAGCTGACTGCACAGGAAAAATAAAATGAATGAATAACACACATTGCTGAGATTATAGTTTGCAGTTTGATAAACAGTCCATTGAGTTAGTTCATCAGTATCTTGGACAAGCACTGAAGATAGACAATAAACCAAGTCACCAAATTGAATGGGAAATTGGGATTTGATTAAATTTAGAAAATTGTACAGTACCTTTAGTGATCCCAAGCTAAATGCTGCTAGGAAAACCCCAGCTTTTTAGTATCAGTGTTCTTCTACTGATGTTCATGTTCACATGAATCATGAATATGATCACAGAAGAATGAAAATTGTAGGTAATTCAAAGACTAATGGGAAGATGCCTGATGGATATAATTAGGTTGCTGAATGTTACCAATGATCACTTATACATAAAAAATTGTATAAAAGATAACAAGGCATAATGACCAGGAAAGGGGGAAAGTCTAAAATATGCCCAGAGTGAGGGATAACAAGAGGACAGACTAAACTCTGCTCTAGTAGTTACCAAAATATGAAATAACTAAAGGAAGATCATCAATGTCTCTATGGAGGAATTAGGATAGGAAGACAAAAAGAGGTTTCAGATAACACTGTTTGAGTTCATTGGTACTCACATCAGTGGAACTTGGATCCCTTGAAAAAGAAAAGATATGATTACATGGCACTTTGTTTTACTATAATGCAGAATGCTTATTAATCTACCTTCACACTATTTAAAAGAATTCAGTCATAAATTTTGCCCAAAGTCTCTATCGTTAATTTGTACCTAAAAATTCTAAATTTATTGAAATGGTGTACAAAGTGGTTTTGAAATCTCTTCTTCCCTGCAAAAATGTTATGAAAGTATGTCTTCCAAGAAAAAGAGTTCCTTTGAACTCAACACTTTTTGTCTATGTTACTCATTTGCCAATTATACTACATAACCTTGGCTTCTCCAAATCTATGCTCTGATGACCCTATGAGTCATGAATTGTCTTATGACATTTCTCATATTGCTACTTAAGCATTTTTTGTATTTATACCTTATCTCTCCAACTATGACATAAGCTCCTTGAGGGCAGAGAACAAATCTTGTTTATCTTTGTTTTGGCATCAGAAAAGTAATTATAAGACTTAGAACTAGAAGAGATTTTAGCAGTCATATAGACTAACACTTTGATTTTATAGTTGAGAAAACTGAGATCCGAGGAAGTGAAGAGATTTTTCCCAGGGTCACACAGGTTGTAAGTGACAGAACCAGGACTGGAACCCTCTCTCTAGTGCACCACAATGTTGACTTTATTGAGTCAATTCGCTATTTTCTGACAATTCTGAAACAATTTAAAGTTATTTAAGAATAGCTTTGCCTTGTCAAAGAAATCCAAAAATTTTGACTAGCCTACATTAATATAGGCATACATGTGCACACAGTTGTACTTACATACATAAACATATATAAAAGTTCTCATAAATATGTAACAAAATAGCACATACTCATTTAGAAATGAGGAAACAAGACATCACATTATCTGCCTACTTATGTTTTGAAATCATAGCTCATCAAAATCACAGAACTTAAAAAGATTAAACGATCACATCAGCTAACCCACCCCCTTTATTTTACACTGAAGAGAATTGGGGCCTAAGAAGATTAAACGACTTGCCCAGAATTGGTCAAGTAGTGTAAGAGATTAGACTTGCTCCATGTGTAGTTCCATGGAATAGAAGGCTTCCTTAGCTGAATGACTTACTAGCTAGTTAGCAACAAATTCAGCACCAGAATTCAGGTCTCTTGACTCCTAGTTCCAATTACCTTTTAAAAGGAGGGAAAAAAATAGAGCTATAAGTCTTTCTTTGTTTCTACCTCCTGGGCAAAAGAGATAACTACCATTCTCACTCCCCCAACCCCACCCCAAACCACTCACATACAGACTATTCTTTCTATAAAAGGTCTGGAAGGGATAATGCCCTACAGTCCCTTGATAAGGAACTCATTGCATATCAAATGTAATGTTTAAATAATCCTATTTTTGCCTTTCCTTGACACAACTGTGTCTGAGAACTGACAGAGGTAGTGGTAGGTAAACAAAGATAGCAGCCAATCAATGAGAGGGGGAGGGTGGCATGGGGCATGAGTTATTGGGGCACTAGAGGTCTTAGTCCAAGAAAACCACAACATGGAGCACCCATCTGCCAGTCAGCAGGGCTGTAAGAACTGTTGTATTTAGTAAGACAAATCATTTGGACAGAGAGATGAACAAGAATAGATTAATACCACATGTTTTGTTCCCATGGAATGGCAAAGAAATGGGGGGGAGTGAAGTGGGGTTAAGGACAAATTGTTAAATGTCAATAAGCCAATTGCCAGCTGTAGTTCTAAATGATTTCTCCAATAATTTGACATTTGGTTACCAAAAAAAGAAAAAGAGAAAGATTAGGAGATGTGATATCAGCTTTTCTGGACATGCAAGGGGAAGACAAGTATATAATTTGACCAGTAAGAAAATAAATCAACAGAGCAGTGAAACTTCCCAAGGAATGCAACCCAGATGCTTATTTTCTTTATCATGACTTCAGGTTAAAAAGAAGCATACAATCCAGGGTATGGGTCCCCAGTGACTGCTCAAAGTGGTATGATTAGAGAGGAGCCCATGTGACAGTGGGCTGCAGCTTTGTTCATTCATGGGGCCCATGGTATGTTCAGTGGGCAGTTTTCCCTTCTGCAAAACTTGTGGTACCACTGGATAGTTAGGTTCTTTGAGTCCTTGCCATCTGAACAATGATGTTCTGAATTTTTATATGGGCAGTCATCGCTCAGTGTTTCGCAAGTCATTTTCCTTGCTTCAGACCATACATGGTTAGGGTTTATGTCTATTTATTTTCAAGGTTCAGTTAGTTAGGTCCTGCAGGACTTCACATGCAACCCAGTGTAAACCTAGAGCTTTGGTATTCTAGAAAAAAAAAGTGTCTTGGGAGTAACTGGGAAAGTTACCCATCTACAAGACTAACAGAGAGAGGCTGTGAACTCTATGGGAATTTCTACAGGTGGGCTCTGACAACATACTTTTTTCTAAAAACAATGTGTTCAGGCAAAGCCCTGATGTTTTAAAATGACATGAAGTTGGCAGAAAAATGGGTCTGAATTATTGCTCTGTTGATGGAATTTACACTTGTCACTACAATGTACTTGCTGTAGGTGAAAAAAAGAGAGCTGTGATTTTGTTCAGAGATAAGTATGTTCAGAATACACTTGCTGATTTATAAGCATCATGCATGGTTCAGGAGGAGTCCCACCCCATGAATGATTTATAAACAAAAGAGAAATTGGGGTGGGAAAACACACTTAAAACTTGGGGTGGGGAAAGACACTGGTGTTGTGGTTCTTTTTCCAGTAGCAGACCCCCAAACTAATACACAAAAGAAAAAACTTTTTATATTGGAAATGAATTATTGCTGAATAGCTTTAGAATATGGTCACATATAAAGTAATGTGTGTATGGAATTTGATGATTTTTGAGCTGAAAGTGACTTGAAAAGAGATGACCTAAGCCAGATCTCTTTTTTTTATAACTGTGAATATGTTTGAAGACTATTGAGAGAGAAAGGAACAGAATCAAATAGTATTGGCACTGAGATTTAATGTACTCTTTTAAAGAAAAAAAAAACCACTGGAGTTGTTCATCGATTCTTGTGCAAACCTCTGTCTTTTCCTTGCATATGGAAATGTTCATGCTTATTAAATTCACAATAAGGTAAAAAAAATTTTCAAGACTGCTGGCAGTATAACAGCTGTTAGTTTTAAAAAGCATGAGAAGAAGCCTTCTGGTAGAAATCTGGAAAAAATATTTTTCCTTTTCAACTGAGACATTGCTAAACCTTTGATTTCAAAGGTATGTACTCACTTCACTTTGTGAACAAGTTCATCACCTTCCACCTCTGTGACTTTGTGCAGGTTTGTCCCCATTCTTGAAATGCTCTTACCCATCACTTCTACCTTTCAGAACTCCTAGCTCCATTTCACTAGCTGAGTTAGAGTTCTATAAGGTCTCTCAAGATCACCATTCCTCACTCCTCTAACTTGTTTATTTTTTTGGATTTACTTATCAGTATATTTGCTGTCCCTCCCACTCTCAGTAAGTGCAATTCAGTAAAGATTTATTAATTTCCTACTACTGTGCTAAGCACTGGAGATAAAATAGAGAAAAAGATAGTTGCCACCATCAAGGAACTTATAATCTATTGGGAAGACAAGACATAAAAGGAGGGATGAAGAAGGAGGCACTAGGGGATGGTACAAGGGCAATTTGTTTAGTGGAGTTGAAACCAGGAAGAGCAATAGACACAAAGTGGAATGAGCTTAGAGTCCAGTTTCTGCTCCTTATAAAGGAAGGCATCTGGAGGAGTTTGGTACCTCTCTAGTGTTCCAATCAGAGAGAAGATGAAACTGAGGGTGGTGGTGTCAATCAAAGTTTGAGTCAGCAGCATAATGATAAGATTAGAAGTGATGAGTTTATCCTGGGAGGGGCATTTTTTTCCCAGGGAAATGAAACCAGGGAGAGTGGCTGATGTAAAAGTGGAGTTCCTCCTTCAGGGGAGGGATTATTAGGTTTTTGTCTTTGTATTTCTGGGGCCAAATATGGTGCCTGGCACATTGAAGGTACATAGTAAAGAACTATTGAATTACTGAATTGAAATATCTCATCTGAGAGGTAAGGTGATAAGAGTGGATTCAACATTGGCCTTGAAGGCAGGAAAACCTGGATTTGAAACATGCCTCTAATATGTGTGAGCTGTGTGATCTTGGGTAAATCAAGGCATCCTCTCCTTCAATCTCAGAAGTTAAGATGAAGAATCATCTTGCCAAAATTAATCTCTTATCCTGTGACTGTAATCTTAATCCTTTCCTATTTCTTTAATTGCTTACTTTAATTCATTATCCCCTCTCTCTGTAAATCTCTTCCTCTCTACTAGTTTCTTCCCTATTGTCTACCCACATATTCAGGTTTAAGAAATAAATAAAAAAAAAACCAGTCTTTCCTTTATAAGCATACTAACTCTATAGCCATTTTGATTTTCCAACATCCCGGAAAACAATTTGAAATGATGTAAAAATAAGTTCCTAACTTTTCATTGTCTTGACCCATAGTTCTTACCACTAGGTTTGTAACTTAAGGAAACTAGTGATGGGAAGAAAATATCCATATGTATAAAAATATTCAGAGTCACATTATAAATAATAGCAAAAATGTGGAAATAAACTATGTTCCAAATGATTAGTAATGGTTAAGCAAATTATATATATATATATATATATATATATATATATATATATATAAATATAATGCAATTTTATCCGCTAATAAAGAATGATAGATGTGAAGAATTCAGAGAACATGGCAGCACTTGTACATCATAATGCTAGATGAACAGCAAAGTTAACAGCAAAAATTAACAGAGCACATAATGACTAAAATAAAGGAAATAAGTAAGTGTGAAGAGTTGCCAACATTCAATTCAAATTCAGTAGACAACACTGGTATCAAGTGATTAAAGTCAAAACATTTTTCTTTTCTGTTATTAATTATTAAACTACAAAAAAAGGAAAGTGACATGTGCTATCATTTACAACTACTTTTTTTTTCAGATGATTCTGCTGAACTGTTTTGAGGGAATAGTCCATGTGGAGATTTGTGCATTTGTTATGATGGATCTGCTGTTTCAAGTCAAAATATATCAATAAAATACATTTTAAAGAAATCTTTCCTTCATCTTTCCATCCCCTCATTCTCCTTCTTTTCACTGCACAAATTCTAGAAAGAGTAGATTTGGCTCATCTGCTTCTCAGTTTCTTGAAATTTGTTTCCAGACCCCAAACTGAAATTGATTTTTCCAAAGTCACATGACTCAGCTCATTTCTCATTCTTCTCGACCTTTCTACCTCTAGCTGATGCTATCCCTTGTCCTTTGTTTTGATAGAAAGACTCCTTTCTGGAGTAGAACTACTAGAACTACTCCAGCACTTCTTAATCTCTTTTGCTATTTCATTGTCCTCTTACCCCTCGTCCAATCACATATTGTCCTCTTAAATTTTGAGCTCATAGGTCTCTATTTAATCCTCCCTCTTCTATCTATTCTCTCATCTGTGTTCTCATTTGCTCCAGGTGAATTCAGTTATCACCTCTATACAGATGACTTCCAGCTTGTATGTCTAACTCTACTCTTTTATCCTGACTCTAACTGCAGACCTCCAGCCTCCAGATGAGATTTCTTCTTTTACCTCCTCCTTCTTCTCCTCTTATTGGTATCCAAAACTAAACTCATAATCCCCCACCCATTTTGTCCCTTCCATTTCTGTAGTCTCAAAAATATATTTGAATTTTCCCTCTCCATCAATCTCCAATATCTAATCAATTTTTAAATGTTATTGATTTTTACTTCTTTAAAATCTTTTCTCTTTTCTCTACTCACATGTTGCCACACTAACTCAAATCCTTATTACCTTTCACTTGTATTACTGTAATAATCAAACACTGGTCTCCCTAATTTCCTCTCTCTAATTCATTCTTTATATATCTGGCAAAAATAATTTTTTTTTGCCAAGGTACAGATCTGATTCCATATCTCAAAAATTTTTAGTGGTTCCTGATCATTTTTTCCACTGCCTATAAGATAGTCTAATAAATTCCTTAAACTTCCATGTAACTCTCTTCACAATCTATTTCCAAATAATCCTTCCAATCTGGTGTCATGTTATTTCACTTCATGAGTTCTCTGGTCCAGCTAAATGGGATTTCTGACTTTGGACTCAATATGCTATACATCCCGTCTCTGTGTACAATGACCTCATGATTGGAATTCAAACCTTTCTCATCATTATCTTTCCAACTTTCCTTAAAGGTCAGGTCATGAGCAACTTTCTCTCTGAGCCCTTCCATCAGACCCCAGCTAAAATTGTTCTCTCCCTCCTCAAATATTCCTAAGGCACTTTGGACCAATCCCATCTTAACTTATATTGGCTTCTTTGTCAGTTCTTTCCTCCCAGTAGAATGTTAGTTCCTTAAGTTTGATGACTGGGTCAGTTTTTAGTCTTTTAATCTCCAAAGCTAAAAAGAATTTTAATTCTTAGATCCCTAACGTTTGTTTTTGAATATTGTGTTTTTTATTGCTTAACTTTGAGTCAGGAAGACTCATCTTCAGGAGGTCAAATCTAGCCTCAGACACTTACTAGTAGTGTGACCCTGGGCAAGTCACTTCATTCTTTTTGCCTCAATTTACTAATGTGTACAATGAGCTGGAGAAGGAAATGGCAAACTATTCCAATATCTTTGCTAAGAAAACCTCAAATGAGGTCATGAAGTGTTGAACATGAGTGAATGACAAAAGGTACAAAGATTAAGGTTCATTTTAAAGGTTGAAGACCAACTACACATTTTACAGAGACAAGAAATATGGACAGGTATATGCTGGCAAATGTTTAACAACTGTTTCAATGAGAGAGAAATGTTTTCATTACTCTGGTAAGGGAAATCATAGACTCAAAGAGACAAAGATATGAGACTTCAGAGATCATCAAATCCAATCCTCTTATTTTATGGATGAAGAATTTGACACCTCAAAGGGGAGAGTAATTTGCCTAATATCATACATCTAATAATTGTCTGAGAGGGAATTTGAACCCAGGTCTTCCTGACTCCAAGCTCAGAGTTCATTTAGTTTGAAATGAATGTTCCCTTATGTCCCAGACCTGTTTCCCATACTTAAAAACTTGTTGGTTTCACTAAGGCTAAAGGGCAGATTAAGGAAAGAAGGTGGTAAATTGGAGCCCTATTGTGGAGAATTTTAAAGGTAGGTGGGGGTTACTAACCTGTTGAGTGTAGCCAGTTTGGCCTACATGTAGAAGATGGAGCAGCATCCAGACAACTTAGGTCATGGGTATCTAAGGAGATTACCAGAAGCAGATCCAGGGAGAGTTTGATGGAAAATGTGATATCAGTTGTGCAGCTAGGTGGTGCAGTGGATAGACCACTGGCCTTCAGAACCAGATACTTATTAGTTGTATGATGCTGGTCAAGTCACTTAACCCCAATTGCCTCACCTGACCCCCCCCCCCCCCAGAAAATTTGGCATCATTTCCTCAGACTGATTTTTTACTGTTTCCAGTTCATTCTCTCCCTTCTCTAGCTTCTGTCATTAACTTCTGCTTTGTTCCTCCTGCAGCTCCTCAACCCCATTCTATTCTCCCTCCTGTTTCCCTGTCACTTTCTCTTGTCTCTGGTCAGACACTTCTGAACACTCCAACCTTCATCCTGGTATTTACTCACCACACAGGAAATAGTACTATAAGTCATGTAATGGAAAGGTTATAATAATTACATAACCTAAAACAAATAGATTAAATAAATAAACCTACATGTCATAAATGTTGCTACATTTGTTTCTTTTCCAGAACTGTAAGCATAATTTCTCTTTTCTTAACTTTGCATAAATGAGTAGAGAATAATTGTATCCAAATACTAAATAATCCTAGACAGAAGGTGAGGGTGAGGAAAAATATAGGTCATTTTTGGAAATAAGAAGAGAGATCAAATTTAATCCAAATATGATCCACATCACCTTCACCTCCCAAATCCTCTGTCAATGGTATTTCCTTCTCTCGGTCATGTAAGTCTGAGAACTTGGAGGCATTTTTTAATTCCTTCCTTTCTTTCATGTCTAACTTCTATTTTTTTTACCAAGTACTATCTCCTTCCCTTCCCATCTACCTTTAAAGTTCTCCACAATAGGGTTCCACTTTACCATCTCCTTTCTTAATCTATCCTCTAGTCTTAGTGAGGCCAGCAATATTTGAGTATGGGAAGGAAGTCTGGGACATAAGAGAGTATTCATTTATACTTTTTTTTAAGATTTTATTTATTTTGAGTTTTACAATTTTTCCTCCTGATCTTACTTCCCTCTCCCCACCCAAACACAGAAGGCAATTTGTCAGTCTTTACATTGTTTCCATGCTATACATTGATCCAAATTGAGTGTGATGAGAGAGAAATTATATCCTTAAGGAAGAAACATGAAGTCTAAGAGATAGCAAGACCAGACAATAAGATAGCAGTTTTTTTTTCCTAAATTAAAGGTAATAGTCCTTGGTCTTTGTTCAAACTCCATAGTTCTTTCTCTGGATACAGATAGTATTCTCCATTGCAGACAGTCCCAAATTGTCCCTGATTGTTGCACTGATGGAATGAGCGAGTCCATCAAGGTTGATCATCACCCCCATGTTGCTATTAGGTTGTATAGTGTTTTTCTGGTTCTGCTCATCTCACTCAGCATCAGTTCATTCAAATGCCTCCAGGTTTCTCTGAATTCTCATCCCTCCTAGTTTCTAATAGGGGAGCATTCATTTCCTCCACCTCTTCCTTTCCCTTCCTTCTCTTTCTCTTCCCTTTTCCTTTCCTCTACTTTTACTTTAGTTTCTCATCATCTCAACTACTATCATTTATCTTGTCTCCTTAATTCCTGTTTTTTCCAATGCAACCCATATTCCCTATACAAGTCAAATACTTCTTCCTACAATTGCTATCAAAGCACTCACCTGCACAATCAAAAACTGATTACTTTGGTCCTGTTTTTGTCATAGCACACCTTTGACTATAACCCCTCCCATAGAACCTTATTTCCCACTATCCTTCAGGGTATACTATTCTCTCTACTCAGTATGGTCTTTTCAGCCTACAACATATTCCCATTTAATCCTGGGAAGTCCCTTAAATTTGTACTGAATCTTCTCTCAGCCTGATTTCCCTCATCTATAAAATAAAGAAAATAATAGCACCTACTTCTCATGATTGTTTTGAGAATCAAATTTTTACATGTAACTACTTAAACCACTATATAAATATTGATTACTAATTTTTATTAACCTGGATTGGGAGACACTCTAAATTGGAGTCTAAAATTGGTTTTCATTGAGTGGCCAATAAAAGGCTCAGTACAAGTCTCTGTGACTCATTTAAGTTTTGATAGATTATAATGAGGGCAAATAGCAATGGTTTTCTGTTCTGACCAGAAACTCTAATTGCCCTCCCAGATTGATATCTTTGGGATGACAAATTGGACCATGATTCCTAACAATGACACTCTTTAGCTATGTGACCCTCTGGGTCTTGGTTTCTTTATCTGTAAAAAGAAAAGGTTGGATAGGATGATTTCCAAGATCCTGTCTAGCTAAAACTCATAAATATAAATATACTCATACATATGATGTAAAACAATGAAAGCAGAATCAGATCAACAATATAACAATTGAAAATTTAAAAAACTCATAAATTCATAGACACAAAAATGGTTGGAAGAACACCAAAAAACTAATGGTGTCAATGGTTGTGGGTGGGGAGGGGGGTGTTCTTGTTAAAGTTTATATACTACATGTATGTCATTGAATGGGTATGGCCCCAGTCAAACTTGAGACTTGGGAAAGAACTTAAGGGTATAGCAAGGCCAAGATCACCCATTGCATCCTGGGTCATCACCAGTGGTCGTGACTGGACTCAGATGACTGGAGGAGAGAGCAAAGCTAACAATTCTTGAGCAGCACCACCTCACTTAAGTCCAGTTTCTGCACAAGTCAAGATCATATTTGATTGGTCCTCTTCAAGAATAAAGGATGAACAAGAATAAAGGACGTATTGGGAATCACTCTAAATTTGCATATAAAGTTTGAGGTCCATAATAAGGAGAGTTTCCAGAAATTGCTCAGGTTCTATTCTTTCTTTGATTTATTTGGCAGTATTGTTTTCACAGATAATCAGCTAATCTATCAAGCAAACATTTATTAAATCTTAGTTATTTGATAGGTTCTATAGATATAAAAAAACAGTAACAACAAAATCCCTGCCCTCAAAGGACTTCTATTTTAATGAAAGAGACAACATATACATAATGCACAAGAAAGATACGAAATAGATGCAAAATATTCACTTGTATGCTGTGAAGGTAGGGAACTTTTAGAATAGTTCTAGCAGGCTGGCTATGTACCCACACCATGGGCTCCCTGCCTGACCAAGAGGAGGCTTGATGATCTTTGAGATCATTTTCCATCTGAAAGTGTGAGTGTATCTTAAAGTCAGCCTTTAATCCAAAGGTTAAGGAAGTCTGTTAGTCTCGTCTTCATTATCTTTGCTGGTCCATGAAATTGCCTATCACTGACAAACTCTTTCCAGGGTGGATCAGTAGGGGTGAGAGGAGGAGATGTCAAAATTTTTGATTGAGGGGGACTGGCACTGGCACAGTGGAAAAGATGTTCCATTTCCAAGTTTGAGGCATGGTGTTGAGTCCCTCCCCACTTTCATGAGGACTAAATTCAAGCTTTTATTTAGACAGGTATTCTAAACATTGCCATGGGGTTGGGGGGGGGGGAAATGCTTTGCTAGGAACCTTGTGATCCCTCACTAAAGTACTATGAGGTCACCTTGGCTGAGGAATGATTACAGGGACGCTTTTCCTTTGTCATAAGGAAGAATTCAAAGGACTCTTCTCCCTCACTGTTCTTCCCCACTTATTCATACCCTTTCACTTTAAAAAATTATTTATTGTAGACTTAATAATCAAGACTACCAAAATAAGCTAAAAAAAGAAAAAAGGATAAAATCACATATAAAGCTATGAGCTCCAGATTTTTTGCGATTGTGTGTGACACAGACCTGTGATTCTAGTTACTAATGGTGATTAGTCCCTAATCTGCAATTTACAGTCTTACAGAGAGTGCTGAGAAACAGCGAGGGCACTGTATATTCTGTCAGGGTCACACAAACGATATGTGTCTCATGCAGGAATTGGATCCTGGTCTTCTGGATTTCGGGGTCAGCTCTTCATCAGTTTTGCCATGATTGCCCCTAAGTTTTTTAAAAGGAAAAATACATATAGGTATATAAACTTTAACAACAAACTCCACCCCCCCCCACCATTGACACCATTTGCTACTCAGTCTTCTAACCATTTTTTGTGTCTATGAATTTATCAGGGCTTATAAAAAATGATGTTGTGTTATGTTGTTAGTCTGATTCTGTTTTCTTTGCTTTGCCCTATATGTTAGTCTTCTATGAGTTTTATCCCGCTAGGACCTTGGAAATCATCCAATCCAACCTCTTCTTACAGATGAAGAAACCAAAACTGAGAGGGATTAATGACTTGCCCATGGTCACATGGCTAACAGGAGTCATTGCCAAGGCTCAGACATAAGTCTTCCCACTCCAAATCCACCAATCTGCATCTTGTATCTAGGCATAATAAGACTTCAAATTGTATGTTTCTTGGAGTTTCTGGGGCTGCCTAGAAATATCATATGCAAGGAGATTTACTGAGCAAGTTCTGGCTGCAACCTGAATGTATGACATTCTATGAAGTGTCAACAGTTCATTCTGTCTGAGTTAAATATACTAGAATAGTGTAAATAAACACACTAGGTAGAACAGTGGGCCTGGGGGGACTACCAAATGAGGGTGCTAAAAAGTCGGCCTGTACCCTGATGGAAAAACTGAAGTAGACTAAATACCTGGCCAATTTCTTCTCTGGAGAGCAGAAGCAAGAATCATTCTCGCCAAGATAATAACTAGGAAGATTTCATTAAATCCTTTTGTAGACAACAAAAGTCCTCACTGTCTTAATTTCCAACAGGAAGGGAGAGATCCAAAAGAATTAACACATGCAAAATGGTTATGCTAGGGCATAAGTAGTAGATACCTATATAGTATAATCTGTGGGGTCCTGGGAAAGGTCCTACCAGTGATTTAGCTATCATTTATTAAATCAGAGTAAGTCAAATCAGAAAGCACTAATGAAGTGTCTACTGTACTAAATAATGGAGATACAAAGAAAGTAAAAAAAAAAATCCCTGCCCTCCAGGAGCTCAATTTCTAATTTCAACTAGACAATTATGTACAAATATATAGGAAAAATTGAGAGTTATCTCAGAAGGAAAATTCTGTGATAAAGAGGGATCAGATAAGTTATTTTTATAGAAAGTGGGATTTTAGTTGAGACTTGAAGGAAGCCAGGGACAAAGGGCAGAAAGATATAAAAAGGCTAGAAGGGTAGGAAGAGAATTGTTATGAAGGACTTTGAAATCCAATCAGAGTTTTGATTTTGATCCTAAAGGTACTAAGAAGTCAATCCATCTTTATCATTAAACTCTAAAATTCTCTTGGTACAATTAACTCAATAGATTTTGTGCTCCGAAAATAATTTTCATGGTGGGCCCAACAGACTCATTATGTGATACCATCCTGAAGGACTTCTGTCCGTAAAGATTCTGGTACACAAACCTTCATTTGGGGGAAAAATAACAAAACTATCTTACTTTTTCCCTAACCCATTAATATAAATAGTCATGAGTAGGAAAGGGCAACTGGGATTTTGTTTTAGGGTGCCGATATGGAGTAGGCACCTCCCTCCTATGACAGTCATTTATCTTGCTATCCTAGATCTTAAGGTCCTCTGTTAAAGTTGTATCATATAGTACAAATGTCTCACTTCCTCACCTTGCCCAGAGTCACCATATCCTTTATCCACTGACAAGTCTCTTAGAGTTTATCTCTTTTGATCATGGCTCTCTTATATCTAATGCTAGTAGTTTGTGGGGCTGTGGTCAGGCCATAGGAGCATAGGTCTGACTCTCTGAAGATAGTTTCCTTCTCCCCGCCAAAAAAACCAGCATCTCAGACTATTTGTGGCATCATCCCTACTCCTTCTGTCCCTCTCCCCCAACAGAAAAAAGGGGGGAAAAGATCCTGATTTTATTCCTGGAACAAGAATTTTTAGTTATAACTCTAACCTGTAGATTACTTTTGGGGGGGGTTGTTTTTTTTTTTTGCAAGACAGTGGGGTTAAATGACTTGCCCAGGGTCACACAGCTAAATAAGTATTGGGTCTGAATCTGGATTTGAACTCAGGTCCTACTGACTCCAGTGTTGTTGGTGCTCTATCCACTGTACCACCTAGGTACCCCTTGTACAAATGATTTCTAACCTGTAATATTTGTGTAAACAAACTATCAACTTTTTGATAGCATTTAAAAAGATGTAAAACCACTACTGGGCCTATACACTCTGAAGAGATGATGAAAAAGGGTAAAAATATCACTTGTACAAAAATATTCATAGCAGCCCTATTTCCAAAAGAATCGGAAATCAAGTAAATGTCCTTTAATTGGGGAATGGCTTAGCAAACTGTGGTATATGTATATCATGGAACACTATTGTTCTGTTAGACACCAGGAGGGATGGGAATTCAGGAAAGCCTGGAGGGATTTGCATGAACTGATGCTGAGTGAGATGAGCAGAAGCAGAGAAATACGGTACATCCTAACAGCAACATGAGGGTAATGATCAACCTTGATGGACTCACTCATTCCATCAGTGCAACAATCAGGGACAATTTGGGGCTGTCTGTGATAGAGAATACTTTCTGTATTCAGAGAAAGAACTGTGTTTGAACCAAGACTAAGAACTATTACCTTTAATTTAGAAAAAAAAAACCTGATATCTTATTGTCTGGTCCTGCTATTTCTTTTACTTTATGTTTCTTCCTTGAGGATGTAATTTCTCTCTCATCACATTCAATTTGAATCAATGTATACCATGGAAACAATGTAAAGACTGGCCGATTGCCTTCTGTGGGGGGTGGGGGGAGGGAAGTAAGATTAAGGGAAAAATTGTAAAACTCAAAATAAATAAAATCTATAATATGGTGCAACATCTCTCAAGGCATAGGAGAAATACCTTCTGCCTTCAAAGTTATGTTAAGATCCTTTAGAAACATTTAAAAGCACAAAAATTGAGGATTTCAGATTCAGAAGATCTGTCAGGGAGAGAGAATAGCAGTTAGACATTAAGACTATATAATTCAGACTGACAAAAGAAAAAGTCAGTTTTAGGGACAGATATACTTGAAAGAGTTAGCACTGTAAAATAGAGGAATCGGAAGACCTGGGTTCAAACTCTGCCTTTGTGTCCATGTCACTTAGTCTCCCAGTGCCCCTGGCAATTATAAATTACCAATAATTTACAAAAGTGGAGAGTTTTCCACAGTGACAAGAATCTGCGGCTTAATGAAAACTTAGATGATGAAGATGGTGATGATGTTGATAATACTTGGAAACAGGGAGTTACACTAAGCATAGAAAATGTCTTTGAGAAGGTGTCATTTACAAGAGGGAATGATAACATAAATACAGAACTTAGGTTTATGTCTAAAGTCCCTGCCGTCAGAGAGGGGAGATGAGAGAGTCCACTTCTCATTGCCTTTCTTTTTTTTTAATGTTTTTAGGTTTTTTGCAAGGCAAATGGGGTTAAAGTGGCTTGCCCAAGGCCACACAGCTAGGTAATTATTAAGTGTCTAAGGTCTGATTTGAACTCAGGTACTCCTGACTCCAGGGCCAGTGCTCTATGCACTGTGCCATCTAGCTGCCCCTTCTCATTGCCTTTCTACCACAAAAAAATCAGGTAGCCTAGGAAGGTCAAGGGAGATTGTTTTTAGGTCAACAAAAGAAAGGTCTTGCTAAAAATTAAAATGTCCAAAAATAAATGAACTGCATCAATAGAGCATAAACTCCTCATTATTAAAAGTCTTCAATAAATGACTAAAAGATTACTTATAAGGATGTCTTTAGCATGTGAATTCCTCAGGGCCTGAAATTTTTTTATTGCTGTCTTTGTGACTTTACTACCTAGCAGAATACTTCATAGATAGTAAGCGTATAATAGATGCTTGATGAAGTGCTAAACTGATGATGTTCATGCTTAAGATAGTAGTGGAACTAGAAAACAATTGAGTTTCCTTCCAACTCCAAGATTCTTATTTTAATATTCTAGTTTGGGAATTTCATGATTTATGTACAAAATAATCAATCTGGACTAAGTTAAACTAAACCTAAATTTGGCTTGCTAATAGTTAAATAAGTCAAATAGAAATCCCCCCAAAAAGACCATGCAAGAGAATACATATGCATTTTGCAATTATGCACTATTTTCTTCTATATTTAAAGAAAAGGAATTTCCATAAAGGATGTATGACTGTATGTATGTGTTTGTGTGTGTGTGTGTGTGTGTATGCATGCAGGCATATGTACTGTACATCTGGCATCAGATCTGTTCAAGATCACTATAAAAATATTATTTAAAACTGAATAGCTACTTTTGTTTACTGCATGGATTACATCATCATCCTGCATAGTTACAATAAACCACCATTTCCCACTTTTATTACATTTGTTATCCAATGTATGGCTCCAGCACAAAAACCCTTATAAAAAGTTATCCAGCAGATAATGAATAACATTTGATTCCTCTCTCTCTCTCTCTCTCTCTCTCTCTCTCTCTCTCTCTCCTCTCTCATTATCACTCTCCAGTTAGGACTGTATCAGATAAGAGTGGAGGAAAAAAAATAATAATATTTGCATTTGTCTTTCATTGTATGGTCTTACATGTTTATATATGCCTTGTCCTGGCACATTATCCATAGAAGTGCTTTAAAAATTTATTAAAGATGATAAGGACCTAAATTAATCCTCCTAACAATCTAGTAAAGAAATTATTATCCACATTTTACAGGTGAGGAAAATGAAACATGGAGAGGATTACTTTCTTCAATGGCCCCCAGCTAACTAGTGCCAGAGCTAGGACTCAACTCTGTCCAGTATTCATTCTTTTATCTCTCCTTGTCTTCCTTTATCATTTTGACATTTCTCATTTTCATGAGAGAAAAGCAAAGTAGGCAGAAGGTCCTATCTAAACCCAGATCATTTCCTCATCTCAAAATATCAAGGACTGCATTGAGAAAGGTAAAACAACAAAAAAGAGAAGAAAAGGGAAAGTAATCTCAAAAGAAAGTAGCCCAAAAAAACCCACCAAAGAAATTGAATAAATAAGGTTTTAAAAAAGATACTTCCAATAAGATTTAAAGAATGTTACTGAGGGGCAGCTAGGTGGCACAGTGGATAGAGCACCAGCCCTGGAGTTAGGAGTACCTGAGTTCAAATCTGGCCTCAGACACTTAATAATTACCTAGCTGTGTGGCCTTGGACAAGCCACTTAACTCAACTGCCTTGCAAAAACTAAAAAAAAAACACCAAAAAAAACCACAACACCAATGTTTTCTGTGTATAAGCAACATATTTAAATACAGTTCAAATGATGGGCTGTAAAATAATTTTTCATGCTTTATCTGAATTACAAAAAGTAGAGATAGCAATTATCATTTCAGATAAGGTATCAGTAAACATAAATATTGAAATACATAAAGGCACCATAGTTAATATTAGTATTAAAAATTAATATTAAAAATAAAAAATAGCTAAGCATTTAATCAGGGAATCTTAATCTTTTTTGTAACATGGACTTCTTTGGCAGGCTGGTGAATCCTATAACCTCTTCTAAGAATGAGGTTTTAAAGTACATAAAGTAAATTACAAAGGATTATAAGTAAATTTTAATCAATCTTAAATATAGTTATCAAAATGTTTAAAAACAAAAAAACAAGTTCACATACTCAAGGATAATAATCCTTGATTTGAGTTGTTCATAACTACCAAAGTATAAATTGCACTTAAGACTTTGAGACACAAAGCTAACTGAATTATAAAAAGAGCTAATTACTAAGGCAACAGTTAGATTGATTTCAATGTGTTTCTCTTATATGTAGACAAATCTAACAGAAAGTAAAACGAAAAAGAATTATAATTATGATAAAATGTTAGAAAATTTATAGTAGAATTGATTAGGTGTTAGGAGAACACACAGAACTCAAAGAAATACTAATTAGGGTCTAGAGATCTTAAATTCAGACAGTCAAAAGAATTAAACTTATCTATGGACAGTAGCAAAATAATGACTAGAATCTTTTAGATTTAAAAGAGAAAACCTTGATGTGGACCAGAAAAACATACACATTTTATATAGTAACTAAATAGCAATAAATTAACCTCAAATATAGGCTATGATTTGTGGGAATGATCTATTTTTAAGCTCCATGAGGAATCTTGGCATCCCTTCTCTCTCCTGGTGTTTGTTCTCACAATGGTTGCACAGTCTGACCTTATAGGGTCAAGCCTGAGTGGTGTGAGTGGGTAGAATCATGCTGAGGGAACAACTTGACTCAATGTCTCTCCATCTGAAAGTGGTTTGTTGTAAAGGATAGACTTGAGATTCTTGAGTTCTAGCTCTCTCTCCCTTTTGTGTGCCTTTGGGCAAGTCATTTAAATCTCTCTGTGACTCAGTTGTTGTAACACAAGGAGGCTGTATTAGATGATTCCAGCTCTAAGCTACTGTGACACCATGTGTGATAACTGCTATTGCGCTCTCTAAAAATGGGTTACTCTTCTAAAAGAAGAGAAAAGAGAATTGATTCTGACTCACATACAATCTTCTAGTCTCTTCTCAAAGTCTTTTGATCCTTTGAGTGTCTTTAAAATCAATAGTAATGGAAGAAAATCAATACTGATGGACAGCTTTTGTCCTTGTTGGTACCTTCCACTCCCCAAACTTCATGAGTATAATCATTGTTTCTGTTCTTCCTGTTAACAGCCTTTGACACGAATCCAGATGTTACCATGTGAATTTCCTCATATTGTTGTTTCCCTTCCTCCCCCAAAACTACCTTATTTATCTCAGACTGTGATTCATGGCAGGAGCAGGAAGCTGGGGCAATGCAGAGCCCTCACTTATCTCTTTCATCTTTGGCTGTTCTAAGGGGCAGGAATAGCAAAGGCAAATCTTTGTCCTCCTAGCCCTAGCTGTAGAAACACAATAAAGCCCAGGGAGTCCCACATGAGCCAGGCGCAGAATGGGAAAGGAAAACAGAGATGTTTGATGGAACAAAAAACCCCAACCACAAATCTGGTTTTGAACTGGGATGTCACTCAGATCAGAATCAAGTACTCAACTATTCTAAGTATATTTCTAAGCAGAAAATGATATTACCTATTCTTTGGAGTTAGAGTTTTTGATTGGCAAAGTACTTGGCAGATAATATCTAGTTAGTGTTTTTAAAGAGGGGAGAATGGGATAGTGTTGACTTTCCAGAGGAGATAATTGGTAAATTCAGAAATAGCATATTGGAGACTTACAACTGAATCTGTCAGCAATTAAGACCATTCAAATTGGTTTTAGAATCTAAACAAGGTCACTAAGAATCTTTTTTAAAAAAATAAAATCAGTTTTCAATTTTTATTAAAAATTTTCATTTAACTAATTTTCATTTGACCTTCCTTCTCTTGACCAGTGAGTCATCCCTTGTAACAAAGAATAAAAAAAGAATGAGAAAAATATAGTTCAGTAAAATTACCCAACATACCACCCAGTTCTGATGGTGTCTGTAGCATTCCTCACTCACTTCTGCAAGAGAAGGAAGGAGGCACATTTCCTCAACTCTTCCTCAGAGTCAAATTGGCCATTGTAATTAAAACATATTCATTTTAGTTTGCCTTTATTCAATTTACATTGTTGTAGCCATTATGACTATTGTTTTCCTGGATGATTCTGTATCAGTCCATATGTCTTCCCATGCTTATTTGAATTCTTCATATTTGTTTCTTATAATGCTGTAACATTCTTGTACCATAAAAAGTTGAGGGATTTTCTTTAACTTTATTTTAATACACAATTGACCTATGAGAGATATCTTGATCCAAAAGACTAAGGTTGTTGACAGCATACTGCAGTGAATAGAGCACTGGTCTTGGAGTTAGGAGGACAGGAGTTTGAATCCAGCCTCAGACATTTTACCTTTTTTTTTTTACTATGTACATTCACTTTACTAGGCTCTGGGTATAAAAAGAATAAAATGGAACAATTCCTGCTTCCTTCTATTGAAAGAAGGAATATGTACATTTATAGTGATACAGAGAAGAAATACAAAATAAATACAAGGCAGTTAAGGATGGGCACTGGTAGATGAGGAGATCATGGAAGGCTTAATTTGGAAAAATAGTTTTTACCCTGGTACTTTTTCCCCCTAGGAATAAAGTGGACTTAATTTAATTTTTTAAAAAAAGTTCATCTATTTTTTTAAACATTCATTCATTCATCCATATGCATATGTATATTTATATTTATGTATATATACAAAATTTCCTTCTACCCTCCCTTCCCATCCCTTCCCCTCAGTGGTGAACAGTCAGATTAACACTGTACATACATATTTTTTGATAAACATGTTTATAGATTAGCCATTTTCAGTATGAGGAATTAAAATTAAGAGATACATGAGATAATTTTTATAAAGTGTTGATCAGATTCTGAAGGATTAGTTTTGGGTTTTTTTTTTTTTTTTTGTTTTTCTTCCTCTGTATTGGTATAACAAAGTCCATAGTGGTCTAATATGGTTGTCCTAGCTCTCTTAATTGCTAACAGAAGCTGTTTCCATCAACAACCTGTGTACATTGTTCTCTTGGTTCTGCTCCCTTTGTTCAGCATCAGATCATTCCATGTTTCTCTAGAGTCCAACCTGTTATGGTTTCTTATAGAACAATAATATTCTATAGTATTCATGTACCATAACTTGTTTAGCCATTCCCCAATTGATGGGGATCCCCCTCACTTTCCAATTCTTTGCCACTACAAAAAGAGCTGCTATGAATATTTTGGAACATGTGGGACTTTTCCCATTTTTTTATGATTTCTTCTGGATGTAGACCTAGAATTGGAATTGCTGGGTCAAAAGGAATGAACATTTTTATTGCCCTTCAGATACTTGACCCTTACTAGCTGAGTGATTTTGGGCAAGTCATTTAACCCTGATTGTCTCACATCCAGGGCCATCTCCAGTTGTCTTGATTCATATCTGACCACTGAACCCAGGAGGAGAAAGTGAGGCTAGTGACTTAGCACAGCAACCCCCTCACTCAAATCCAATTCATGTGCTTGTCATGGCATCACCTCCCTGATGTTGTGGTCTTCTTCAAAAAATGAAGGACAAATATCATTCTAATAGAAAGACCTTCAGTCTAAACCAATGAATCTCTAGGATATAGCTCACCTACTTCTCACCTATTGACTTTCTGACTTCATGAATGACAACCTAGAAGGTTATAAACTAATTTACCCCAATTAATTGCCCTTACAGTGCCTATGTTTTGCTACTGGACTCTGATGACTCTGGAGGAGAGTGAGACTGATGACTTCACAGTTCTGCCTCACTTCAATCAAATTCATTTACAAGTCAAGACATCATCCTCCTGAGGTCATAGATCTTTTTGAATGAAGGATGAACACAATTTATGAGTAGTAGTATCTACCCCTGGGGATCTAGAGGCCAGTATCAGTTGGGTAATGCTGTTATTTCCTCTTCTTCCTACTCTTCTTCAAATGGAGAATCATTTTCCCCCCTCATCAATATCCTTACACATGGTTGCTCTGTCCAAAGAAATATAAATTTTGATCATTTATACTTTGCAAGGTATCTTGGGGTTCAGGGGCTTGGTCCTCCCCTTCCCCATTTATTGTTCTTACAGTGAAGTGTAGAAACTCTTCCAATCTTATCTAGAGTTCAAATTAAACATAGAATAGAGTGAGACAGGGCTGGCTCCAGGACTTCACCTAAAGCAACCATGGCCTAGTTCAGTAGTTCTTTTTTTTGTATAATGGATCCCTGTGACAGTCTGATGAGTCCCATTGACCTCTTCTTAGAATATTGCTTTTAAAAGCATATTTGGGGGCAGCTAGGTGGCACAGTGGATAGAGCACTGGCCCTGGAGTCAGGAGGACCTGAGTTCAAATCCTAACTCAGACACTTAATAATTACCTAGCTGTGTGGCCTTAGGCAAGCCACTTAACCCCACTGCCTTGCAAAAACTAAAAAAAAAGCATATTTGGGATTACAAAGAAAATAAATTATATTAAAATACAACTATCAAGATTTAAAAAAATCAAACAAGCATGCTCATGTCTCCCAGGTTAAGAAGCTTTGCTCTAGGCCCTCCTTTCTCTAATTATGATAGGTCCTCTAATCCTAGTTTGTGTATTTTTGCTTCATGTCAGTTGTATGATCAAAGAAATTATGTGAGTAAGGGACTTACTGCCTAAGTGATCTCTCCTAGGTTACTTATTTGTGCTGTAATCAGAACCATGCTGGAAGGGATTACCTTGTTCCAAAGAAAGAGATTAATCGGATGGTTACAAGAAATGGAGATCTATGGTAGTTGAACTGGAAGTGCCAGGGAGTCAGGCCTAGGTTAGAGTATTGCTGCATTCAATTTTGGAGTTCTATGGACTTAGGTCAAATAGAAATATCTGGTTCCACCCTATGCAATGGAGTGGAGGAGGGAGAAAAGGATATTATAATGCTTAGGCCAGCTACAAGAAGGTTAAAGAAAGCAGGCACAAAATTAGGATGAGTATAATGTCTATCTGCTTGGAGAACTATTGAGAATGGATGTTCAGCTCTTCCCCTTCCAAAGACAGAGGGAGAAGAACAGGAGATGCTATGAGGGGATAATTTCAGGGAGAGAAACCTCTCAAGGGAGTGATGAACACCAGAAGTTAGGCAATGCCAATGGAAAGCTATACCAAACAAAGAAGGGGGGGGGGTAGTAGCAGCAGGAGAGACTTTAGCCCTTCCCAACCTCCATTTCTGTACTTAATAGGGTCGGGGGGGTGGTGGTTAAATTTTGTGGATCAAAGATGGAAGGTATGATGCTGCTGAAGACCAGCTGCTACTACTATCTTGAATAATAGGTGGGAATGGATGGGAAAGGGAGATAAACTATGCTGAAGTCACTGGGGTAGGTACAGGAGAAACTACAGCTCTGTGTTTGCTGAGATCTAAGATGGTGACCTTTCCTTCTCCTGTTTGTACGAATTTTATTTGCTCAAATGCAAGAGAACAAGAGAGGGAGAAGATAAGAAAAAAGGAGAGACAGGCAGAGAGAGACCAAGACAGAGTCAGAGAGAGACAAGACAGACAGAAAAAGGCAGAGACAGAGAAAGAAGAAAGAAGGAGACAGAGAGACAGGAGGTAGTATTAATAACTGAGGTATCTAGAGATACACTAGAGAAATTTTTATTGCAAGTCTTTTATTAAACTTTTGAAACAAAGAGTTTAAATCTGGAATATTTATTAATTCCCAAGCAATGAATGAACTACTAAATAATAGTGATGGCTATTATTAATATTAATAGTAGATGATTAGAGGCTTGGTTGCCTCAGGGTCTCAGACATATCTCCTCTCTATTGTCTCATATCTTCCAGCTGGTTCAAGGAAATCCCCACCATTCCAGAGGTGAAGACAGGTTGGAACTAGAGAAAGTTGCCTGAAAGGAGTGGTTGAAAAAGAATGGCCCCACCCATACAAGGTAGAGGTGGGACCAAAAGGAGAGAAGAAATGATTCTGCTAATCCAAACCTAATCATCCCTATGTGTTTTATATATATATATATATATATATATATATATATATATATATATATATATTTTGTATATATTATTACTTCTAGGGATTAGTGATCTCATCCTGACTATTCCTTCTACAAGGATGATTCATGTTCTAGGCTTTCATTTCCCCCTAGAAGATCAATCCTATCCTCTCTTATCATGGTTTCAATTTAGCACTTGGGTTGTCCAGGAGGCTCACTTTCCCTATTCGACCAGTACACTCTTTTCTTTTCCAGCAACATATGGTAAGTAACTCTGATATAGAGGATTCAGGAGAGATCTGTCTTCAAATCCAGTTTCTGTTTCCTTATCTTTAAGACAGATGGATGGATGGATGGACAGATGATAGATATATGATAGATAGATAGACAGACAGGTAGATAGAGTGATAGAAACAGAGATAGATCAGTAGCTAGATAGGCAGATAGAAAAAGAGAGACAGAGAGATAGGTAGATAAATAGAATAGAGGATTTAGTAAGCTCTTATTTTATTTCAGGCTCTGACTTATGGATACAAA
This sequence comes from Macrotis lagotis, assembly GCF_037893015.1. Classification (NCBI taxonomy): domain Eukaryota; kingdom Metazoa; phylum Chordata; class Mammalia; order Peramelemorphia; family Peramelidae; genus Macrotis; species Macrotis lagotis. The sequence goes on along the minus strand of NC_133664.1, from coordinate 69,216,443 downwards.
TAGAAGGAAGCAAGACCATTCTTGACTTTCAGGAGCTTACATTCTTTTTTTAAAAATTTATTTATTTTGAATTTTACATTCCCCCCCACAATCTTGCTCTCCTCCCCCTACCCCCACAGAAGGCAGTCAGTCTTTACATTGTTTCCATGCTATACGGTGGTCTAAGTTGAATGTGATGAGAGAGAAATCATCCTTAAGGAAGAAAAATATAGTATAAGAGACAGCAAAATTACATAATAAGATAACTTTTTTTTTTTTAAATTAAAGGTAATAGTCTTTGGTCTTTCTTCAAACTCCACAATTCTTTCTCTGGATACAGATGGTATTCTCCATTGCAGAAACCCCAAAATTGTGCCTGATTGTTGCACTGATGGAATGAGCAAGTCCATTAAGGTTGATTATCACCCCCATGTTGCTTTTAGGGCATACAATGTTCTTCTGGTTCTGAGGAGCTTATGTTCTAATGGAGGAAGACAACACATAAAGATACTGAAAAGGGAGGAGGAAGGCTACCCAAGAAGGAAGGGGTTGTCTGCAGTTGAGGAGAAGGAGAGTTCCAAAGAGAGTTTATGTGAGATGGAGATGAAACACAGGTGGTATCCTTTAAAAAATGGTGGTGTTAGGGAGGGAGTCACAAACAAAGAGAAGAGCACACCAAAGGAGGTTTCTCAAGTGTCAATGCTGCAGGTGAGCAGAAGGAAAAAGATTTTGGAGAGTGACTACCTTATACCTATCCCACAAGGCTGTTGTGAGGTTCAAATGACATAATGTTTAGAAAGCACTATATCAGTGTCAGCTATTATTATTACATATGCCTTTTACTCAGCACTTTGCAAGCAACTGTCAATAATAAACTGCAGCCTGCTCACACCCACAATAAATCTTTACATTGTCTTTGGAGCAGTTACAACTTGGATTCTTCTGAGGTCATGGTATTCCGTGATTTGCAGTCATATACCACTTGAGTCAATATGGATGTTTTTAAAAGATGGACTTTTTGCCATAGAGAACAGCTTAAAATCTTTGAGAAGTCTTGTGTCTAAGATATATGTAAAGGTCACGAGAGGGATGAATGTCAGTCAAAGGCAGCTCTACCTCCTGAATAGTGGATGGAAGCCAAAGAACGTGAGAGGAAATAGTGAAATTCCTGGAAATTACATACAATCTAAAGGTTGCTATATATTTATTGATAATATTACATGTAATCATATTGCATCCTTGTAGTATAGCTTTCATTTTAAAGAGTACCAGTGACTTCATGGGGTAATGTCTTAATTTCTCATGAATTGGATTTAAGTGAGGCAGAGTTGCACAAAGTCATCAGCCTCATACTCATTTCCAGACTCTTTGAAGTCAAGTTCCATGGCAAAATTCAGAGTGACTGAGATGGCCCAGGATGCAGTGAATAATCTTGGCATCTTCAGCATCTGACCAAGTTCTAAGGGCTTCATAGCACCTGCTTCAGTGCCTTCATGGCCATTGGGATGTATTGTTCTCATTTGCCCATTCCACCATGGGGAGTCTTCACAAGCTTGGGGTAGACCTCCTTTGAGGTAAGTAAAGTACCTCCTATGAGGTTCTGTCTGTTGAAATTGTTTTACTAGACTGTGGTTGCTGCCCAGACCTTGGCACTCCAGGTGAGAGTTGGGTGAAAGGTAGATACCAAAGGTAGATGAGTAGTCCTAAAAAGTGCTCAGCAAGCCCTCATACCAGCAGTGTTATAGTATAAAGTAGCTTGTATAGCATCTCACTTTGCAGATGAGGAAACTGAGCCATCCAAATAATGCACATCCAAGTGCATTACTGGTTCCATGAACCGTGCTGCCTCAAAATGGAAAAAAAAAAGTCACAATGTGAGGAAAGATGAGTAAAAGCTGGCTAGCTGGAGGGCTTGGGGGAGGAGCAGTCAAATGTAAAGAGCAAAGACAGATGGGTCTGGAGTGAAGAGGTCAACAGCTGAACAGAGTCAACTCCCAGTCATCTGTGCCAACAAAGGGCTAGCATTGTACAGGAAATGGATCCTTTATACCCCCCTTCTTCCCCACTCCACTCCCCAAAGGAGAGATAATCCAAAATTAGTTTCTCTTTTGATTTGGAATTTATCTTATTTTTAGATCCAAACATGGGGTGTCTCTGATGTTCTGGGAAAATACAACACTTCAGGCTAAATAATGGGGCCCCACTCTGAAGGGCTGACTCAGCCAATGCTATAAAGCCAATCCCTTCTCCCTCTAACACCTGTGATCATTCCTTCTGTTTCTAGTCTTTCCTGGGAGGGCAGTACATTTCTCCTTATGCTGAGGTTAATGCATCTAAGCAAAGCAGTCTTTAGGTACCATGTTAACTACCTTCCTTACTCATGGTCTTCTTGTCCTCCATCTGCTACTGGATGGCATGAAGGAGCATGAGTAAATAGAATAAATAGTGTTAGGCAAGGGCCTAAGAAGGAAAGGGGAGGGAAGATGCCAAGAAAAATGGAAATTTTGCATTTTGCAGATTAATTGCAATGAGAAAACTTGATTTCCTCTTATGGAAAATGAGGGGGTTTAACTAAACACCTTTTAATATCTTTGGGTTTCAAAAGTCCTGTGATAGTAAGGGAAGAAGTGATTCATGTGAAACGGACAGATTATATGGAAATCTATGAACCTTTGGTCAGAAATCATGGTAGAAAAAAATTTAAATAATGATTAAAAGAGAGAAGAAAAGAAGTTATGTTTTTGTGGGAGTAAGCCAGCCACATGAGTTTATGGGTAATATTTTCCTAATAACAGATCATGAAATTGGCACAAATGCAAGAATGATAGCAACTTTAAAAAATCCATATATGTAAGATGAGGAACTAGAAGGTCTGATTTTTGTGAAAAGCCAAGCATCTGAAAATTACTGTTGACAATTTCTTCTCTTAGGAAATGGAGAAAGTATGTTCTGAGTCAAATTAAAAACTGGGGTGGAAGAAGGAGACAAGATCATCTTAGGGTCTGTAAAAGCAAGGAAACATTGGGCATAGTGAACTCGGATTTTAAAGTGTCATGGATAACAGGTGGAAGGTAGGAAATACAAAATCAAGGGTGAAAACATGAGAAGACCTTAGAGGTCATCTGGTATAATTGTTTCAATTTACAGATGAAGAAATTGAGTCATAGGAAGTCTAAGGGACTAGTCCAAGATCACAGAAGTAGTTAATTTTCAAAGGTAAGATATTAGTTCAGATCCACTGGGAACAGAATTCTCTTGATACATTCTTTCTCCCCCCTCTATATAGTACCCAGAATTATATGAATTTATAAGAAGAGAGGAAGGGATTACATAATTACCTTTCAGATGAGGGATAGAGATAGGCAGGATCCTGAAATGAAGCATATAGTTTTTTGTTTTTTTTTTTTTGCAAGGCAATAGGGTTAAGTGGCTTGCCCAAGGCCACACAGCTAGGTAATTATTAAATGTCTGAGGCGGGATTTGAACTCAGGTACTCCTGAATCCAGGGCGGGTGCTCTTTCCAATGTGGCACCTAGCCACCCCTAAGCATATAGTTTAATGATAACAAATGAGAGAGAAAAGGTAGAACTCACCAACTCCTAATTTTTATTCTGAATTCTTTATCAAGAGGCTTCATCATGGGGTGGCTAGATGGTGTAGTGGATAAAGCACCGGCCCTGGAGTCAGGAGTACTTGGGTTCAAATCCGGTCTCAGACACTTAATAATTACCTAGCTGTGTGGCCTTGGGCAAGCCACTTAAACCCCATTTGTCTTGCAAAAACCTAAAAAAAAAAGGCAATGACTAGATCAAGAGACACAAATAGCCCCACAGTACTTTTCATTGGCCAGAACCTATCTTAGATATTTTATCTAATTCTAGAAATGCCTTTGTTGTCCTGAGGTTGAAGTCCATTACCTCCATTACTAGAATGATGAAGTCACATCCCATGAGAAATCTTTTGTTCTTGTTGTTTTTGCAAGGCAAAGGGGTTAAGTGACTGGCCCAAAGTCACACAGGTAATTATTATATGTCTGAGGTTGGATTTGAACTCAGGTCCTCCTAACTGCACCATCTAGCTGCCCCGCTATGAGAAATTTTTGAAGAAAAAAGAATTTTTTAGATTAGAGAAGAGAAAATTTCAGGGTGGTAAGATGAAAGTCATTTTCAAATTTTGCCTCTTTTTACTTATAGCATTAATATGACTTTGGGCAAGTTTTTTGTCAAAAATGTAAAAGGAGATTCTATTCAATGACCTCTATGTTCCCTTTCAGCTCTTAAGATCATAACCCCAGTATTTCCCACAGAGCCTGATACCTAAGAAATACTTTAATAAATGCTTGTTGATTGATTGATGATTCAAATATTTGCAAAGAGATTAAATTTACCCTGGTTAGCTCAGGATGGTTGAGCTAATACAAAGAGGTAGAAACTATAGAGACATCCATTGGAGCAGGTCCCAAAAGGAATATCTTACCTTGTGTTATAAGGAGATTCCTGTTGCTAAAAGTATTCAAACAGAAGGTGAATATCAAGTATACTGTAGAGGTGAGATTATTGAGTGGTTGGATTAGATGTTTCCTAAATTCTCTTCTAACAAAATTCTATGATATTTGATTCCCTAAGGATATATAATATCATCAACTTGGGGCATCTCCAACGAGAAGGATTTCAGGTATCATTGCCTTTAGAAGGATATGTTTGGTGGTTGAATGTTTTGGTGCCTCTCGGATCACACCATGAAAGCACCACCACTACTTTGACCCCCATCTTGTTTTTGATAGACACAGCCCGGCATCCTGAACCCAAGAGCCTTGGAATAGCAACACATCCAGACCAACCTTGTTGTAGACCCTCTCCAGGGAAGTCACTCTAATGGAGATGCAACCTGGCAACTGCATCTGCAGGCATTATGGCCAAAGCTATTGAAGACCCAGAAAAGAACATTCTTCCCACCATTGTTCTTGGACCAGTTAAATGGTTCAGCATCAAAAACTGATGTGATTTTTTTGACAGACATTAACATCTGCTTTGCCCTTGCACCCTAAGGATTGTGGGGAACTTTCTTTCTGACTTGTAGCTGAACCCTTCCATATGTATTACTTTCCCCATTAGAATGTGACCTTTCTGTGAGCAGTTTATCTTATTTTTCTATTTGCATTCCCAGCCATTATCACAGTGTTTTGTATATAGTAAGTGCTCAATAATTACTTCATTCATTCAAACAGCTGTCTACTCTGTCAATGCTTAGGACTAGTATGCATCCCAGAATTTTATCCATTTAAGAAAAAAATCTTTTTCAAAACTTGTGATTAATCATTGACCTTACTGGGCCCAGACCAAGGTTCTGGCTTTGCATATTGGCAACCACAATCTCGTCGTCACTGGTCTGTAATGCAACTGGGGTAAAGTTAACTCATTTTCCATATGGTAGGGGGTGCAGAAAATTTAACTTTCCTCTTCATTTTTCCTGGAATGTTTGATCTTTTTCTGTCATGAACATTACACATCACATCTGGGCTATTCAGAGTAATAAAATGTCTTTCTCATTTATAGATGTGGATGATGAGATGTATAGATGGTCCAGGGGCTGACTTTCTTAAATGTATTTCTCTAATAGACTCAGAGCAGCTATAAAATCCTGGCCCTTTTCTAGCAGTTAGACCTCTGTAATTTTCCACATATACATTGTGGCACCTGCAAAGATATGAATGCTCTAACCTGAAGAAGCTTTGGTCTGGCTGCTCTTTTCACTGCAAAGCATGAACTTCATTCAGGTTTTTATTAAAATCAGATGGAGTTTGATGTCATGAAGGTTGGTTTGCCAAAATAGGTACAGTGCAGAAAAGAGAAGATAACCATAATAGATGGGAGTGTTGTTAATCAGTCATCTTCAACTCTTTGTGACAGCATTTGGGGTTTGCGATATCCTTCTCCAACTCATTTGACAGATGAGGAAACTGAGACAAACAGGGTTATGTGACTTGCTCAGGGTCACACAGCTGGTAAATGTCTTAAGTAGGATTTGAACTCAAGAAAATGCATCTTCCTGACTCCAGGTCACACACTCTATCCATTCATCATCTAGCTGTCTCATAGAAGGGAATAGAAGGTCCAAGCTAAGAGACAGGACTTTAAAACAGAATTTTACTTTTCAGAATGTTGGACCTTTTGGCAAGTTTAAATTTCCAGATTCCAGAGGGCCTAGATAGTCAGAGGCTTTAGCCTTCTCTCACCTAATTGAGATTCTGCCTTCTCTACAAAGACCTTCCATGATCCCCCTCTCTCTGTCTCTCCCCCATCAAGTTGACCATAATAATTTCCCTCTCTTGGAATTTTTTTTATTGCACATTGTCTGGGGTTCCCTTTTATACTTATTTTCAATTTGCATTTTATCTTTCTTCATAGTTCATAGATCTGAAGCTGGAGGGGACCTCAATCATTATTCATTTCAGATACCAAACACACAGCCTGAGGCCTGTATATCCTGAGTGAAGTCAGAATGAGATTAAAATGTCATTGAGAAATATTTTTAAAATTTATAATAGAACATAGATGATGTTACTATGTGACTTTCTAAATTAATAAGTAGCCTGTAGGGATTCTTATGTACAATGTACGTTGTTTCTATTTCAATTTGAATTGAATTATTGGAATAGTCTAACCCTTTCATTTTTCAGATGAAGGAACCAGGGCCCAGAGAGAGTAAGAGTCCTGTCCACAGTCACAAGTCTAGTATTCATCAAAGGCAGATTTTTGAACTGAGATTCTTTTTATACTCTAGAAAAAAAATACTCTTCTCCTTGTGCCAATACTGCCTCCCATCTTTGTCTCCCCAGTACACCCAGTATAGAACCTTCAAAATGGGCATTGAAGTGAAAGTGAACAATATGTCTAATCTGTAGCATGAACCATAAGAGTTAATCATAGTTACAGGAGACTTACCCAAGGTCACAAGCTAATATATTCCAGAGTTTAAACTTGAACCCAAGCTTTTCAAATCCCAAGACTGTGGAATTTTTAATTATTCTTTGCTGTTTGCTGATCACTATCACCAATAAGGAGGTTACTGGCTTCTTCAGGTGATGGTAGCATATTAAAATGATTTTTGCTCAGCTGGGCAAAATGATGGATTCTGTTTGTATTTGCTATTTTGTTTCCCAAGCTAATTCTTATTGTAGCAATGATATGGTTTCCATATCATCCCTGATTTCAGGAATACATTACATTACAAACTTTAAAGTTTAATCTGCAGTTTTAATATTTTTCCATCAATTTCTCAAATCTAGACATCCAATCAAGCTCTGATTTGTCTTATTTGTGACTTTCTGAGGTATAATTGTTAACACTGAAAATTGAACCTGCTCAAGCTGGCTCCAGTAAACATGAATAAAACATACATAATTTATATACATATACCCAAGGCTTTGGAGCATACAGGATCATACATGTAGGCATTTAGTTACATATGCACATTTATCAAGGCACTTGTTTATATATACACATATACTCATACATACACATGCATATGCATTTATGTAAATTAGTTTCTATAAGTCAACGTAGATTCATCAACATTCCTTTTTCTAAATTTAAAAGTTTGCTACTATAAATTGACAAGTGAGATTCTGGGATTTAGTTGTCGTATAATTGGGCATGCAAAATGGATGGAAAATCAAGAACATTTCCCCTAAAAGTGAAATTTAATTACTCTGAAAAAATAACACTTCAGATCCCAGGTTGGAAATTCAGTTGTTTAGAACAATAGTTGAAGAGATATATCTACCCCACTTCTGTATAGTGTTGGACTTAGGAAAAGAGCTCTCAAAAGGTCCCTCTACCCTTTTCTCTCCCCATCCCCCATAACCCTGTCCTAAAATCCTGCAGATTCCTGAAATTCCCCAATTTAGATTTTATTTATATATTTATTACATATTTCATATAAATATATTTATTATATATTATAATTTACATATTATTAGACACTATAGGCTTTTAAAAAATAATTATTCCAGAGGTTTTGCAGAAAGCCTTTATTAGTTTCCCCATGTCCCCTAGTTGATGCTAATAACTTTTATAGAGTGACTTTCTGTTTCTAGGGACAGTTAGGTGGTAGTGGATAGAGTAGTGGAATTGGAGTCAAAGAAGACCTGAGGTCAAATATGACCTCAGAAACTTATTCACTGTTTGACCCTGGGCAAGTCACTTAATGTCTTTGCTAAGAAAACCCCTTGGACAGCATTGGCATGCTAGGATCCATAGGGTCTCCAAGATAACAACAGAGTATTGAAACTTGGAGAGGGGGAGGCTCCTTATTCCTCATAACCTTGATTAGGAAAATTGGAAGTAGTTCCCAAACAAAGAACATGCCTTAAATCAGGAACTCATAGCCTAAAATCTATGAAGTTTTAAAAAAATACATATTTTGATAAATATATTTCAATAAAATTGGTTTTCTTTTTATATTTGATGCACTAAAAAGAACATTGTCTGGAAACTGCTTCCAATTTGTTAAAGCAAGGTTATAGCTACTGTTATTTAACCTTGGGGGTTAAGGAACCTCCTTCCCTCCCTCCCTCCCTCCCTCCTCCCCATGATTCCTTTGCTAGGTGGAGGAGGAGGGGAGGCCAGTTACTGCCCCACTGGACAGGCTTGGAAAGGGTGTGAATTCCTCAGACGTGTGTGTGTGTGTGTGTGTGTGTGTGTGTGTGTGTGTGTGTGTGTGTGTGTGTGTGTGAAGGGGGGGTGAAGGGTGTGCTTGCAGATTTCCAGATCTGGAGTAAAGGTACAAGGCTCCTGGTGGATGACCGAATAAGGCTTCATCCATCTTGTCCCCTTAGGACTCTGCCTAAAGCAGAGATAGGACTCTCTGTTCTTGCTGGCAGTCCCAGGGAAGCCTGCAGTGTTTAGGTTTGCTGTGAGCTGGCCAGAGGCCCCATGTGATTTGGGGTGCATCTCCAGCCAGGGCTGGGGAGCAAGATTCTCATGTTAGTCTCCTTTGGCATGGGCTTGTCAGATCCAAGAATGATGGAACCAGAAGGCAAGGGGGGGAGGGTGAGAACCTCAGAGTTGGGGCATCAATTATATTTGGACATATTTCCCCAAAACAATTGAAGCTGAAGAATGCTAGGAAGAGAGGAGGGAAAGAAGAGAGAGGAAAGAGAAGAGGTGGATTCAGTAGACATTTAGTTCAACAATCATCTCTTATATGGATCTACTATGTGCAAGGAGATGGGCCAGGTATGGATATTTAGTTCATTTTTTTTTTCTTTAGGGATGGGGGTTGGGAGGAGTAGGTCATATAATAATAGTGATTATTATTTTTTTTTTTACAGAAAATCAGAACATTTATTTTCACAGTTGTCACTAGAGTCCTCTCCAATACTATCATTCAATGTAGGTAAAAGTCTTAACATGTTAATGAAAACTCTGCTTCCTTTTTCATTTACTATAAAATTTTATCTTATTTTATGGAATAAAATGAGCACTTGTATAACAAAGTATATAATAATAAAAAAGATGATTGCACATGACACACCCTCTATACTACTCATCCTTGTGTGGCTGAGCAAGTAGCAGCCTCTCTGTGCCTCAGTTTCCTCATCTATGAAATAAAGGAAGGACTTAGAACTGATGATCTCTATGATACTTTCCCATACTCAATTGATGATCCATTCTATTATCTTAATATTTCCAAAGGTTTTCATGTACAGTATCCTGTTTGATTCTTAGAACAATCTTGTGATATATGTAAGGACAGATGTTATCTTCACTTGATATCAGAGATGCAGAATCTTTGGATCATTGGTTTAGAATGAGAAGGGACCTCAGAATTCAATCCTCTCCTGAAAGGGGTAGATTATGTTAAATGATTTCTCTAAATGCAAGTATGATAACTTAGATTTCTATGGAGTTGCCCAATGTTAGAAAGCATTTTCTTCAAAATAACCATGAAAATGAAAGTATTATTAATTCCATTTTACTGGGGAGGAAACTGAGGATCAGAAGGTCAGAGAGCTAAGTGGCATAAGTAGAAAAAAATACTGGTCTTAAGAGTCAGGGAGACCTGAGTTCGAATCTTATCTGGGATACTTATCAGATATGTGATCCTGGGCAAGTCATTTAAACCCTCTAAGTATCAGTTTTCTTATCTGTGAAAAAGGGGAATTAATAATAGCATCCACCTCATGGTCGTTTTTTGTTGTTGTTAGGATCAAATGAGATAATGAGACAAGTGTTTTGAAACCTAAACACACCATATAAACATTGTCTGACTCTTCATGATCTAATTTGGGTTTTCTTGGTAGAGACACTGGGGTGTCCTGCCATTTTCTTTTCCAGTCATTTTAAAGAAAAGGAAACTGAGGCAAAAAGGATTAAGTGACTTGCCCAGGGGCACTTAAGTAAGTATCTGAGACTGGATTTGAACTCAGCAAGAGGAGTCTTTCTCATTCTAAGCCCAGTACTCTCTCTAGCTGCCCACAGAAACATTAACTATTATTATTAATGATCCAGGTCTTACTAGCCCCTAAGTTTATAATTCTTCCCACAAGCTGCCTCTCCACAATAGAGCAGCTACTCAGATGAATGAAGACAGGTTTTGTTCTGGTGTAATTGAGCTTTGGAGGGGGAAGAAGGTGAAGTACATGAGAAAATTTAGGACTAAGATGAATTTTAGAAATAGCCTTTTGCTGAAATTTTGAGATATCCAGCTAGGAGACTTGGGAGTGAGGCTGGGACTGAGGGTAGGAGTCTGAGGAGGAATGGGGACATGAGAAGGAAATGTTCCTGTCCCTTCCATCACTATCGATTCATGCCCTATTCAAGGCTTGTTTTTATATCACTTCTGACTAAACTGTTCCTCTTGTTCTGGTCATCTTGTCCTGAATACTATGTCCTAAGACATTATTTTAGAAAAGAGTCCTGCCTTTGAGAAGGTCTATGTCTGGACCCATTTTAATGACTTAAGAGCAGACTTTTCATTCTGAACATAGTATTGCTGTGATAGCTACATAAATCCTCCTCTGATGGGTGAAATCCACATGCAGCCCCAGCCCTCAGGAAAACTGAAATCAGCCAAGTTCATCTTTAATGTTTTCTCTTGAATATCATCTGCTTCTTCCAAGGGTCTAAGGCATTCACAAAGAATCCTCAAGGCCCAGAGTTTCATATTCAGCACAGCTTTCTTAGAGTATTTTTTTTTTTTTGGTTTATGCAAGACAATGGGGTTAAGTGGATTGCTCAAGGTCACACAGCTAGGTAATTATTAAGTGTCTGAGGTGAGATCTGAACTCAGGTCTTCCTGATCAGGGCTGGGGCTCTATCCACTGCATCACCAAGTTGCCCCTTCTTGGGGTATTTTTGCTCTGAACTTTTTATCTTTCCTTATCAAAACTTAAAATGTCTCTGATAAAACAATTTATACTAAGTTGGGGGTAATTAATAACAGCTCTCTGGGTATCTGACTCCCAAGGTAGTCATTCTACTAGGAAACTGGTCAAAGAAATGAATCTCTAATGGTAGAACATTAAGGTAGAACATTAAGTGTAGAGGAACCAGAGGATACCTAGTCCAGACTGCTTTGGTATTATTTCTACCTTGTCACTATCCTGGGGTTAGGAGTCTTACTGTATAGACAATAGCTCTGAAGTAGCTAGAGTGGTAGAGTGGATAGAGCTCTGGACCCAGAGACAGAAATACCTGAGTTCAAATTTAGCCTCAGACATTGCTAGCTATGTGACCCTAGGCAAGTCATTTAACTTTTATTTTCTCAGTTTCCTCAACTATAAAATGGAGATAATAATAGAACCCATCTCCCAAGTTTATTAATGAGAATCAGGGCCTGGCACTGTAGATTATGTTTCTTTGAGATGCTTCCTGGGCCTTTAACCCCACTTGCCCAGAAACTTCTAAAAGTTGTGATAATGCCTGTTGATTGTGAACCTTTTCAAAGGTTTCTTTTAAAAATCAATATTCTCTTAAATAAAGCAGTCATACTGCCTTTCTTATAATATTAAAAAATAATCTGGGGGTGGCTAGGTGGCGCAGTGGATAGAGTCCAAGCCCTGGAGTCAGGAGTACCTGAGTTCAAATTTGGCCTCAGACAGTTAATAATTACCTAGCTGTGTGGCCTTGGGCAAGTCACTTAACCCTATTTGTCTTGCAAAAAAATAAAAAAAATAATCTGGTGATGGAAAGGTTTTTTTTTTTTTTATGAGGAGGAAAGGTATGGGAAGGAGCAAAGACAAAAGATTGCCTGAAGTGTCATCATATTCATTTGTAAAAATTTAACAGAAATGACCTCTTAGCATCTTTCTGAACCTTAGTTTTCTCTTCCTTTTCTAAACTCTTTTTTCAGATCATTTCTTATTTTGGCCATTAATTATAAATTATCTTATGTTATCTTATGTCATCTTTTGCATTGCTGTCTTTGGCTATATTGATCAGTTGTTTTCAGACTTAATGTGATCCTTTATGTCCCCATTTGGGGTTTTCTTGGTAAGTTACTGGAGCAGTTTGCCATTTTCTTCTCTCCTTTATTTTATAGATGAGGAAACTGAGGCAAACAGGGTGAAGTGACTGGTCCAGGTCATACAGCTAGTAGGTGTCTGAGGCCAGATTTAAATTTAAGTCTTCCTGAATCTGCCAGGTCTAACACTTATCCACCAAGATACTTAGCTGTCCTGTTCTGGTCTTTAACTTGTTACTGAACTCTTGTTTTTCTATTTAACTTCTCATGTTATATTTTTTTGTGTGTCACAATTTCCCTAACAACATTGTTAGTGCTCTGAGGTCAAGGATATTGTACATTTTATTTTATTGTGTATATATATATATATATATATATATATATAATATTATTATATTTTCCTTTGAAAACTAAGGGAAGAAGGAAAAACGGGAACAAGTATTTCTCTAGTACCTCTTATGTATCCACCAGGTACTTTACACATAACATTTCATATTGTTTGCTTGAATTCCTTTTCTCAATTGATTTCATAAGGGACAAAGTCAGAAAGAACATCAGACTACACATCCGAAGATTTTCCCCCTTACTAGTTGGACTTGCCCAACCCACTGAAGCCTCAAATTCTCCATCTGGAGAAAGGTGGGGTTGACCTGTCTCTAAGTTTCCTTCCAGCTCTTACAATTACAAGTTAGGGATTCTTTAGCCCTAGCTCTTCTGTCAATCAGCAACTAAATGTGTGATAATAGGTAGAAGAACAGGGCAGCAGGTTGGCACAATGGATCCAGTCAGGAAGAGCTGAGTTCAAATCCAACCTCAGACACTAGTTGGACTATGAGCAAGTCTAGAATAATAAATATTATTAGTAAGCTTATGGTAAGCACTATATAAATATTAGTGATAACCATTTAAAAATATGCATGTATACACAGACTCAATGAATGAATATATACAGGTATGTATGCAAACATACACACACATATAAATTGCAGATTCCTTTCTGTGTATGAACACATATTGGTACATATATACATGTATGTATATCCAGGTAAATGGAATGGATAGAGCACTTGGCCTGGAGTCAGGAAGACCTAAGTTCAAATCGAACCTCAGACACTACGTCACTGTATGATCATTGGCAAGTTGCTTTGCCCTGTTTGCCTCACTTACTCATCTGTAAAATGACGTGGAAAAGGAAATGACAAATCCCTCTAGTATCTTTGCCAAGAAAACTCCAAATGGGATCATGAAGAATCATCTGACTGAAAAAGATTGAGCAACTATCATCTATCTATCTATCTATCTATCTATCTATTCATCCATCCATCCATCATACATACATCTTTCTATCTGCCTGAATATATGTATATATGTATATGTGTATAGACATATATATATGTGTGTAGTATATATGTCCATATACATATATAATGTGTATGTATAGGTATTGATATAGATGGAGCCTCCATGTGTTTTTAACTGTCCTAAGCATTATACAGAATTAATCATTTTAGCTTCACAACAACACTTTCTTCTTTTTTCTTCCTTACTATACGAATGGTAAGGCTTAGTTCCTGTGGAAAACCTTTAGGAGTTCAAGCCATATTCAAAGTGAATAAACCCCATAGAACAGTGCACAATGTGTTGAATTTGGTACTGGGGGACCCCAGAGTTTGTGTGCAACCTGTGTTAGTTTGGGGAGGTCACTTGACTTCCCTGGCTTCAACTTCCCTTACTTGTAAAATGAAGGGGTTTGTCTGTTTGGCCTTGAAGGTCCCTTTCAGCTCTAAACTTATGATACCATGACAAAGCATTCATGGTGCCTCTTGGCTCATCAGTTAGACAGGGAGTCAGCAAGAATGGTGATTATGTGGCCACTGGGACAATAGGTGTCTTTTGGGAGGGAGGTGGAGCCTTTGCTTGGCAGTTTACTCAGACAATGACTACTTTAAGAAAAATCAGCAAACCCAAAGCCAGGCTGAACAACTCAAACTCCATCCCCATGAATAGGACAATAGAAAGAAGCAGTTGATGAGGTAAGCAGGTTCCATTGCTTTCCCAGCCACACCAGGCACCTGCCCATTGCCAAGATTCTTTATGGGAATCACAAAACACTTAGAACAGGGACTACTAACCTGAGGTCTATGAATTTGTTTTTAATATTTTGATAGTTTAATTTCAACATAACTTGTTTCCTTTCAGTATAAGTGAAGACAAGTTGGTGGTGCTTTGGATAAAATGCTGAACTTGTAGCCAAGCAAACTTGAAATCAACCTCAAATACTAGTTGTGTGAATTGGGTGGCGAATCACTTAAACTTTCTGAGCCTCAATTTCCTAATGAGTAAGACAGGGGATAATAATAGCACCTACCTCCCCGAGTCAGTGTGAGAATCAAATGTGAAACACATGGTTGGGGAGGGGGTGAAGAGCAGAACCAAGATGGCAGAGAAAAGACAGGTACTCTCCTGGGCTATCTCAAATTCTCCTCCAAATTATTTTAAGAAATGACTTATAACAAATTCTAGAGCAAGAGAACCCACAAAAGGATGAGTTGAAACAATTTTTGAGTCCAAGACATTCTAAAAGATTGGGAAGAAAGGTTTGTTGCACCAGAGAAAGAGTGGACAGCAGTTCAGTTAGAGCTAAGTCAGTGGCCATATCACAGGAAATCAGAAGCAGGCCTTCAAGGCAACTGAATTTATGGCTGCAGTAACTGCTTCTGCAATTCTCAGTCCACAGATGGTGGTGGTGGTGGGGATCAGACAACAGATCATCCAGGGATTGAAGAGGTCCTTTTGCTGACACTTGATGCAGGACTCTGTTGCATTACTTATAGTCAGATCTGGGTTGCAGTCCTGGGTTGCATTCTCAGTGTGTAGCAGAGCACCAGCACATCAGAGTCTGTAGCCTTTGGGAAACAGAGATCCTGATCAGTTCTAAGGCAGAAAAGAGTGCTTGTGATCACTCACAGACCAGAACACAGGCCAGGAGAAAAATAAACATGCCTTTCCTTATATCATACTGTCTTGAAAAGAACTGAAATTACAGAACTAATTCTGAAAACAATTTCACAAAAAGCCTGAAGCTTGGAAGAATGTCCTCTCTATCCAAGGAGTAGAACCCAACTTTAATATAAAGCTTAAATCAAGAAATGGGCTTGAAAAATGAGCAACCAACAAAAAGATCCTGATCATAGCAAGTTACTATGATTACAAGGAAGATCAAAATACAAACTCAGAAAAAGCCACCAAGTCAAAATACTTATGTTTAAGGCCTCAAAGAAGAATGTGAATTGATCTCAGGACAAAAAATGATTCCTGTAAGAGCACAAAAAGTATTTTAAAAATCAAGTAAGAGAGGTAGAGATAAATTGAGAAAAGAAATTAAATGATGCAAGAGAATCATGAAAAAGTCAACAGCTTGTTTAAAGGAGGCACAGAGGTGCGGCTAGGTCACACAGTGGATAGAGCACTGGCCCTGGAGTCAGGAGTACCTGAGTTCAAATATGGCCTCAGACACTTCTTAATAATTACCTAGCTGTGTGGCCTTGGGTAAGCCACTTAACCCCATTTGTCTTGCAAAAACCTAAAAAAAACTGAATTGGGCAAGTGGAAGCTAATGACTTCATAAAACATTTAGAAACAATAAAAGAAAATAAAAAGAATCAAAACATAGAAGAAAATGTGACATATCTCATTGGAAAATCAAACAACCTAGAAAATAGATCTAGAAGAGATAATTTAAGAATCTCCGCACTACTGGAAAATCATGATTTGGAAAAAAAAAGCCTAGACATCATCTTTCAAGAAATTATTAAGGAAATATTCTAAATATTCTAGAATTAGAAAATAAAATAGAAATCAATAAAAAAGTCCCAGGATTATTACAGTCAAATTCCAGGGTTCCAAATTCAAGGAGAAAATATTGTATACAGCCAAAAATAAGCTATTCAAATATTGTGGAGCCATAGTCAGGGTAATATAAAATTTAGCTGCTTTTATATTAAAGGATTGGGGGAGCAAAGAAGCTAGTATTACAACCAAGAATCATCTACCCAGCAAAACTGAATATAATCTTTTAGGGTTAAAAGTGAATATTCAATGAAACACATGACTTTAAAACATTCCTAATGAAAAGACCAGAGCTGAATAGAAAATTTGACTTTCAAATACAAAAGTCAAGAGAAACATAAAAAAAGGTAAACAGGAAAGAGCAATTCAATAAGATTAAACTGTTTACATTATTATATGGGGAGATAATATTTATAGCCCAAGAACTTTCTCATTATTAGACAGAAGGAATATACAAAGACAGAAGGAATGGGTATAAGTTGAATATGATGGAATGGAATATCTAAAAAAAAATTAAAGATTAAAAAAGTAATGAACTAGTAAAAGATGGAAGGGAGAGGTAGACTGGGATAAATTTTCTCACATAAAAGAGGCATGAAAGAACTTTTACAATGGTGGGGAAAATGGGAGAATTGCAGGAGCACTTCAACCATACTTTCCTTGGAATAAACAGACATATAGTTGGGTATAGAAATCTAGCTTGCCCTATAGGAAAATGGGAAGGAAAGGGGTTAAGAGAAAGGGGAGGGGGCTGATAGGAGAAAGAACCAATTGAGGGAGGCAGTAGTCGGAAACATAACACTTTTGAGGATGAACAGGGTGAAATGAGTGAGAGAGTAGGATAAAAAGTGGAAAGGAAAGTACACAGGAAGAAAACAGGATGGAAAGGAAGGACACATATTGACAACTATAAAAATATTTTTCAGCAAATATCTCTGATAAAGGTTTCATTTCTCAAATATATGGCAAATTTCTAAAAATAAGAGTTATTCCCTAATTGATAAATGGTCAAAGGAAATGAACAAGGCAGTTTTCATGCAAAGTAATCAAACCTATATTTAATATATGAAAAAATGCTCTAATTCACTATTGAACAGAGAAATGCAAATTAAAACAACTCTAAGGTACAAGCCCATGCCTATCAAATTGGCTATTATGACAGAATGATTGATGTTGGAAGCGATGTGGAAAAAGTGGAACAACATTGTTGGTGGAGTTGTGAATGTGAAAATATGAAAATATTTACATGAATTGATACAAAGTAAAGTGAGTAGAACCAGTAGAACATTATACATAATAACAGCAATTACTTAACAATTCTTAATAATACAGTGATACAGGGGCAACTAGATAGTGCAGTGGATAGAGCCTGGTCCTGGAGTCAGGAGTGCCTGGGTTCAAATCCAGCCTCAGATACTTAATGATTACCTAGCTGTGTGGCCTTGGGCAAGCCACTTAACCCCATTGCCTTGCAAAAACCTAAAAAAACAAAAAATCACAAAAACTAAAAAAAAAATAATAATACAGTGATACAATTCCAAAGAACTCATGATGAGATGTGCTATCCATTTCCAGAGAAAGAATTAATGGAGTCAATGTAGATCTAAACATACTTTTTTAAAAACTACTTTTGTTCTTTTTATTAGTTTTGTGCTTGTGTTTTCTTTCACTATATGATTAATATAGAGGTATGTTTTGCATGACTGAACATAAAAAAAGACTAGATGACAACTTTAGGGTGAGAAAAAGAAATGCATTGTATGGGTGGGGAAAATGACATTTATTAAGTACCTATTAGTGCTATGCCCTGTGTTAAGCCCTTTACAAATAGTATCTCATTTGAGCAGGGAAAGCACTTTGCAAATCTTCAATTTCTATAGTGTTCATGTGTATTATTCTTAATCCTCTGTAATCCTGCATATTTTATTTAATGCATTTATAGACATTACTCTGAGAAAGTTCCCTAGGCTTCACCAGACTTCCAAAGGAGTCCATGTGACAAAAAGGTGGAGAACTTCTGACTTAAAATCCAATCTCTTCAAGAATTTATTTGAAAAGGGAAGAAAATTAGACTATAATAGCTAACACATACATTACTTTAAGATTTGCAAAACACTTTACAAATATTATCCCATTTGATCTTCACAATAACCCTGAAAGGTTTTAACTATTATTATTATTCCTATTTTGTAGGTGGGGAAACCAAGGCAGAGAGAGAGAGAGGTTAAGTGATTTGTTTAGGCTTATGCAGCTAGTAAGTGAGGCTGGATTTGAATTCAGTTGTTCTTGATGCTTAGTCCAGCCCTCTCTCCACTGAACCTCATAATTAACTCTTTGTTGGTGTTTTTCAGTTGTTTTAGTCATGTCCAACTCTTCATGACCCTATTTGGGGTTTTCTTGGCAACAATACTGGAGTGGTTTGGTATTTTCTTCTCTAGTTCATTTTACAGATGAGGAAACTGAGGCACACAATGTCATATAGCTAGTCATGAATTTAGAGAATTTCCTGGCAGAGAAAGGACTTTTTCAAAGTCACTTAGCTAACATGTGTCACAGGCAAGATTAAAATTCAGGTTGTTTTTTTTTTTTTTGCAGGGCAAATGGGGTTAAATGGCTTGCCCAAGGCCACACAGCTAGGTAATCATTAAGTGTCTGAGGACGGATTTGAACTCAGGTGCTTCTGACTCCAGGGTTGGTGCTCTATTCACTGCTCTACCTAGCCACCCCAAAATTCAGTTTTAATTGACTTTTTTAATATTTAATTTTCCCTCAGTTACTTGCAAAAACAATTTTTAGCATTTGTTGTTAAGTTCTTAGTTTTAAATTCTATTCCTCCCTCCTTTCTTTTCCCCTTCCCTGAAATGGTAAATGAGATAGATATTACATGTGTAATCATGCAAAACATTTCTATATTAGTCATTTTGTTGAAGGAAACAAAAATAATTTGATAGAAAGTAAGAAGAAAGAAAAAGGAGAGAGAAAGAAACAAAGAAGGAAAGAGGAAAAATAGCATGTGTTGTTATGTATTCAGATGTCATCAGTTTTTCTCTTTCTCTGGAGGCAAATAGCAGTTTTCTTCATGAGTTCTTTGGGACTTCTTGGATCATTGTGTTATTAAGAATAAACTAAGCTAAAAACTAAGTCATTCACTACATCATAAAAAATTGGTGTTCTTATGAGCAATGTTCTCTTGGTTCTACTCACTTCACCTGCATCAGTTCATTTGAGTTTTTCCAGATTTTTCTGAAATCAATCTGCTCATCATTTCTTACTTCTCAATAATATTCCATTACAATTGTATACCTCAACTTGGTCGATCATTCTCCAATTGATGAGTAAGCATCCCCTCAATTTCCAGCTCTTAGTCACAACAAAGAGGATTGTTATAAATATTTTTGTACAAATAAGTTTTCCCCCTTCTTCACTCCCTTTAAACATCTCTTTGTAATACAGGCTTAGTAGTGGTATCACTGGATCAAAGGGTAAGCACAATGTGATAGCTTTTTTGGGCACAGTTCCAAACTCGAACTGACTTTTGTGATTATTCAGAAATTAAAAAAAAAAGACACAGAATTCATAGCCATTAAATCAACATCTCTCTTGGCACTTTGTTATCTGGAGGGGTAAGCAAACTCACTTGACATATTTCTGGGGTCTAGTGACAATTCAAAAGTAATAGGATGCCTTACCATTTCTAGACTGGTCATTTCAGTGCATCTCATTCTATCAACATGTCTATATACACACAAAATTATATTTAAAGTATGGCTTATGAACCTGGAATCCCATTTGAGAAAACATTTGATCTAGTTGGCATTTGCCTTCTCCTCTGCCCTTGTTTGGTTTCCATGGAAAGCTGTGTTTGGGCTAGAGCTCTGAGTATATTTGTCTCAGGCTAACAATCATTTTCTTTCAGCCTCCTGATGTGAAGAACAGGTGTCACTATCCCTAGGGGGTGAGAAGGACTCTGGACCCCAGTAGGAGGCTTCCAGGCTTTCCTGTCCCGTCTATAGGTATCATTCTGTGGGTAAGTTATGACAGCCATTTTGTTGGCTGGAGTATATTTTGGGTATCTCAGTTCAGATGAAATCCCTTTCTCCTCAATGTTTCAGGTACCTCTTTAGGTGTAGAAAATACCTGAGCTCAGGGTCCAGGAGAAAAGGAGTTCCAATTCTGCAAAGCCACATGGCCTTTCTCAAGTCATTTAACTCTTTTGGTTTGCTTCCTTAGCTATAAAATGTGGAGAAGAATGCCTGTTCTCAGGGTAGTTAATTGAAAGATTATAGAGTCCAAATTGTTTGGGACCTTCCCTTAGTCCAACTTTCTCTCACTGAACAGATAAAGAAACTGTGGCCAGGATATGACTTTATGTGTCTGTCACTTTATGTGTCTTCTTAGCAGGTAACCAATCATTCAGCAATCATTTATTAATGTGCCTACTATGTTCTAGATACTGAGTGTCCTGGTGATACAAAGACAAAAATGATTTTTTCCCCCTTCTGTTAAGGAGCATATGTTCTTGGGAGTATATATAGTATAATATATATATATATATATATATATATATATATATATATATATATATACATATATATGTATATATATAATCTAAAGATACTTGGGAGTATATAAATTAAGACAAGTACTATATACATTTATTTATAGTGTGTATGTATGTAAATAGACATATACATGCATTGTGTCCATGTATATTTGTTTATATATATATATACATACATACATATAGATTATGTAAAGTAAATGAAATGGAATTATTTTGTTACTGGTGCAACAGGATAAGAATTAGCTAGCATTTGAATTGGAAGAAAAATGAACTGAAAAGGAAATTCCTGTTTTCTTACAACTTTAAGTACAGAAATTTATTTAAGCCTCACAACAAATCATTTCGAACAAGACTTCTCAGCCTTTTAAAGTGCTCCTATTGGCTATTTGATGAAACCTAGGATGGATCCCTTTTCAGAATCATGTTTTTAAATAGCTGATGGCCATGCTAATTTTCAGTAAAAGTCAGTGAAATGAAGATGAGATTGGGGGTGGGGGTGGGTG
The DNA here is from genome assembly GCF_037893015.1 of Macrotis lagotis. NCBI lineage: Eukaryota > Metazoa > Chordata > Mammalia > Peramelemorphia > Peramelidae > Macrotis > Macrotis lagotis. The sequence continues at coordinate 69,195,080 of NC_133664.1, read as the reverse complement.
GGTGGGGGTGCAATTCAAGTTCTTAGACTTCCTAAAATCTCTCTGTGGACCCCAGGCTAAGAATTCCTAATTTAGCTTTGAAAGTAGAAAAGAATTTGTTTCTGTCTGCTTGGTAGAAAGACTTATCAATAGACACTTAATAGAGATGCTTGTTGAATGTTAATGAAACTTTATATGGTAGGTGTTATTATCTCCATTTTACAGGGAAGGAAACTAAGGTTTAGGGAGATTTCTGGACTTGCTTATAGTAATGAAACTAGTAAGTGTCCCAAGTAGGACCTGATCTCCCAGTTTTACCATTTAGGAATTTAGGCTCTCCACCTTTGCTTCCCACACAATTTTTGATTGTTGGGAGGATCAAGTGAGCTAAGGGAGATAGAACTGCATTGTTTCAGGGAATTCATGAAGACTTTCTTCTCTCGGAAACTTCCACATAGTCTGTTTTCCATAATTCTCCATCTAAATTTACTGATGGAGTAAAATCTTCCTTTCATGCCATGGCTTTGGGTATATTTTAGAACTCAGCTCTCCATGGCCCTGTCTCATTGTGTGATGTTGCATTTGGAACCTTTGAGATAGTAATGAAATTGGCCAGGTAGCTAGATTTGTCTTCTGTGATAAAGTTGACTCCCATTCTCAGACTCTTAATGAGTTATCTTGACTTCTAGGACAAATTTTACAAAATTGTGTCCTATGCTCATAGCATGGGATGTATCCTCGAATCAACATATTAAAGATATTCTGTTGAGAGAACCTAGAGGGAGGAGTAGAAAGAGACCCAGGCCCCCTGTGGGAAGAGAGAAATTGAAAGGCTGCTGCTGAGAGAGCAGACCATCATGAGTCCCATTTTATTTGGGAGGTTGGAAAGGGAGAGGAAACCTATAACCTTATTCTAGCTTTAATTTATTTTGCATCAAACCTCCCCTTCCCTATTTTTGTTTCCCTTTCGAATGAAAACCTCTTGAGGGCAGGGTCTATATTGCTTATATTTAGTTCTCTCGGTGTTTAGCAGAGTTGTGCTTAATAAATATTTTCTTGCTAGCTCCATATATCCATCCATCCTTCTTTCTTTCTATCTATCTTTCATTTATGTATGTATCACTGTATTGTGATGTTTATAAAGTTCAAGAAACAATTTCTGGATCATTAGTTCTTTTGTTAATAATGTTAGCATTTCATATGGTACTCTTCAATGCCAAAGACCCTCATGGTGGACAGGCTTAAGGTTTATAAAATCTTGGAAAAGTGGATATTCTAGCAGATAGCAATCATTTCTGTTTGGCTAACAATTAATCAGAGAATTAATATCATAATGAGGGTCTGACCTAGTCTAATGAACTTTTATTATATTATTAATGCTCCCTAACCCCCAGTCTCGGGAAATCTAATCAAAGATTTATCCCTATCCAAACTTGAGTAGAACACAGTGAAATTAAATTCCTTTATAAGGCTGGGTGGGGACTGGCCAAGATTGAGGAGAGTTAATTCAATGCCCTTCAAGAGACTGGACTTTGACATGAGGACTATTAAAAAACTCTGGATCTCCCCAAATCATTGGTTATTCATTATCATTTCTCAGTATGTATATATATCATCTATTTATCTATTAATTCAATTATATCTAGATATTCTGAAAAACTAGGGGTTAAGGTCAATTGTTTCTATATTGAAGGATTTTGAATGCTGTATAAATTTTGCTGCACTGAAACAAAGTCCTGATTTCCCCACCCTAGTTATAGGTCTGCTCTCAGTCTTGTAAGCTTTGACATTCCAAGAAGGAATCTCTCTTTCTCCAAAAGATCTATTATATTTTGTCTGAGGAAAGATCTGAACCAGAGTCTTCTCAAGGCTATGCCCAGCACTCCGTCTACTAGTTCAAATGTTTCAATAATGTTATGTAATGATAATAATAACTGTTGGATTAATCTGAACTCATAAAAAAATAAGTAATGAAATCAGACCATGTCAGGAGGATGTTTTGTGGTGATGAACAAATAAAATATTTCTGAATGAAACAATAAAGTAATCAGACCAAATTTCTTCAGGGATTTGAGATCATGATCATGTGTCTGAAGTCATATTATGTGTGATCACCACAGTCATCAGCAAAACTAAAAGAAAGGAAATCAAATGGGAAATCAGGAGACTCAAGTCTTACCACTTATAAGCTGAGTTAATTTCTCTAAGACTAAGTTTTTCTAGTTATCAAAAGAGGACAATGATGTCTGCTTGCCTTGCCTCCTCCCAGCAATGTTGGGAAGGTCTATTAGATTTATGCATATGAAAATGCCATCTATCTGTTATCTTCCTGAGCTGCCGCTCTCATCGGAATTCCTCTGCTGGCCACATATACACTTATCTTCTCTGCTCATGTTCTTGGGAAGTTTCTGCTCAGTGAAACAGCTTTTATCAAAAACTTTCCATTTTATTATTTTTCATCAAAAAACTGAATATTTGTCCTGTGGGCCAGAATTTGTGATCAGTTATGGCTCTGCTTCAAGTACATTTTCTAGCACATTTAAAGCCTTTTAAAAAATGATATGATTAAATGTTGATTCATTCTTATTTTTTTTTTTGGTTTTCACAAGGTAATGAGGTTAAGTGACTTGCCCAAGGTCATACAACTAGGTAATATTTTTTTAAGTGTCTGAGGCTTCATTTGAACTCAATTTCTCCTGACTTTAGAGCCAGTGCTCTATCCACTGCACCACCTAACTGCCATATTGATTCATTCTTAGTGTTACCTCTAAGTTAGGGTAAACTATTGGTACATAATTTTTCTACCCATGGCTATTCCACTGTGCCTAGTCCATGTCTATCAAATAGGCAGATCCATTACACTGTGAGGGGTTGGGCCTTAGCCATGGAAGACCCAGCTAACTCTAGAGCAGGCTTAGGACTTCCTAGGAAATTTTTAATCTCGGCACTAGTGTATTACAGTGTCCTTGGCTACTGCACACAGAGTTATCATCTACAGAGACCTGGCAAATAAAAATTGAGGAGGAATGGCATTACAGGGCACATCGTGGTGAATGTGCAGAACAGGACATTCTTACAAATGCCAGGCTGTCCCTTTGAGGTTCAGAAGGGAGAAGTAGACGTTCTCATCTTCCCACTGGAGCGGCTAGAGTGTTGAAGCTCCTGCCCTGAGCTGGCATCCTGATGCTATAGTGAACTGGTTGTGTGACCTTGGGAAACACATTTCAGTTTAGTAAACTTCAGTTTTCTGTTCTGTAAAAGGAGAGGTCTGAACTGGATGGTCTTTAAATCATCCAAGGGTAAGGGTCAACAAAGATGAGCCTGGTTCTCGGACTGTGCCTCCTGTATTGGTGCCATTCCTTTTGGAGAAGTTACTAATTCCCTTCTGGGAAAACAGCCTCTTTGATAGCTTTCAAGAAGAGCAGGGCAGGGGAGGGCAGATTGGTCTCTGGAACCCAGAATATGATTATAATTTCAAATGTTCCCTGACACACAGAAAAACATTCTCTTTGGATCTTCCCCTAACTCCTGTTCTCAGAAATCTGAAGGCACAAAGTTCCTTGAAAGCTTGTAATCTTCTCTATATAAGGTATTCCAAAAAACTCAGTGTATCTATCCAGTATGATGACAAATATTCAGATATTTAAATATTGTTTAGATACCTTCCCCTTCTTATTTTGTGAAATCCATGAGGGCAGGAACTATTTTTGACTTTTATGAAGGCAAGAAACAAATCAGGAGTTTATGTCTGTCTAGAGAGTCAACATGTGCATATATAAATATGTGTAAGTTGAATACATAAATTCAAGATAATATTAGGTGGGAAGGTAGCTTGGAGAAATCAGGAAAGATCTCATATGGAAAGTGATCATGGAACTTATATTTGGAGACTAGGAATTTTAAGATCCCAAGGTGAGGAGGAGGAGGAGGAGGAACCTATTGGGCATGGAAAAGAGTTTATACAAAGATGTTGAGATGAATTATGGAAAACTGTTGTGTATGAGTAGTTACATGGTATGGGAAGGAAACTTATGTATGTTAAGACTGGGGAAAAGGTAGATTGGTGCCCAATTTTGAAAAGTTTTAAATGTCAAAGAGCAAAGTTTGTACCTGATCTTATAGGGAATGGGGGCTATCAAAGGAGTGACCTGATCAGATATGCACTTTGAAAAATGTATGGAGGATATACTAAATGAGGGGAGAGGACAAGATAGGGAGATCAGTTTGCCTTTAGAGAACATAATTTCTAATTATTTTACCCCCTCCTCATTTTTATGGGTTCTTTTCTCTACCATCTTCCTCTCTCTGATACTTCAGGAACCCAGTTCCCTTATTTGATCAGAAAGTCTGCTACAAAAATAAATTAAAATGTGTCATTGATATTTTTCATTTAAAGTGATTACTTGATTTCACTGAATCAGGTATTATTATTAGCAAGCCACTTTACAAAATCCTCAAAACTTCAGTGACACAGTGGATGGAATATTGGATGAAGAGTCAGGAAGACCCTTTTTCCTGATTTCAAATCTTGTCTCAGACACTTACTAGCTAGCTACCTGATCGAGGCAAGTCACTTCATGCTCTTCATATATAAAAATGAGCTGGAGAAGGAAATGGCAAACCACTCCAGTATCTTTGCCAAGAAAACCCCCAAAGGGGTCATGAAGAATGGAATGCTAATGAAAAAGACTGAACAACACCTCAAAACAGATCTTAAAATTGCTGGAATTAACTTTCTATCAGAGTTTATGAATGAAAAAATGAATGAAAAAACATTAAATGTGTTATAGGTAGTACACTTTTTAAATGCTAGGAAAACAAACAGAATAAAACAAATTGAAAGATAAGACTGTTTTAGCTTGCAAGGAGCCTATATAATACATATGCAGTGTTTCAATTGCAAGACACTTGAGAAGGTTCTATGGTCTATAGGGTGCACTGACAAAGCAGATGGTAATGCCCCTTTTCTAATGTTATTTCCCTTGATAAAATTCTATCACTTTTTGATATTAAACTTTATGACAGGGCCAAAGACTTTAGGGACTAGAGCTTTCAGTTACTATGGCTGTGGTACCTGCCAGAAAAATTGATAGGTTGTATCCTCATAATCTTGAATTATTGTCCAAGATGATAGCAAAGGACACTGGGTTGGAAGCATGATTATTTCCAAGGCTATTGGGTTCAGGGTGTGTTGAACTATCTCTGTTGGGGTCTGAAAGGAGATAGTAGTCAAGTTGGTGGTGATAGTTTAACTTGCTGGAACGTTCTACCTTTCATCTCTCCTTTGGCATATCTTGCTGCTTCTTCTAGATCAGATTGTCTGCCTTGTGGGTGGCAGTTGGTGGGGATGCCTGGCCCTTCTCCAGGAGTTTCTTCCCTGAATGATAGCTGAGAAGGCTGGGTTGAAAGCCGGACATGTGGTCTGGGGAATCCTGCAACTGAGGTCCTCTCAAAGTCCTCAGCACTAACCAGCTATGACCCAAGGAAAAAAAATCACTTTGTTGTTCCAGGATTATTTTCTTCATCTATCAAATAAAGGATTCAGACTAAATGACCTCTAAGATCCCTTTTAGTTTCAAATCCATAGATCCTTTGAATCTAGCTCATTTGATTCTTGCAAAACACACACAATTCATCTGTCTGTTTATCTGTTTCTGTCTCTGTTTTTCTGTCTCTCTGTCTCTCTCTGGAAGTGACCAAGATAAAAATAGAACTACTGACAAGGGTACAGTATATAGGGCATTAGAAAGCAAGACCCCCAGGGGTTGGTCCTTGGATGACAGATATACAATCCATTTGTCTCTGTCCTCTCTGTCTCTATCTTTCTGCAAGTGACCAAGATGAAAACAGGACTATTGACAAGTGGGGAAGATGTGGGAGATATAGGATGAAAAGCCAAGACCTCCTTGGGACTGGTCCTTGGATGACAGATAGACAATCCATTTCTTGGTCTGTAGCCCAGTTCATTAGGACTTACTGAACTTGACCTCTATTGGCATAGTTTTTGAGGACTGAAATGTACCACAGCATGAAAAAGGATAGGAGAAGAACATTAGACAATTCAAGATTCTTTACCTATTGTCTTTTAAATTACATTTCTAGTTGTGAATGAAAGCTTTGTTTCCTGTTTAGGGATTTTCAAACATCAACACATTGATGGGGGGAATATTTTAGGGGGAAGGGACTCTTCTTGGTACCTCTCCAATCCCATTTGGAAAACACCAATCCTAAGCAAGGTCATTGGTGATGCCTGGGATAGCTCCTTTGTCTGATTCTGATTCATCTTCTTTGAATCAGGATATATGAGAGCATAGACTTAGAGCTGGAAAGTACCTTAAAGACCATTGAGTATACCCAATTCATTTGGCATGTGAGGTTAAGTGATTTATCTAGGAACACATTGCCAGTATGATGTGGGATTTGAACCCAAATCTTACTCACTTTAAATCTAGCACCCTTTTCATAGAACAACACTGTTCCCTCAATTAAAATTGATCTTCATGTGCCCTCTTTTCCAGGATACCCTTCCTAGAAACTGAGACTTGGTAACTTGGTTTATCTCACTAAAATAATACCAGAGACTTTCCTAGCCCCCTGAACCTCAAAGAGAAGAATCCAATAAAGAAGAGCCCCATGCCTCTGACTCTCAACTGGAGGTTAAGAGTTGTTGCTATATAGATGACAACTTGGCAATGAAGCTATAGGTCCTACATCCCTCAATTTTAAACCAGGAAGACTCTAAACATTAATTATATTTCTTGAAAGTAAAAAAAAAAAGCACTAGGTCACTAGGTCATCAGGTTCTCTTTGCTTTGTGGAAATTAGACCATTCATTACAATAGAGTAATGTTTCCTGATGTGAAAAGGGAATGATACAGTAGAACCATGGACCAAGGCAGAGCAAAAGAACTGGCTCATCTGATAAGGTGGGATATGACCCTGCAAAAAAAGTTTTCTTGTCGTTGCCCAAATTGGAAGTTCCCTATCTGAACTGTCCCAGAATGTCCCTATCTGTATCCTCTCTCTTCTGCTTCCCTCCCCCACCTACTTTTTCTGGGCCATTCTCTTCTCACTCTCATTTATTACCCTTTCCCTCCTCCCTGGGATAGGGTTTCCTTTCCAAGGCCACAGCAGCCAATTGGGAAAGTAAACAAAAATAAAAGTCCTAGAAAATCAGCCTTGCTGAAGAGTTTGCTGATCTTCAGGGAGAACCAGACAGGAAATGTGGCCATTAGGTTCTTACTGACATCCCAGATAATGTAAATTCCCTGTTTCCTTTACAGCTGGTGTAGGACTTGGCCCCTTTGACACAATGAGGGGAGAATCAGTTTCCCATTTATTTAATTGTTGGACCCCACCATGCTGTTTTGGCTTTTAATGATCTATCTCCCAACCCTTCCCCCCTTGGTAAAGGTTCTGTTTTCTTCTCTTTTTCACCTTTGTCACTTTCAGAGAGAGAGAAAGACAGAGACAAAGACACCCAGAAATAGAGAGACAAAGAGATAAAGGTAGAGCTAGAGACAGGAGAGAGATAGGGAGAGTGGGAGACAGATGAGACAGTAAAAGAGCAGGAGTGAATGAGAAAATGAAAGAGAAAGAGAGAGGAAAGGGAAGAGAGAGTGAGATAGAAGCAAGAGAAAGAGGGTGAGGGAGAGAGAGATCAAGGAGAGAAAGAGATAGAAGAGAGAAGGGAGAGAGAAAAAGAGGAAAAGAGAGACAGAAGTGAGAGGAAGAGAGTGAGAGAAAAAGAGAAAGGGAAGAGAGAGCAGAGAAGGGTGAAAAAGAGAGAAGAGAGAATGAATGAGAGGGGGAGAAAGAGAGAAGAGAGGAAAAGAAGAGGATGAGGTGGAGAGAAAGAAGAGAGAGTAAGAGAGCACAACAGTATGGTCCTCTAATGATTTTTCATCACTGCTAAACCTGACTGGATCTTCATGTATGTGCAGAGGTTTTCTTTTAAAGCAGAAGGGAATGTGGTTCTGGATGCTAACTCTCATTTGACATATTGTTGTTATTCTTTCCAGTAAAAACATTTCTCCAAAAGAGAACAACTAGTGGTAACTGAATATGTTTGCAGAGAAGCAGCAATTAATATGCAGTATGTAAAATCCATGTGAAAGTTTAGCCTTCCCTGGACCCAGGCCCAGGCTAGTCCTTGCAGTCAGAATTATCTATGTCTTAGGTGTTACCATTAGTCAGTGGAGACAAGATGGGCTCATCTATGTTTAGCTAAATTGGAAGCCTTGTGGGCTGCCAATGCAGCCTATCAGCTGGGCTTTAATGACTGGTTTTTTAAAAAGTAAATAAGTATGAGATATTGGCCTTAATTTAAGTATGTCTATGAAAAACCATGTCCTCGGGAGCCTCTGTCTATGCTGTAGCAGGACAAAGTCAGGATTCAGTTAGACAGGACCACAGAGATAAATTACCAACATTCAGTAGATAAGGAAACTGAGCCCTGGAGAGGTTAAGCTATTTGTCCAAGCTGAGTGACACCATAATTATCAGAGTCAGTGTGGAACCCAGGCCCCCTGATTCCACCAACAGCTGTACCAAGGTCAATTGTCCTGTGAAACTTCCCTATGCTGAGGACAGTGATACATATTTCCTGTCAGAGGGGAGGCAGCTATTTCATTTGGGCTAATATGATGTCAGTACTTTCCAATACTCTTAATATCCTAGAAATAAGAGGTGATAATATCTAGCATTTCTAAAAATATTTTTTTAAGGTTTGTAGAGTACATATGTGATCTCATTAGATCCTTCTGAGGGAGGCCCAGTCCTCATCTTGATTTTACAAGTAAGGAAATTGAGGCTGATAGGAGTTAAGTAACTTGCCATGGATCACATAGATAGTAAATACCTAAGAAAGGATTTAAACTCATATCTTCCTAACTCCAAGACCAATGCTCTTAAGACCTTTGTATTTTCCTAAGCTCCAAGCTTTACTGGAAACCTTTCTCACATCATCCTTAGAGCCATGATTAAAGATAGTGGAGACCTTTGACCCAGAATATCTGTTTTTCAAGTTTCCTGCTCTTCAATGTGCCTTCTCTTGTCCTGTAAATTCAGAATCACCTCATAAGTTTGAAGGAGATATCTTGTCTTGTATTTACTCAATTCCAAGTTATTTATTGGCATTGATATTGAGTCTTTCTTTACTGAGCACCTCAATAAATCAGAGCGAGAAATGTTGACTCTACAGAATTTGACACAATGAGCTAATATTGATCTTATGGCTCCCTTCATAAACCAAGACTAAAATGCTATTATTTGTATGCTTAGAAACTTAAATTCTTTTCTTTCTGAAGTCACACAGTCTTTTTCAAAGATCATGTTGTACCTGGCCTTTGCTCCAGAAATCTTGGGAGGGCTCACAGTCAAAAACAATAGAATTCTTATGGAGAGGACTCTCATAGCTCCTTCCAACTCTATGACTCCATACCCCCCCACCCCCCAAAGAGTCCATTAAGAGAACTGACCATCCAGTTGTGGAGTGGCTGATTGTATAGAAGATGGGAACAGTAAGGTTGACATATGATGTGGTTTAGCTGCATGCAGTGAGTTTTCCAAATGTTTGGGATCTGGGAGATTTAATTTCTGTTCTGTTCATTCATTGGGTATTTTTCCTCTTCCGCTTTGTATTTGTAACTGTTTTCTTTTCTCCCCGGTTAAATAAAGTTTGAGCTCTCTGTAAGATTCTTACCATAAACCTTTGATTCTATGGCTTTTACTCCCATAGTGAATAAGACAATGACTTAGTTTTTTTTTTTTGTTTGACAGATGAGAAAACTGAGTGAAGCACTGAGATTGAGTGTATTACCAGAGGTCACACAGATAGTTGAGGGTAGAATCTGAAACCCAGCTCAGTTACTAATTTTAAACATGAGATATCAGAGTAGGAAACAATGTGATCACACTAGTTAAGTGAGAAAAAGGGGAACACTGGTACTCCTAAGTGTTGTTGACAAGCATTCAAATGATTTAGTCTTTTTTCCCTCATTTTGTCTTTAGATACAGTGACTAATGAAGAAAAAGGGGCCAAAAAGAGGGAAATGTGAAAGAGCCCCAGTAATCTAATTCACCCTTGGATAACTCAATTGATATCAAAACTACAAAAAGAGCTTTTTAAGATTTCATATGACATTCCTGTTTGGAGAAATATTTAATTTTTATATCAAGAAGTCCCAGGGAGACAAAATTGCTCATTCACAGGATTTTCCCTGTTGGAAATCACCTTAGAAATAATTGTACTCTAGCTATCTCCATTTATGGATGGGGAAATAGATTTTAATTTATTTCTTGGCAAGTTCCTCCATTTTTCCTAGCCTTTAGGACAAAGCAGAGTAGACCAAAACTTTCTTCCATAAGAAGGTCCTTCAGGGCAGTGAAGATTAAGATGATGTTTTTTCTGCATCTTCTCAGCTAAATATCTCCATTTCATCCAACCTGTTCTATGCATAGTCAACAGTTCTTTCACCATTCTGTTTTACAAGAGCTCATGAATGTGGTGCCCAGATATAAATTCAGTAATTTAGATGTGCTCTGTTTAGGGCAGAACACAATGATACTACTACCTTCCTTGTTTTCCAATAACACCTCTCTGAGAAGAGAATAGCTTTTAGCATTTTTTGGAAACCAAGAGACTGTGATTTATAGCACAGCACCCCTCCACTTAAATCCAATTTGTATACTTGTGATGTCACCGTCTTCTTCAAGTACAAAGACAAAGCAGCAGCTATCATCCATCTATCATCTATCTATCTATCTATCTGTCTGTCTGTCTATTTATCTATCTTTCTGCATATGTACTATGTAACTATGTATGCATGTATAAACAAGGGTTTGATATGTGTTCATAATACTTCTGATAATAGTCCATATTTGGAAGAGTCTAGGGACTTCACTTTTGAGAGAGTTGTCATATAATAGAAACTTGGAGAAACTTGAAAAACATTTGTCAAAAGCTGATTTATTGATTGGGTAGAAGGAAGTTGGGGGTACTTTCAAATGGCACTACTAACTACAATCTTAGATGCTTTCTCTTCCACTCCTTCTTAGTCAATCTTTTTGATTCTTTTGTTGACTGCTGTCTGGTGGAAGACAATGTTGAAAGGACAGAGACCTTGGGGTTTCTTCTTACAGAGGTTTACATGGAGCCTGAGAATATAGACTTTCATTCTTTTCCATCTTAGGCATTTGTTATTTTATTTTAGATGAAAGGATAGGAAATTGAGACTTTGAAAAGTTTGAAAGATTAGAAGAGGGAGCCATCTGAGTTCAGGCTTCTATGACTCTGGGAGACTTCATCCATGACTATTAAAGCAATCAATCTAGCATTGATACCATAATAAGCAAGGAGTAACCTTTAGAATCAACCTTTGGAATCTAGCTCAGCAGTAATAAGAGAAAAGGACTGATCCTACCTTGATGCCAAATTTGGACATGAAATTGGGAGAATAAATAATATATAGGGACCAAGTAAAGAATGCACTCACTCTCTTCAAGGTTTAAGGTTTAATGGGGAAAGACTGTGCCTCCAAGGTACTAGGGGAAATGTTTGTACTTTCGTTGTTATAATTTTGAATTTTTAAAAGCTAACTGATAAATTGTTAAATGCAACTGGGGCTTTGGTCACTGGCATCTAATTGTCTGGGGAATATATTGAGTTGGCACTTGAGCTGATAGCAAGAGAGGAGATAGGGTATCCCCAGTAGACTCTGGGATAGTAAGCCCAGAGCACACCAACTTCTCTTTAACCCATTTTATGATTAGTAGCAATGAAAAATGGAAACCCAAAGTCATACAGATAATCAGCATGAGATGCAGAATTTGAACCCAGAAATCTCCTCTTCCAGGGGATGTTCTTCCTGCTGCAATTAAACTGTCAACTTTCATTTTGTAGTCTACTTTTGACCTTCTTGGAGGTGGAACCAAACACTTTTAAAATGTACCAGCTTCATAGCCATAGGTTCACATGGCTACAAATCTTGAAGCCTGCTGAGGAATTTCAAATGCAATTTTGAAATGGCACTATGTTTTCTAGAGCTCAAATTGCTTATGTCTGCAAATGAATCCAATATTTGCCTGAGCAAATGTTCAGGCTCCTCCATGTTGGGTTAAGACAGGCTTGAATTGACTTTTAGATTATCTAGATCCCCTTTGATCTGACACAGTAGTTTGGAAGAATTGTAGCTTTGGGGGATTCAGAAGGATTTTGGTATATCATCAATCTGAAAGTCCTAAAAAAGGAAGAGAGAGAGAGAGTTTTTGGTTTTCTAGTAGAAAAGTAAACAGGAAGTCTATCCTTGAAAGAACTCAAAGGGAAAAAAACCTTCAACATCTTAGATGAACTGTCCCTTTAAGAACTAGAACCTGTAAATGGTAAACACAGAACGTGAGAAGGAAGCCCAATGCTTCAGCAAGAGAGCCTGTCAATGAGATTTAACAGATAGTGTTTTAGGTTCCAATGAAATAATTGCTAATGTCAGAGCAGAGTGTGCTGTTCCATGTCACAACTGCATCTTAAGAAAAAAAATATATTCACAAATATTTATTTTCCTATTTAAATCCTTCTTATAAATCAAGTATTTTTTTCACTGAGGTACACAAAGGAATACAATGAAAGCAACCTGATGTTCAGCACAGATCTGTCACAAAAAGGAAAAGAGAGATGCTGAACCGGTGACAATAACATGGTGCATATCCATTGCCTTTCCCATTCCCAAAGAGTTCAGCAGGCTCCTGAGGTTGCTTCATCTATCATAAAGAGGCAAGCCATGTGGTCCATGCTGTATGTGTTGCTTTACAGATGTTCAACAGCTGCTTAAAGTGCATTAGGCAAGAAGTAAAGGAGGAGAAAGATTAGCCCATGTAAATTTAAATTTGGATTCCTGTATTAAAATAAGAAAAAGAGCAGGTATGGCAAGGTAGTAAAGACCCAGCAGAACAAATGATTTGGGAATTTGTCTAAAGGATTTTGACTTTCCATTTCATTTGATAAGTGATACCTCATGTGGCACTGTATCTGTCTGACCATAAAGGAGGAGATGATGACCATGCGGGATATGATTGCCTTCTATTAAATTAAATCAACAGGTCCCCAAAACCTCCATTTTTGAATATTGAGTAAACTTGTAGATGTAATTAATTAATTATTGAGTCAATGCTGATGATCTTTGAAAGATTTTGTAGAATGAAAGAAATGACCCAACAGGAAATGGGTAACTGACCTGATTTTTCAAAAAAGGGAAAGATGGTAGATACCTCCAACTATAAACTAGTGACGTTGCATTAAATTCCTTATAAAATACTTGAAGGGTTGGTTTGTGCACAGTTGTACAGGGACCCAGGATAAATTCAGGGATTCATCAAGACAAATTTTTACATCTGAAACTCTCACAATCCTAAAATGATGGAAATGATATCTCAGATAATCCCATTATCAAATATGTAATCTGGACTATGTCTGAATTGCCCTCAGGGTAAATTACTTCCTTATTCCCAGTGGTATCAGGCATGAGGGACATTTGGGCTCCCTACATCACATCCCATTGATCATCCCATTGAGAAGGGCACAGAGAAGAAGTTCAGCATTAAAGCAATTCCTTGGAAGACACAGAGAATGGAAGTGTACCTTTTCTAAGACCTGGAGTCTTAACATGAATCTGTTCCTTTCTCTGCTGATAGCAAATTTCCCAGAAGCAATCAAGAGTTGAGAGCAACTTTATTATTTACCAAGAGTGACCAATTTACATATCAAGAAATGTCCCAGCTAAATACCACATCACAATCTCTATTTACCCTGTCCTGAGCTCCACTTATTCCCCAGCTTCTGTGCTTCATTCCCCACCCCCCCAAAGACCATGACATCAGGGAGGTGATGCCATGACAAGCACATGAATTCAGTTTGATGGATTGAAGTCACTTTGAAAAGGAGCGTCTGGTGGAATATTCTTGGCTTCCATCAGCAATTTGGAGGAGGAGTTGTGCTAAGTCACCAGTCTCATTTTCTCCTCTAGAAGTATCTGGGTACAGTGGTCAAATTTAAAACAGGACTACTGGAGATGGACCTGGATGCAAGACAATCAGGGTTAAATGACTTGCCGAAGGTCCACACAGCTAGTAGTGGTCAAATGTCTAAGACTAGATTCTAACTCCCATCCTCCTGACTTCAAGGCCAGTTCCATTTGGATAAAAAGTCTTTGAAAGAAAATATTATGATTTAAGAAAGACATTTGACAGCATTTCTCAAATTATTCTTCTGGACAAGATAGAAATATATGGACAGATAACAATATATCTTGGTGGATTCAATCTAATGATGAGATATGCTCATTGATGGATTGAAGTCACTTTGAAAAGGAGTGTCTGGTGGAATATTCTTGGCTTCCATCAGCAATTTGGATAAGCCTATAGAAAATATAATTTTAAAATCTATGGATGATGCAAAGTTGAAAGGAATGATTGACATGTTGGATGACAATATCAGAAGCCAAAAAAATGGCAAGTTATAATGTTGTGTTGAATGAATAAGATGGGTTTTAATAGGCTAAATGGAAAGTCCTGCACTTATTTTTTTAAAAAAAAATGAAATTGTAAATGTCCAAAGGGCTATAAAACTGTGCATTATCTTTAATCTAGCAATATCACTACTAGGTCTTTACCCCAAAGAGATTGTAAAATAGGAGAAAAGACTTGTATGTACAAAAATATTCATAACAACTCTTTATAGTAACAAAGAACTGGATTTTTAGAGGATGCCTATCAATTAGAGAATGGCTGATCTAATTGTGGTATCTGAATGTGATGGAATACTATTGTTCTATACGAAATCATGAGTGAGTGGATTTAGAAAAGCCTGGAAAGACTTACATGAACTGTTGCTGAGTGAAGTGAGCAGAATGAAAACATTGTGCATATTAATAGCAGCATTTTGTGATAATCAACTATGATTGATTTAGCTCCTCTCAGCAGTTCAACGAGCAAAGACAATTCTAAAAACCTTGTGATGGAAAATGCTATCCACATCCAGAGGAAAATCTTTAGAGTTCAAATGCAGACTAAAGCATGATATTTTCACTTTTTCAATTTGTTTTTCTGTGTTTTTTTCCCTTTCTTATGGTTTTTTTCCTCTTGTTCTGATTCTTCTTTCACAATATGAATAATATGGTAATATGTTAAACATAATTGTACATGTATAATCTATATTAGATTATTTGCTATCATGGTGAGGGGGAGGATAGGAAGAAAGGTAAAACTAAAATTTTACAAAAAATAAATATGAAAGTTATTTTTACATGTAATTGGAAATATTTTTTAAAAAGTATATCTTAAAAAAAATCAAATAGTTTCCATGTGTATAAGATGGGGGAGGTCTGGCTGGTCTTTACTACACAGTCATCTTCTCCCTAATAAATTTATTCTGGGGAATACCCAGAGAAGTTCAACTCTCTTGGTCCCTTTTAAATTCTGGAACTACAATCAAATCATTTCTGTCATTGCTCCTGGAAAGCAAAAGTCAATATAGTTCCTTTCCTTTCACCATCCAAAACAAAATACCCCTCCTTGAACACTTCTCCCCTATATATTGTCTCTTTAAGGA
Source organism: Macrotis lagotis (assembly GCF_037893015.1). NCBI lineage: Eukaryota > Metazoa > Chordata > Mammalia > Peramelemorphia > Peramelidae > Macrotis > Macrotis lagotis. Next base: position 69,179,500 of record NC_133664.1, on the reverse strand, counting down.
CAGGGGTTGCTTCAGTTTTGTATTTGTACTCAGGGTTTAATGCACATTCATTCATTCACTCATTCATGTACATAAGATCTGGGAGATTTAGTTGATTATTTGACACAACAATGTGATGTAGTAGTAAAGTGATCCTGGTATGCATTAATAAAAGTTGAGAGTGCAAAACCAGAGAGAAGTTCGTCCTGCTGTTCTTTGTCCTTGTCAGATCACATCTGGACTATTGTAACCAGTATTTTTTTTTAAAGAAGAGTTTTTGCAACCTGAAGAGTGTCTAAAGGAGGGTGTCTAGAATAGTGAGCGGGGCTAGAAACCTTTCCCTATCAAGAAGGAAAAAACTAGATATGTTTAGCTTGGAGAAGATAAAATGTAGGGAATATGGATAAGAGAGCTGTCTTCAAGTATTTGAAGGGTGTCCTGTAGAAGAGGGATTCTATTTATTTTCCTTGGCCCTAGAGAGCAGTATAAGCAGTGATGGGAGAGGCTGCAGAGAAGTTGATTCTGGCTTGATATAAGAAATAGGTTTTCTAACAATTCAAATTATCCCAAAGTAGAATAGGGTGCTACTGTATGGGAGCTGACTCATGGCCATGGGCAGTCTTGAAAAAGAGGATGGAAGACTTCTTGTTGGAAAGGATGTAGAGGAGATTCCTACTTAGATTTGGGTTTCAATAAAGTCTCTCAGAGATTCCATTCAACTCTGGAACTCTGTGATATTGACCAAGAGGAGAAAAGAGTTAATTATTATTAATCATTATGCATGGACTATTTCTAGTTCTATCATTGAATTTCTTGCATCTTAGAGATCTTCTATTGATTGGCAATTGGGCTGATCAGAGACTAAGATTTTACTGGACCCTCCTCAGTTCTCTGCCAGCACAAACTGTCCCCTAACCTCAAGCAGTTGTTTCAAATACTTGCCATTGTCACTAGGGGGATGGCATCAGAATGTGAATGAATCATTGAGCTCATTACCACTATGAAAGCTATTAAAAGTGTATATTATTTGCCTGCCACCAAACAAATAAAAGGAAATGATACCATATCAGCATCTGAGAGAGGAGGTGTGGTTCAATGGGTCTCATGTTGGGCTAGGAATCCAGAACATTTGAGTTCAAATGGGCATATTTTAGTTCTGTGACTATGAACAGCTCTCCTTTTCCATATCTGTAAATTGGGCATGATAATAACTATTTCACCAGGTTCTTATAAATGAGATAATATATGTAAATGTTGTTTAAATGTCAGATGTGAATTCATCTATTGTCATTAGCCATCTAATGGCAGGAATGTAGTTGCTTATGATATATTATGCTTCTCAGGAATCGCTATTGCTTGGAAGAATGATGGCAAGTCAGTTCAGTAGTTATTGGGAGTTTGTCCTTAAAAAACTGCAGGAAAGCATCAATCTAATGAATTCTTAAAGGACATATTCATTTGAAAATGACTACTTTAAAACTGTGATTCTCAAAGAAAAGAAAATTCTTGAATATTGAAATATATTGGTTTCCATGATCCCGATAGTATAGGAGTTTGAAATATGATAGAGAATTAATTGAAGAATATTTTCAAATATTTGAACTGGAAAGGACTTAGAACATAGAATGTCAGAACTGGAAAGAAAGTTAGTTTCTTGGTCATTTTGTTGTTGTTCAAACATTTTCAGTCATGTTTTACTTCTTGTGACCCCAATGGGGTTTTCTTGGCAGAGATACTGAAGTAGTTTGCTATTTCCTTCTCTAGATCATTGTACAGGTGAGGAAACTGAGGCAAGTAGCGTTAACTGACTTGCCAAGGTGTCACATCTAGTAAGTAATGCCAGATTTGAACTCAGGATGAGGAGTCTTCCTCTAAGTTCAGATCTGGCACCCTATCCTCTGAGTCACCCAGTTGCCTATAAGAGGAGAAACAAGGACAACAAAACTTCCCTCAAAGAATTTACTAGAAGAAACAAATTGACTAATAACAATTCAGCTTTCTATAGCACATTTCAGTTAACAATATATTTTACTTCTACTAGCCTCCTGAGATAGGCCTTGTTACTCTCATTTTCCATTAGCGGTAAATGAAGTTTAGAAACTGTAAATGACTCTAGGATTTATGGAGAGAGGAAGTTTATGACTAAACAAGAAAAAGAGAACATTATAAATTACCAAATGGATGATTTTGATTTTATTAAATTAAAAAGGTTTTACATAAATAAAATCAATGCAGCCAAGGAATGCAGAAAGTTGGGGAATAATTTTTCACAGTTAGTGTTTCTGATAAAAGATTCATTTCTAAAATATATAGAGAATTGAATCAAAATTCTAAGATTACAAGTCATTTCCCAATTAATAAATGGTTAAAGGATATGAAAAGGCATTTTTCAGATGAAATTAGAGCTATTTTTAGTCATGAAAAAATGCTCTAAATCATTATTAATTAGAGAAATGCAAATTAAAATAACTGAGGTATGACAGAAAATGAACAATGTTGGAGAGGATATGGGAAAATTGGGATGGTAGAGAAGTGACCTGTTCCAGTCATTCTGGAGAACAATCAAGAATTATGTCCAAAGGACAAAAAAACTGCACATACCCTTTGATCCAACAACACCATTATTAGGTCTGTATCCCAAAGAAATCCTAAAAAATAGGAAAAGTCACATGTTCAAAAATACTCATTTCAGCTCTTTTTATGGTGACAAAGAATTGGAAAATGAGGGGATCTTCATCAATTGGGGAATGACTGAACAACTTATAGTATATGAATGTTATGGAGTACTATTATTTTGTATGAAAATATGAGTAGTCAGACTTTAGAGAAGCATGGGAAGACTTCCATGAACCAATGCTGAATGAAGCAAGCAGCACCAAGAGACTATTGTACATGTTAACAGAAAAATTGTGAGAAGATCGGGGCGACTAGGTGGTGCAATGGTTAGAGCACTGGCCCTGGAGTCAGGAGGACCCGAGACACTTAATAATTACGTAGCTGAGCGACCTTGGGCAAGTCACTTAACCTCAATGCTTGCAAAAACAAAATGAAACAAAAAAACTTTGTGAGAAGATCAACCATGATGGATGCAGCTCCTCTCAGCAGTTCAGATATCAAGGACAATCCTGAGAGACCTGCTATGGACAATGCCATCTACATGGGGGGGGGGGGGGAACACTATGGAGTCTGAATATAAAGCAAAGCACATTATGTTCATTTTTTAAAAACTTCTTTTTTGCTTTTCCTTTCTTTCTCATGGTTTTCTCTTTTACCTTAGTTTTAATTCCTCTTTGACAACATGACTAATATGAAAATATGTTAAACACAATTGTGTACATGTACAACTTTTACCACACTGTTCCTCTCCATGGGGAAGGTAGAGGGAAGGAAGGGTGGTAGAAAAATGTGGAATTCATAAGTCTGCAAATGGATAAATGTTGAAACTTCCTATACATGTAATTGGAAAAATAAAATAAAATTTCACACACAAAAAGAAACTGTAAATGACTTAGGATCATTGAAGTAGAGACCTTAAAAATCATCTAGTCCAATGTTTTCATTTTTACAAATGAGGAAATTAGCTTCAGAGAGATAAAAATTTTTTCCAAGGTCACACAAATAATACAAGTTGAGACCAAATTTTATTCCACATCCATCTACTTCCTACATGGCCATGCTTCTGACTTGCCCCATGTCATACAGATAATAAAAGAAAAAATTATGAGTTTACTTTATACCTTCTGACTCCAAATTCAGTCCTTTCCCCCCTACCATAGTATCCTACCCCTTTTAACTCATACCTTCTATCTAAAGTTTTGGCAAATCTTACAATTTTGAGCTGTCTCCTCTACCTCAGAAAGTCACCACCCTGATTTGAGTTCTTATCACGTTTTTCCTGAATTAAAACAATAGCCTGCTTATCTATCTCTCAAAATTCAAGTCTCTCCCTTTGCCAATGTATCCCACACACAGCTGCCAAATTAATATTCTTAAAACATAAATTAGACTGTGCCATTTCACAATCAAGAAGTATGAGTGAGTCTTTATTACCTCTAGGATAAAATAGAAGAAAATTCCTCTGTCTGGTATTTAAAGATCTTTATAAACTTGACTCCAACCTACATTTCCAGGCATATTTCATTTTATTCTCCCCATGCAATCTATGTTTCTGCCAAACTGGCCTACTTTTGGCCCCTTGTATACAACATTCTGTCTCCTATTTCCATATTGTTTTCCATGTACAAAATGATCTCTCTTCTTGGCTCCCATTTCTTAGAATTCTTGTTTCCTTAAAGTTTAGCTCAAATGACAACTTTTATAACTGTTCCCTTAGTTGCTGGTCTCTGTATCTTAAAATTTGAGAAATTACTGTTTGTTTACTTTGTGTACACATCCATAGTAAAAGGTAAACCATTTGAGAGCAGGGATCACATTTTACTTTTCTCTTTGCATCCCCAGCTTCTCACATAAGTACTGGTTCAAAGGACCTTTAGTAAATGTTTGTTGATTGAATTTTATGAATTTATTGAATTAATTAAAGAATTTGATAAGGTTCTTTAGGCTTCTCAGTAACTTTGTGGTTCAATGTTCTTTCCTTTCTCACCTGAAGAGACTAGAAGGTCACATGTGGGGGGGGTTAACATTGGAATTCACAATTTCAGTAGGGGTAAGACTAGGTGACCCATGGGTAGTCTTCAAGGTCTAAGACTCTATGATATACCAGTAGAGATGGATAATTTCTAGTGTTTCCCAGTAAAATCAAATTCTTCCTTCAGTATTCAGAAGATCTCCCTGCCAAGGGATTCATTGTGGTGGTTGTAGTAGGGGGAGTGGGGAGTTGTGATAGTGTGCCAGTTATAAAACTGCATGTATTAAAAGTTTCAGAACTTTGGTTCTGCCCTCCAAATTAAATCCTCAAATCTAAAAGAAACATAATTGAAAGGTGGAGGAATTAGTGAGCCCATGCATTTTATACATCTGTAATACTTGGAGTTTATAAACAGTTGAAATGGAAAGGGGTTTAACTTAAGCCCTTCTTGTTACAGATCACAGCTTTAACAACAAACCCTTGAATGCAGTAGGAGGAAATATAGCTTATTGGCAACTCCTTCTCTGCATCTCACATCTGACTTTTCTTCTGTTCATTCATTTAATGCTCAGTTAGTTTCTCTAGGCTATTATACAACCAGCTCACATCTGGCCCTAATGTAACATGGACGTTGACCTCAACTATATGGACTGATTCACTAGAAAGTCTTTGACTCCATATTACAAAAGGAAAGCCTCTAGAACCAGGACCTAGTACCAACACTTGTACTGAGGGTCCCTAAGCTATGGCCAAGAAAATCTGTCTTTGCCGAGAAAAGAATAATGTCAATCCCTTGGAATAATTTTTAATGAAAAAGAAATATTGAGTTACCATTAGGAACACAGTTTCTGGGTGGTTGGTTTTCACTTTGGCACTCAGGACTTAAAGGGGAAAATGCTATGGATTTAATAGTTTCCAGATGTTCTTTTGGTCCCAGATGAAAACCTTGTCATCATTTATGGTTAATATTTTTGTCAGCAGCAGAGTTTTGTTGTAATACCCCCATCTTAGTTGCAGTGACTATTAGTCATCAGAGAAGCACCATCTAAGAACTTAATCCTGGGGTCACTTTGCAGTGTTCCATCTTAGCTCATTTAATTAATAACTGTTTAGTGAGGTGACCTTCAGATCTCCCCTGTTTGTGTAATAAATGTACATTGTGACTTTCTCTCGGATGAAAACCATTCATTGGAGTCATTTATAAAATGTTATGTCCTACAATAACAATGACTGGCCTTACAGAAATTTCATGATGGAATGAAAACAAGGGTGTTTGTGCCAATAACAGATGGCAGCCATCTTGGATGAAGACTGAGAGCCAAAAAGGACATGTTTTGCAAATCAAAAATGGCCTTTCTCATCGTAGGGTTTAGATGAGATGCTTCACACCCTCCAGAGAACATTTAAACAAGTTCTTCCAGAGAAGACCTCTTCGGAGAATCTGCTAAAAGGAAAATCTTGGTCATTGGTACAATACAATTATTGCCATCTGTGCTCACTGAGAAGGGGACAAAAGTTGAACAAAGGCAGAGCTAGCTGTGGGAGACAATTTAATGGTTCTGACTGGCAGATAGTTTAATAATGATGAGCCTAATAGCAGCTGTGCCTCATTTTCCTCACTAATGAAATGACAAGATCATAAGGGGTCTCTTATAAAAGTCTCTTTTAAAAATGGTTATTTTTATCTTGGAAAGATTTGCATGAACTGATGCTGAAGTGAGCAGAACCAGGAGACTGTTGTACATACACATTATCAACATTTTGTGAAGATTATCTATGATAGATTTAGATCCTCTCATAGTTCAGTGGTTAAGGACAATTCTAAACGACCTGTGATGGAACATGTCATCCACATCTAGAGAAAAAAATTGCGGAGTCTGAATAGAACAAAGCAAACTATTTTCACTTTTTAATATTTCTTTTATATTTTTTCTTCTCATAATTTTTTTCTCTTTAGTTCTGATTATTCTTTCACAACATGACTAATATGGAAATATGTTAAATATGACTGTACATATATAACCTCTATCATATTTCTCACTGGTGAAAAACATTATGGAACTCAAATGCTTAGAAAAGATGAATGTGGAAAACTACCTTTGCATGTAATTAAAAAAATAAAATGATACAATATTAAAAAAAAAGAATGGTTATTTTTGTGTCCCTTTTGGAATCACAGTTAATGGCTACAGATTGATCTGGATGATTAGAAATAATAATCACCACTGCTAATCTCAGAGCAGAGCTTTAAGTAGACTATGGTTAGGTAAATATGTGAATTTCTTGAACTATATGAATTGTTTTCAAGTTATTTCCAAGTTTAAACTGTCATTTTAAAAGAAGTGCATAAATGCTCATATTGGCAGAAGGGACAAAATTTCTAAAGTTCACTTAGTGAGAAATGTTTAAGTGACTCTATTCATAGAGACCTGAGTTCAAATAGACTTCAAGTGCCTCTTAGTTGCATAGCCATGGACTAGTCATTTAATCTCTGTCTGCTTCAGTTGTTTAAACTATAAAATAGGAGTAATCACACCACTGACTCCCCCTCTTTACCCCTCCCCAGCTGTTTTGAAGATCAAATGAGATAATATTTGTAAAATGCTTAGCATACTGCCTGGTACATAGTATAAATAAATACTATTATTATTATTAATAGGTATAAATTATAGGACAGGGCTAAAGATCATTAAATTACTTGTCTACTAATTAATTTTGTAAGTACAGAGAAATAATGGAATTTACTTGAGATGTTATATTTTTATATACATAAGGTTGTCTGTGTGTATGTGAATGTGTTTATTTCTATATCTTTATGTATATATATATATGCACACACAGAGGCAAAGAAAATAAGTCCCCAGGTCCTATGTTTGATACCCTTCTGAAAAACCCATGTAATATTTCATTGAAATAACCTTTTCTCAGACCAACTATAACCCTGTAAGTCAGGTGCCATGACTCTTCCCATTTTACAAATGAGATAACTGAAGTTCAGAGAGAGCAAATGATTTTTCCAAGGTCAGACAACTGATAAGTGTTGGTGGTGAGATACACATGCATATAGACATCCAACACTCTATTTACTTATCTACCATTCTGTCTGCCAGTAGTAGAATTTATCCTGTAGATGGAGTCAGGAACGACCTGATTTCAAGTTTCATCCTTGCCTCTTGATGGTTATGGGATCTTTGAATCCCAGTTTCATTATCTGCAAAATGGGAATTATAATACTTACCTTACAAACTTGGGAAGTGCTTTGCAAGTCTCAAATCATGATGCATATGACAATTACTAATAATAGTGGGTTAAAAAGGTGTAACTTTGCTTTTCCTGGTTTTCCTTTTTACAAAGTGTGCTTCCTAGATCTCCACTATTTCATCTTCTTCCTTTAAGCTCCTAAATGTGGGGGAGTGTGCCCATTCTCTGTCCTTGGTTTTCCCTCTCTGCCTTGATTTCATTCACTCAAGGCTTCAATGATCACCTTTATGCAGATTTCAGTTAGAACTTATCTTTATCCATCCCTGGTAATACATTCATTCATTCATTCTAAAAGCATTTCGTCAGTGATCACTCATGTGTTTGATTCAAAGAAATCTTTCTAATGTACCAATCTCTTATTCAGCAATTTCTCTATTGTTTGTAGCTGTGGTTTCCAAATTCTTCGGATCACACATTACTATCAAAAAACAGTTTTTGAGTCTTGTTCCAAATATGTATATATACACTTATTAATAAATTTTATATATAGGTACTACTGTGTGATAATTTATATATATATAATAAGCTTTAAACACTTTTATAAACTTTAAAATTTTAAAAATATTGTTCAGTTATATTTGACTCTTTGTGACCACTTTTGGGGTTTTCTTGGTAAAGATATTGAAGTGATTTGCCATTTCCTTCTGCAGTTCATTTTTCATATGAGAAAACTGAGGCAAACAGGGTTAAGTAACTTGTCCATGGTCACACAACTAATAAAGTGTCTGTTGCCAAATTTGAACTCAGGGAAATGAGCCTTACTGTTACTTCAGGCCAATGTTCTATCTAGTTGCCCTTAAATATCTAACCAAAAATAGACATTTAAAAAAGAGGGAGGTTAAGGAAGGGGAGAGGAAAAAAGCATTTATACTCTTCCTTCCATGTGCTAGGAGATGGTGCTATTATTACTCCCATTTTACACTTGAAGAGGTAGACATAGATTAAGTGACTTGCCCAAGGTCACTATTAGTAAGGATCTAGGGCTGCTTTTGAACTCAGGTTTTCCTGACTACATATCTAGGTGCTCTTTACTCTTTGCCACTAGTGCATAAATATAAAATGGTATTTGCCCTTACATCAAGGTGTGTCTCACTAGAGTTAATTGAGTAGAGGACAACATGGTCAGACCTGTGCTTTAGGAAAAAATCACTTTGGCAGCTGTGTAAAATGTGAAGTGGGGAGAACCTTGAAGCAGAGAGACTACTGAAATAGTCCAGCCAAAAGATGATGAGGGTATTTGTTGATTGAGTAAAGTGAGGTATGAGAGATAGAACAGATATAGAAACATCAAGATTTGTCCACTGATTGCATATGTATTATGAGTAAGGGAGAATGATTTTGCTGAGAATGCTGAGGAAGATTTTAATGTTTAGAACTTGGTGTTTCAAAAATGGTGGTGTCTTCCTGAGAAATAGGAAAGAAGAAAGGATTTGAAGAAAAAGGTAAAGAAATGAGAGCTGAAGAACACTACCCTCTCTTCCTTATCTGCTCATTTTGTGGGACTCAATCTGTTTCACCAAAAATGAAAGGGGTGAAGGACTCTCACTTGCAGGCTGCAGTCCCAGAGTACAGAGGATTTGGGTGCAGGGTTGTGGATAGTGAATGGGTGGGGAAATTTTTCCTGCACCTCTCCTAGTGTAGGCACTAGGTCCTTGTTAGATTATGACACCCCAATGGACCTGTTCCATGGAGAGAGGGAGAGGTTGGGAGTTTCTACAGTCATTGGAGGCCACCAACCAGATGGGTAGAATAGGGAAGTGCTGGTGATAATGAATCAAAGGAATGTTTTGGTTGTGCTGTAAATAAATCCCCAAGGACTGATTATCAAAGGGAGGGTGCGATATCACCCATCTTTCCACCTTCTGAATAGTTAATCACACACTCCTGTCCCTCCCTTTCTCTCAGCAACAGCTTTAAAAAATCACCAGACTAAAACTAAAACAACATAAATCATCATCATTTCTATATATCACCAACAGAAACCCCTGCAAGAAAAGAAAGTAAGAAATATGCCATTTCATTTAACTGCAGATGGTTATCTGGGAGTATACCTGCCAAGACAAACCAGAAACCCTATGAACATTAATATAAAATACTTTTTATGCAAATAAAGTCAGATTTAAATGATTGGTGAAGTATTAGTTGTTTGTGGATAAACAGAGTCAAGATAATAAAAATGACATTTTTACCTAAATTATTCCACTTATTCAATGCCATCCCAATTTAATTAACAAAAAAGAGTTTTATTGAGCTAGAAAAAAATAACAAATTAATTTAGAAGAACAAAATATCAAGAATTATCTAAGGAATTAATGAAAAAATGTGTACAGGAGGGAGATTTAGCAGTACCAGATCTTAAACTATATTGTAAGACAGTAATGATCAGAACTGTCTGATATTGCCTAAGAAATAGAAAGATACATCAATGGAACAGAGTAAACATATTAATACACAATAGTAGATGATTATAGTAAACTTGTACTTGACAAATGTAAAAATTTAAGCTTTTGGGATAAGTATTCACTATTTGGTAAAAATTGTTGGGAAAACTGAAAAGTATCTGGCAGAAATTGGGTATAATCCAGTATCTTTTATTTATTTTATTTCATAAAAGAAAAATTTTATTTATTTTTAATTTTACAATTCTTCCCCTAATCTTGCTTCCTTCCCCCCCACCCCCTACAGAAGTCAGTCTTTACATTGTTTCCATGGTAACATTGATCTAAGTGGAATGTGATGAGAGAGAAATCATATCCTTAAGAAAGAAAAATAAAGCATAAGAGATAGCAAAATTACATAATAAGATAACAGTTTTTTTTAAAATTAAAGGTAATAGTCCTTGGTCTTTGTTCAAACTCCACAATTCTTTCTCTGGATACAGATGGTATTCTCCATCGAAGATACCTCCAAATTGTGCCTGATTGTTGCACTGATGGAATGACATATCCATTAAGGTTGATTATCACCCCATGTTGCTCTTAGGGTGTACAATATTCTTCTGGTTCTGCTCATCTCACTCAGCATCAACTCAATGCAAATCCTTCCAGGCTTCCCTGAATTTCCATCCCTCCTGGTTTCTAATAGAACAATAGTGTTCCATGACATACATATACCACAGTTTGTTAAGCCATTCCCCAATTGAAGGACATTTACTTGATTTCCAATTCTTTGCCACCACAAACAGGGCTGCTATGAATATTTTTGTACAAGTAATGTTTTTACCCTTTTTCCACAATCTCTTCAAAGTATAGACCCAGTAGTATATTGCTGGATCAAAGGATATGCACATTTTTGTTGCCCTTTGGGCAAGATTCCAAATTGCTCCAGAAAGGCTGCATGAGTTCACAGCTCCACCAACAATGTATTTCCCACATCCCTTCCAAAATTGATCATTGTCTTTTCTGTTCATATTAAGCCAGTATCTTTTAAATATCTTTTTTTGTTTTGTTTGTTTTAAACAGCATTTACCAAGATACATGGATATATGACTTAAATATAAAGGAAATATGATAATAGAAGATGAATTTGTGAATAGACAAAAGATAGAGAGAATTGTGAGATGCAAAATGGCTCATTTTGGTTACAATAAATTAAAAAGTTTTGCATAAATAAAACCAATGTAGCAAGTTAAGAAAGCAGCTAATTGGGGGAAATATTTTATAGACAATTTCTCAGATAAAAGTTCTCTCAAATACAGAGAGAATTTTGTCAGATTTATAAGAATATGAGTCATTCCTCAATTGATAAATGGTCAAAGGATATGAACAGGTAATTTTTTGATGAAGAAATAAAAAACTATATATAGTTAAATGAAAAAAATGCTCTGTCATTATTAGATAAATGCAAAAAGAAAACAGTTTTAAGATATCAGCTCACATTTTACCAGACTGGCTAAAATGATAGATGGGTAAAAATAATAAATGTTGGAGAGGAGATGGAAAAACTGGGACACCACTTGTTGGCAGAACTGTGAACTGATCCAACCATTTTGGAGAGCAATCTGGAATTATACTCAAAGAATTTCAAATAATATAACTATTGGGTCTGTTTCCCAGGATGATGATTAAAGAAAAAGAAAAAGAACCTATTTGTTTTAAAATATTTATAACAGTTTTCTTGGTGGCACAAAGAGCTGGAAAAGGAGAGGATGCCCATCAATTGGGGAGTTGCTAAACGAGTTTTGGAATATAATAATGATGGACCAATACTGTGCTGTATGAAATGATGAGTTGGTTGGCTTTAGAATAACATGGAAAGATTTGCAGGAAATAATAGAGAAGTAGAAGCAAGAGAACATTCTGTACAGTAACAGCAATATTGTTTGAAGAACAACTGTGAATGACTAAGTAACTGAGTATTTTATATACTCATAAACTACAAAGGACTCATGAAGGAAGATGCTGTCCTCCAGAGAAATAATTGATAAATGGAAGTATGAATAGCTTTAAACATGTGTTTAAACATATTAAATATGTGTTTAAACATATTAAAGTATATGTGTTTGTGTGTGTTTGAAATGATGGATTTTGGGGGCTGTCCCAAAGTGCAGGGTGGGGAGAGAGGGAGGAAGACTGGAATTTAAAATGTAACAAATAAAAATATTTTAAAAAGAAAAAAAATCACTGCACTATGTAGGACCAAATGCAGCCTAGAATTAGACTCCAAAATGAAATCTGGCTCCAATTTCCCTTTCTTATTTTATTTTATACAACTCTTGACTATAGCTACTCAATCAGCCAATCAACAAGTGTTAATTGTCTACTATAAGGCACTATCCCCAATCTCATCCAGCATTTTTAGCTATACATTTGTACTGAAAATGGTTTATTTCTGAAGAGAATATATACCTATTTTAATTCTTCTCTTTCTTACTAATCCAGTTCAGGTTTCCCTTTGTCCATGAAGTCTTATTTGATTTGCATTAGCTAAAAGTCATTTCTTCCTCCTCAGATTGCTTTACTGAAGTTTGTCAGGGAATCTTCTTTGCTCCCCCCTGCTCCCCATCACATCCCATCTTGCATAATTGATTCCTATTTCTGTATAGATCTGTTCCTCTCTGTTAAGGTTAGGGGCTTATAAACTCTGAATCTAGCACAGTGATTTTCACACTGATTTTATTGAATATATTCAATACTTTAATGACACCATGGTCTAATTGAGATGGGAACTTACTCCAATGGCTCGGGTCCCAATTCATTCATGCTTTCTTATCCTACATAATTTTTGTTTAGCATGAGGAAACTGGGTGGTGTAGTGAATAGAGTGCTAGACCTGGAGTCAGGAGAACCTGAGTTGAAATATAACCTGATACTTACTTACTACCCATGTGAATTTGGGGAATCACTTAACCCTGTTTGTCTCAGTTTCTTCTTCTGTATAATGAACCAAGAAAATGTTCAAATGGGATCACAAAAATTCAAAAAACTGCAACAATATATATATATATATATATATATATATATATATATATATATATATATATATATATACCTTGGATAGAAACCTTAGATTGCTTAGATTGAGGTATATAAGCCATACAAACTCTGGTATGCAATATGAATCCTTAAAATGTAATTGAGAAATCTTTCACAAAATAAATAAAAATATGATAGAACAAATATGTGATTTCTAAGTCAATGTGCAGCCTACAGGGATACTTACGATTAGTTTCTATTTGAGTTTGACATAAATGACCTAGATGGACAATGCCCCAGGTTCAAAATTCAGTAAGAAGAGAGTGAACTGAATTATATTCAGAAAATGACAGTACTTTTAATGAAGTCAAGTTGCTCTCTTGCGATAAAATCCCTTTTGTTTTTTTCTTTTTCAAACCAATCTTCTTCCATTAAAGCTTTATGACTGCACATCCACAGAAGAACCAAAATGAGGGTGGAATGGGCAGGAACTAAATGTTCCCCGGGGACTAAGCAGAAAAAGTCAAATCTCTTTTCCATCTAAAAATCTTCAGATTCTTCAACCTTGCTATCCAGTCCCCTTCTAACAGCTCAGAGAGTGTGATCTTGAGATCCTTCACAATCCTTTCTGCCCTCTTTTGTTCTCTTTCTAACTTATCAATATCTTTCCTAAACCATGGCATCCAGATCATTCCCCATACTTGTGATGCGGTCTGATCACAGCAGAATACAGTAGGATTTTCACCTCCCTAGTCCTGGCCACTGTTTCTCTCCTGGTACTGTCTTAAGTTCTCATGACAATGTGTTGGCTGCTGTTTGACTTTGTCAACCTACATTGTGCTTTCAAGTCTATTGAAATCCCCTAATCTATTTCTGACAAACTGATGTTTATTCATGCTTTCCTTAAATCCCATCTAAAAAAGATACAAAATCTAAATATGATATTTTTCACAGACTTTCATTGATCATCTTTTGATAGCCAGGACTCAAGGCATAATTAGGGCTCACAAGCTCTGCATGAACCCCAAGATTCTCTTTCCTTTCATAGTTTCATACTTCCTATTTCAGACATTGTAACTTAAAGAGGTTACTGTACCTAAAAAAAACCTTTTTAAGTATTTCAAAACTCCTTGAACTCACACAGGGCCAAATTTCTACTACCATTTTTCTAACAGTTACATTGAAACTATAAATGTAAATATACTTCTAATAAAAAAAACAACAAACAAGGATGTCCTAATTAGGAAACACCTACCAATGAATAGCAATGTCTGTCCTGCAACATATAATTTCAAAGCAAGGGTTCTCAACCTAGGTCCATGAACTAGTTTTCTTTTTTTTTTTTTATAAGAGATTTTATTTATTTTGAGTTTTACAATTTCCCCCCTAATCTTACTTCCCTACACCACCCCCCACAGAAGGCAATTTGCCAGTCTTTACATTGTTTCCATGGTATAACATTGATCCAAATTGAATGTGATGAGAGAGAAATCATATCCTTAAGGAAAAAACATAAAGTAAAGGAGATGGCAAGATCAGACAATAAAATGTCAGGTTTTTCTAAATTAAAGGTAATAGCCCTTGGTCTTTGTTCAAACTCCACAATTCTTTCTCTGGATGTAGATGGCATTCTCTATCACAGATATCCCAAAATTGTGCTTGATTGTTGCCCTGTTGGGATGAACAAGTCCATTAAGGTTGATCATCACCCCCATGTTGCTGTTAGGGTGTACAGTGTTTTTCTGGTTCTGCTCATCTCCCTCAGTATCAGTCCAAGCAAATCCCTCCAGGCTTCCCTGAATTCCCATCCCTCCTGGTTTCTAATAGAACAATATTGTTCCATGACATACATATACCACAGTTTGCTAAGCCATTCCTCAATTGAAGGGCATTTACTTGATTTCCAATTCTTTGCACCATAAACAGGGCTGCTATGAATATTTTTGTACAAGTGATATTTTTACCCTTTTTCATCATCTCTTCAGGCTATAGGCCCAGTAGTGGTATTGCTGGATCAAAGGGTATGCACATTTTTGTTGCACTCTGGGCATACATGAACTAGTTTTCAAAAATGGTTTGATAACCATTCAAGATTGAACAAGATTGTTCAAGTCAATAAAATTGGTTTCCTTGGTAATCCTATGTATTTTATTTTTTTCATTTAAAATATGATTGTGAGAAGCATTCCATAGATTTAACCTAGTTGTCTGAGAGATCTATGGCACCAAACTGGTGAAGAATCCTTGCCTTAAAGAAGTTTTGGATAAAGTTTTGGATAAAGAAGGGTTAAGTGAATTATCTAGATCTGCTTCAGAGAAGAGGTTAGAAACAGATTTCTTGCAAGGTTAGCTCTTTGGCCATGGGGCCATGCTGCCTCCTGACCTCTTAAATGGGTTTGCCAAATTCTGTATAAAAGCCTGTATAAAGTTGGCATAACTTCTAGGGCACAGTAGTTCTGTGTTTCATCTCCATCATAGCCAGACATTGTCACATAGAACTTTATAGTGAGAAGAGATCATTGGTCCATCACTTCCCCTTCCATTATAACCATTTAGATAAGACAAATGATAGCAATGGTTATATTTATCAGTTGACTGTTAAAGTGAAAGGTGGGAGGTGGGGAAGCAAAGCAGAACGAACCGTTCTGCTGTTTCCAAAACCTAACCACAGGGAGGCCTAGAAAGATCATTATTTTATTTGATAAAGAGAAGTATTTTGGTGCAAAGTTTTGTGTGATGTTCAGGATCATAAAGTTTTCCATTGTTCTATCCTTCTTTATCTAAGGAGTCACTAGGAAACTATAAGACATTATCAAGGCTCACAATCCATTTTTTTATTAAAGGGAAGGTTTGGTAGTCAAAAGATTAATATTACAAAGATGGAAAATAATTTTATTGCTGAGTATATAAGACTGGTAGACTAATTTGACAGATTTGACTAGCCTAAAAAAAAGCTACTTTTTTAATTAATAAAAGAGAAAATTTTTAAAGAGATTTCTTTTAATTCTTTGGAATTTGGAGATAAACTCCAGTTGGTTGACACTGTAATCTTGTTCCCTGGAGCAAATGGAAACATCTTTCTCACTTGGGTCCCTGAAGAGAAGGCTTTTGAATCCAAAGATCTCAAAGAGCCCTTCTGAGATTATTTAATCTTGGAGTTAATAACTATAGTGTGGTGTGTTATCGTTCCATTTTACAGAGACTTAAACCGAGCTCAAGAGGGGAGCCAGCTTTCCTAATTAACCCAAAGGCAAAGCTTTGCCAGTAGTCTGCTCTTTCACTGACAATCGTTACATCTCATTTAGCTGCAAAGAGAAAGGAAGATGTTATGTACTGGAATCAAGTTTAACCAGCTCAAGAAAACTGAATGCTAATCTTTTAGAATAAGCATTTACACCTTAGAAATTGGTAAATGCTGTAAACCAAGTCTTGATTTATTGTTTGGCCTGTCTAGACTTAAGAAAATCATGGCAAAAATGCTCATTGTTCTTATTCAGTGGTGTCCAATTCTCTGTGACACCGTTTGAGGTTTCTTGGTAAGGATATTGGTATGGTTTGTTATTTCCTCCTCCAGCTCAAAGATGAGAAAACTAAGAAAAATGGGGTTAAATGACTTGCCCAGGGAAAGAAGATGAGTCTTCCTGACTGCAGGCTCAGAACATGCTACCTGATAAAAATGTTAATACTGAAGATTAAACTTTAAAGAATGTCACATATTTTTAAAAACCTTCCATTTTTCTATAAATTTATTTTCTTCATCATTATTATAGATGAGTAAGGATCATGGAAACCCAATGCCATTTTTACAATTGTGTCTTATTAAATCATAAATAAAGATAATAAAATCTAGTTGCAAAAAAGTATCATATATATGTATACATATGCATATATATACATATATATATAATATATATATATAATATATATTATATATTTCTTGGGGTTCCAACCTCGGAAGACTGACTCAGTTCTCCAGATCAGTACAGGAGACTACACTTAAATTTCAACTTCTACAATGACATTATAGAATTATCACATTTTAGAACTCAAAGGGATATTTGCTCACTTGACAGATAAGGAGGGGCAAGCAATACATACAGTGAAAATAATATAATTCATTATTTAGAGGATCCTGAATTCAAATCACAACTCCGACACTATCATTTTAGCAAGTCATTTAACTCCCTGAACCTCAGATGGACTCAATGACCTTCCCAGCTCATGAGCCATGATCCTATGAAACAAAGGTCAAAAGAGAGAAAGTGACATCTGAAGTCACACAGCAAATTTGTGGCAGAGCTACCAGAGGACTATAGGGAAAATGTGCTGTTTCTACTTCTTTTATTATGCCTTTCATGATCTTTGAAATGATTTCCCTGAAGAGAAAACAATGTGATACATAAAACTGGAACTATTGACTCAATTTTTCCTTTCACTTTACCGCTATAAAATCATTCACTTATTCCTTAAAAGTGGTAATTATGATAATGCTTATGAGAGAAGTCATTACATATAAAGTACATTATTTAATCTTTAAACATATTATTATAGCAACTCTGTACAACAGGATCTGTTATTATTCCATTTGACATATTAGGAAACTAATGCTGAAAGAGGTTGTAATTTGTACAGGGTTACATCTGCACTAAGTATTGGAGTTGGAATTTGCATTTAGGTCTTCTTGACTCTAAGTTCATTGGTCTACTAATTATATTATTTGAGAGCCAGAAAATGAGAGATGATATGGACAGGAAGAAAGAAAGAAAGAAAGAAACAAACAAACAAACTAAACAAGAAGGAGGAAAGCAAGGGAAGGAAAAAAGAGAAAGGAAGGAAGGAAGAGAGAGAGAGAAGGAGAGAGAAAGGGAGACAGAGAGAAAGAAAGAAAGGGAGAGAGAAAGAGAAAGAGAAGGAGAGAGAAAGGGAGACAGAGAGAAAGAAAGAAAGGGAGAGAGAAAGAGAAAAAGAAAGAAAGGAAGTAAGGAAGAAATGAAGGGAGAAGGGAGGGAGGAAGAAAGGAAAGAAAAAGGGAAGGAAGGAGGGAAGGAGGAAGAAAGGAAGAGAAAGAAAGAAAGGAAAGAAGGAAGGAAGAAGGGAAGGAGGGAGGAAGGAAGGAAGAGAGGAAGGAAGAAAGAAAGAAAAGAAGGAAGAAGGAAAGAAGAAAAGGAAGGAAGAGAAAGAAGGAAAAGAAAGAAAGAATGAAAGGAAGGAAGAAAAAGAAAGAAAGAAAGAAAGAAAGAAAAGAAAGAAAGAAAGAAAGGAAAGAAGGAAGGAAGAAGGGAAGGAGGGAGGAAGGAAGGAAGGAAGAGAAGGAAGGAAGAGAAGAAAAAAAGAAAGAAGAAAGGGAGAGAGAGAAGAAATAAAGAAGAATGAAAGGAAGAAAAGAAAAGAAAAAAGAAAGAAGGAAAGAAGAAAGGAATTGATATGGAAGTTAGGATGAAGATTGAGGAGGACGGGGACTGAAATATTTAATTTCAGCCTTCCTGAGGAGGAACAATGCCAATTCAATGCCAATGCTTGTGTCTGCACTCAAGCTTTAGTTTTGCCCTCAACCTTGGAAGATTGGCAGCTCCATAACCTGAAATCTAGGATTTCAGATGAATTCAGAACAAACTTTCAGCTTAAGAGTTTTATTCTGCCACTAGCTTTTCCTTTTATGTAAGAAATGGTGTCTATGGTCGTTTTTCTAGAAAAGGTGAGACATTTTTCTAACACTGTTTTCCTGTTCCTTCTTTTAGCTTGTCATTCTTTGGGAAGAGAAGACAGAAAGTTACACTAAAGATATCATTTAGGGGCTGGGGATGGGAGATAATTTCTGAAGGAATAAACTATTATGGTTTGAGTTTGACATTTGTAAAGCTGAATTCTGGAATTTTTTTTTTTTGTTAGGGCTGGGGAGTAAATAGGAGGGTGCACTGATCTCTGACTTCAAATTGGAATTGGTTCTAATGGAGCCCTGAAAATAGGAATGAGATACATACAAATTTAAATAAGTGCAGTAGAGGAATTTCCAGCTGAGGCAATTCCCCCACTTTGCTTGAGGTTCTGGCCAGTCAATCAACAAACATTGATTCAAGCTAATTTTAGTCACTGTTTTCCTTCTCTTGTTCTCCTAGGAATCATGAATTCTGTGATTTCCATTTTTCTCCTAGTGTGTGGTAGCCCTTAACCCATTGGATCTGACCACTAATTTTTGTAGTTTATTGGTAATAGAAGGAGAAAGACCTGCCAATCACTATCATGAGCCTAGCTAAGGCCGTCACCAGGCAAGTCATCATAGAATTCAGCGGAAGATGATAATTAATTTTCACAACAAGCAACTACAATACAATAGGTACAGATAAATAAAGTCCTTTTTTTTTTTCTGGAGGAGAAGTTGCTTCTTCCCTAGATTTGGATAAAAAGAGATTTCCTGAGCCAATATCCCACTCACCACAGGTAGTGGGGTTATGAGCACATAATGAACCACATGACCTATGATCTGGTCTTTGAAGTTAGGATCAGAAGAATCTTAGGACACCCTAGGACTCAGAGCAAGATCGAACATCTGGTGGCTCGACTCTGGATGGAATCCAAGGAGGGGTCTTAGTTATGGAAGTATCTGCATTATTACTTTCCTTTGTATCTCCAGCACTTTCTGCAAAAAAAGCACTTAATAAATGAGATCAATAGATCTCATTCATGGAACAAAACAGTTTTCTAGGACCTTCTATTACCAATAAATGAAAAGATTCCAATGAATACTATTTCTGAATCTTGTACATAGGTAACTGGGTGACTCAGTGGAAAAAACACTGGACCTGGAGTCATGGAGATATGAGTTCAAATCCAGCCTCAGTTATTTACTATCTGGGTGACCCTGTTCAAGTCACTTAACTTCTGTCTGTCTCAGTTTTCTCAATGAGGATAATAATAGCTACCATCTCAAAGGCTTGTTGTGAAGATCAAATGAGATATTTGTAAAGCATTTTGCACAATAATAGGTTCTGAATTCATGCTTATTCTCCTCTCTTTCAGGAAAACCTTCCGAGGGGGAAGTCCTAATTTTAATGCTATGATTTTTAGTTACTTAAATCAAAGCCAAGAAACCAAGGTAACAAATGCCACTTATTTTAAATTGACTCAACTTCTAAGGTATCTCTGAGATCCTGTGGCATTGATCCAATAATCTATGTACTTTGCAAAAGTTTGGGGTGGGGGAGATTGGTCAGGAAGGAGATGGGAGAAGAGTGGCTATAGGATTCATTAACATATCTACTCCTTTGGCTTCTTCAGTCACACAATGGAAGTAGTGGCTACTATAATGCTTGATCTAACCTGATTTCTCTGGACCTTTGAGTACCTGAATGATGTCTATTCATGAGGTATGTTAAAATATTTTTGAGTTGTTTTTTCAGTCATATCTGACTGATACTGCTAAAATGGGTCCTTCCTCCTTAGGTAAACTCAGAATATGAAAATCTGGATTTTAGGCAAAAGGTAAATTAGGATATCCCCTTCCAGTTACTATTCCCACATTCTCAAAGGCCCTTATCATAAGTCAAGGTACAGTTGTCTATTGAAAACAGTTACCAGAGCACATAGCTGTTGAAATATGTTGAAATATGAAAGCATATCTTGGTTGAAATGCTGATGTGATAGATTCAAGATAGGATTGGGATACAGCAGCATCAAAAACGAGTGTTCATGAATCAATTGAAACCAAATGTTGTGAAATGATGATGATTAAACTTAGTCACAAAAAAAGAGATAAAGAAAGATATCTCCTCCAAGTCTATGCAGAGATGGGGGCCCATGGGAGTATAACATTGAATATAATGTCAGATTTTTGAATGTGTTAATTGATTGCTAAAATTTTTCCTTCTTTTTCTTATCCTCCATTATAAGGGATGGTTCTTTGAGAAGAGGAAGGAATAATTAATTATAGCTAGAATTTATATGATGCTTTAACGAACATACAAATGGTATCTCATTTGATTTGCCTAACAATCTTGTGCTGTAGATTGTATTATTGCCCATGTTTTACAGATGAGGAAACTGAGGCAGAAGGAGGCTAAGTGACTTGTTCAGGGTTACATAGTCAATATATGAAGCAGAATTTGAATTTAAGTCTTCCTGACTCCAAGCCTCTATTCATTGTGCCAACTAACTTGCTCATAGGAGAAATATATATAGTAATATAAAAGCAAAAGATACCTATAGAAATCTTTTTTAATAGAAAAATTTTTTTAAAAAGTTCATCTCAGTTCTGAACTGATTGCAAATAGAGGCTGATTTCTTTAATGACACAATGGTTTCATGTACATGCATCCCCCAAAGAAACAGATTAGAGGCCTCAAGCTAGGAATTTGAGTTGGGAGGATTGGCCCTGGATGGGACTACTGTACATAGAGAGTTATTAGTTGATTGTCATATTTTACAACAATTATTTTATAAAATGATATGTATAGGTGAGGCATTGGCAATTTTGCATTTAAGATCAATATAAGATATCATCCAAAATAAAAAAAGAGAAAATTCACACGTGAAGGTAACTTCTTTGTTTATACCTACCTGCTTCAGCCTTATATAAATAAGGAAAAATACAATTTGACAAGAAAACAAAATGCTTGTACTTCATTACAACGAGGGCTATACTTTGAAGATTAAAAGATGTGAGAAGGAAAGGAAGGTAGGTGAAGATAATGGTGAGTAACACTCCATTTTTAAATTTCATTCAAAAATTTGCTCATTTTTAATATGTCCAGGGATCTTATGAACTTTAGTCAACAAGAGGACCATAGAATAGCACCTTATGACCTCTCAATTGTCCAAATTCTACCATCTTAGAAGGTGACTTTTCCTTTCAGGCTTGAGTTGTATTTTGGATGTCTGAAATTTTACATTTCATAGTTGTTATTCTACAATAGTGAGGCAATGATAAATTATGAATCCAGAATGTCAAAGATGAAATACACCAATAACCTTCTAAGAAGTGAACATAAAATGCAGAGAGTCATGGCCAATGTGAGCGTTTTTTTTTGGATATATGCTTATGATGAGGATTTTATTTTTGTTTTTGTTCAATGAGGGAGGACAGATGATAAACATATGTAAAAAAGTTTATTTTTAAAAATTTTAGATTTCACCCATTTACTAAATGTATACACACAGTTTGAGGAGGTCCTGGTCTTGATTTTATTCAAACTAACTAGTTGTGTGAAGTCTATTTAAACCTTAGTTTTCACACCTGTCAAGTGATGGGATTCAACTTTTGTTGTTTAGTTATTTCAGTCCTGTTTAACTCTTTATGATTCCTTTTAGGGTTTTCTTGACAAATACACTGAAGTAGTTTATTATTTCTTTCTCCAGCTTATTTTACAGATGAGGAAATTGGGGCAAATAGAGCTAAATGACTTACCATCACACAGCTAGTATCTGAGGCTGGATTTGAACTCAGGTCTTCCTGACTCTAGGTTTGTCACTCTAAGTCCCTTTTAGCTCCAGAATTCTATGATTTCAAGAATAACATAGTTTGAAAAAACTTAGAAAGATTCAGTCTGGTGGCCAGGGACTTCAAATTACATGTTTGTTTTAAAGTCTAAACATTAATTTATTTTTACAGTAGGTAAAAAAAAGTTGGTCAAGGTAGTTCCTGGACAATTTAGATCGATTTTTAAGCATTTCCTTAAAGAAGAATATGTTCATTGACTTCTGATTGAATCAAAAGGATCAGGCTCAGAAATAAATTTGGAGCCATTCCCTGTCACCTCCTAGAGTGTGGGTTTCACTGAGGATGGTCAGTCCCAAGATGAATTAATTTCTTACTTCACATTCTAGGAAGGAAAGATTCTTGTGGGAAGAGCCACCCATTTGTTGGGCTTACCAAAATGATCTGGTTCTTTTGCATTTCCCATATTTCCTCTGAGATAAGTTCTTACCTGTTCAGCAGGATTGTGTCCTTCTCCTCCCTGCTCTTCCCCAGGCTGTCTTACAGACAGAAGTAGATATATGCTCATTCATGGGACCTGAGGGAAAGCTCTGACAATTCAGGTTCTTGGATCTAACTTTTTGAGTTAACTGCTAGTGATTGCTTCTCTAATAGCTGCAGGTTTGAATATCCTGATATCTGAACTTCTAGTTTAAAGAAAAAAGATTCTCTAGAATCATGATTGCAGAATCTAGTCTTCTAGGCAGAGAAAGGGAATTTTTTTTGAGCAATACACCTTTTATTTTGGCAAAAAGGGCAGATCACACTCCTATGACCCCACATACAGAGAAAAATAGTGTCTAGAGACTTAAGCATTGAGGCAATAAGGGATCTGAAGTTTTTCTTCCATCATCACCATGAGTAATTCAGATGGGATGGGTCAGATTAGTAGATGGGTTGCCCGTAAGCAGTCCCAAGAGCATTTCCCTTCTTGGAGAATCCAATCCTTCAAAATTGTCCCATGAGATTTATTTCTCATGGGTCCCCTATGGAATGCACTAGAGATCAATAACATGGTCAAGTTTAGTGAGTTTCTGAGAAGACCCTATTATGAAGCAGCACTGAGTCTGAAGGCCTTTAGGATCTGGTAGAAGTGAGATTTAATAAAGAGATAGAAACATTATATTCATTATTTATTAGTTATTGTGGATCCTTGCAATGTGTGTTGCTGGTTATTTTTTACATTTATTAATGGGCTCTTGTGAGTCCTCTGAATTTTCTGCATTAACGGTGGATTGAAGTAAAGACTGTTCTGTATAATATATACATGGCTATATTGAGTTCTTCTATGGAATCTGGGGGTCTCTTTAGCCAAATTGGTATAAACTTAGATATAAGCTTTAGGGTAAAATTTCCAAGTGTAAACTCTGGGTGGGGGTAATGACCCAAAGAGAATTATCTTTTAGGAATAACCAGATTCATCTGGTTTTATGTAGAACCAGGGCTTGGTTGCATTGGTCCACCTATTATACTACTGTTTAAATCTTTTTCTTTATAAATATTATATGTTATGACTTGTATGGTAGAGTAGGAGGAAGTCTGAAAAGCAAGCCCTTATCAAAATTTTTTCAGGTTTATGCTGAAATTCCATAGTCCTATGCTTTAAGAATCTAGGATCACTTTTCTTCCACACTGGGGTGGAATCTGAATCATACTAATGTTTTCCTATCTTGAGTCTAAAATGATTCTAGTTCCTTTAAACTTTCATCAAAGAAACTATTTCTCAATCCTTTATGGTTTCAGACCTTCTCTTCAAGATTTCCTCATATTGCCTCAGTTCTAATATCCCACACCAGACACTGCTCAAATATAGGGCTAAACAATGCTAAGTATAGCAGGAAGATTGTGGTCCTCAAACTAAAAATGCTCCTTTCTATGAACACATTCCAATTCTAGGCTCTATATTTTGTCTTTATTTTTCCTTTTCTGAACAAGTCTTGAACATTTGACTCATGTTGTCTCCCATGATCCCTTGATCTCTGTCTCCCACATTTTTTCAAAGCATTCTTTTCTTTCCTCCAACCTCCTACAATATCCCCTCCCCCCTTCCCTCTCAGCAGAGAAACTGAATGCCTATTTTACTGATAAAATGAAAACTATTCATTCAGAGTTTCTTCATCCTCCCTTTTAGACCTCAAAATCCATCTACGTTACCCTTTCCCCCTATTCTGTTCTCCTTTGCTACAGTCTCTAATGAAGAAGTGACTGTTTTAAAATCAAGGTCAATTCCCCTTCATAAGCCCTTGATTCTATCCTCTCTTGCTTTTTTTCTGGGATCTTCTCTCACGTCTTCTCCCTTTCTTTTTCCTTTTGAAGTCTCTTCTTATATACAGACTTCTTTTTGGGTGGCTAAAGGCAGAGTCACCTCTTCTCTGCCACCTCCCCATGCTATCATCCTATAATACTCTTTTCTAGTAGTCAAAATCCTGAAAAAGTAATCAGCACCATTGCCTTCACCTAATCTTCCACTCACTTCTTAATCCCTTGGAATCTGGATTCTAGCTCACCTCTTGGCTGGAATTTTATAGCAATGTCTTCATCATTAACTCTGATCGTTTTTCTCCTTTTTAACCTCTCTATAGTTTTTGATAATGCTGACCTACCCTTATACCTGGATGCTCACTCCTGTTCCTGGCTGAATAAACAACCTTAATTGTGAATATTTTCTGAAAGACTCGGAGGTTTCATCTCTTCTGTCTTCATTCTCTTGGCATAACTCAATAGCTCCCATGGTCCAGTTATCATTAACTTTATGCTGATGCCTTTAAAATTTTTCCATACAGTTTTACAACAATCTCTCTTCTGACCCCTAGATCCTCATCTCCAACTTTCTGCTAGATATCTCTTCCTGGATATCCTAACAGCACCCCAAAAACTTATCTTCTCCTTTCTCCCCACTTTCAAATCCACCATTTCCCCAAATATTCTTTTTTCTCAGTAGAAGTGATTCTTAAACTTCTGAGTATCAAGACTCCTAAATTGTTGAAGACTCCCAAAGAGCTTTTATTTATGTGAGTTATAGCTATCAATATTTACCATATTAGGAATTAGATCCCTGGAAAGCTATGTAAGGGGTCTCCACATTTTGAAAATTACTTCTTTAAATTTTTTTAAAACTTATTTAAGTCAATGGGGTTAAGTGACTTGCCCAAGGTCACACAGCTAGGTAATTATTAAGTGTCTGAGGTCGGATTTGAACTCAGGTACTCCTGACTCCAGGGCCAGCATTCTATCAACTGTGCCACCTAGCCACCCCAATCTTTCCCTTTCTTTAAGGGTCATTTTTATTTGGACTTCCTATATAATTGTTGGTGGGCTTTTCCCCCCATCTCTTCTAAAAAATCTTGAATTGGTTACTGTATTTACATGCTGCATTCTCAAATAAAAAATAAGCTTCTTGAGGGCAGTAACTATTTTTAAAAAACTTTTCTATCTCTCTGCTTTGCATACATAGCATCATACACATAATTATTTGTTGAATTGAATTGAAAGTCAGTTTTCTTGATTTGTGAAATTTGACTGTTTTTGCTAAGTCCACTGGGAAACCAGCTTTTGGCCTATTGTAGGTGTTGTTCCTGCCATCTGTTTTTCTAAAGTGAAGAAATAGGGAGGAGTAAGACACTAAAATAAAAAATATATATATCTGCTTTTCTTCTAAAACACCATGATCCTCTGAGACTCCCATTTTCTTCTGCTCTTTCACTGATAACAATGAAAAATGGTTTTTTGCCACTGCTTTCATTGGCTTAGCATTAGGACTCATAAGTACACAAATAGCTTCCCTGTGGACAAATACATTTAGGAAATTAAGAGATTCAGTTTGTTTAAAGGAAAAACGGGGAAAAAAACCCCCCTTTTTTTTTTAAAGGAAAGTACAGAACAATATGGAGTCACTATCCTGGAGATAAAACAAAGATAGTTACCTTATGAACTTGGAACCTCATGGACTTTGGATGGGCCACCTGCAAAGACCCCTTTCATTCAATGTGGATTTAAATGGATTCTGCTTTCACTAAGTTGTTTGTATTTTAATGGTTTGCTATTTAGTCAGATCACACTTATTTACTCTTTAGGGGAAACTATGAAGGTGTTTGGAGTGAAAGTCCCTTAAGTGGCAATTATCAACCTTAATTGCCTCTTTTGCTGCTGGCTGCCTCAATTTATTTACCATTCTTCCCCAGAATCCTAGAGTAGTGGGCCTGGAGGGAGCCAATCCTTCTTGACGTCTTGCAGTTTGGCTTCTGTCTTGATCTAAAGTCAATTAACTTCTTTTCATGAAATCCAAAGACCTTTTCAAAAAGTAATGAGATAAAATGGAGAGTGCACTGGTTTAGGAGGCAGGAAAGTTGGGAACCTGTTCTCATTTTGCTACCAACATGTTATGTGAGTTCAGGCAAATCATTTAAAGTCTCTGTCTGGGCTTCAGTTTAGCTGCCTGTAAAATGACAGTGTTGGACTTTCTTACTTCTTTGGTCCTTTCCAGCTCTCAAAATCAGTTATTATATTTGTAGCATTTGACAGTGATCTGGCATCTTCCTCGGACATGTTAATCTGTTTCTTCTCTCACTTATCCGATACTCCTCTATATGCTGTTGGTCCTATTCCGTTGTAGGAACACCCCAAGGCTCAACTCTTGACTCTCCATTGGTATCTTCCTTTGGAGAACGGATTCATTCATTCTCTGTGGATATGACTCCCAAATCCTCAATAATGATTTCTCACTTAAGATCAAGTCTTAGGTTTTTAATTATTTACTGGTGTCTTGAATGTGAATTATTTTTCATTACTTGAATCTAATTTATCATCTTCTTCAAAATATACTTTCCTTCCAAGCTTTTTTTTTTTTTTTTAAATCTTTGTCAGTGTACCACCTGGTTACCTAGGTTTGAAACCCGATAGTTTTCTTAAACTAATTTATCTCTTCCATTCTCTGAAGGGAATTGCTTCCATGGCAGGCAACATGGTTGAGTCATGTCAGACAACCACTGGAGCTAACAGGGCAAAGAGGCAGTAACTGAATTCACAAATATTAGAGCCACAATTCCATAGCTGTTAGGTTACTTTTAGAGGATGTGGGCAACAACTCTCCCAAGCATGCCAATGAGTAATAGGAGATAAAGTTCTAATTAAGGTTTTGCATTTTTCTAGTACTATGGAGATCAGCTTTATATTATATAGATAGTGTGTAAGAGGTGTCAAGGATGGGATTCTAGGAGTTTCTTCGACTAATAGTTGTATTGGTGGCTCAACTGGTGGTGGAGAGGATATCACACTGGGTCTGGAATCAAGAACTGAATTCAAATTCAGTCTTAGTCCTTTATTGGCATTGCAACCTTGAACAAGTCATTTAATCCCTATCTGCCTCAGTTTCCTCAACTGTAAAATGGGGTGATAATACCTTATTGGGTTGTTGTTTGTAAAACATTTAGTGCAATGACTGGAATATCACTGTTGCTTAATAATGTTTATTCCCTATCTTTCTCCCTCTCACTTTGCCCTTTCTTTTGAGTGAATTTGTTTTTGAGGTTCTGGTTACCAGGACTGACCAGAGGATGGTCTATTCTGTCTATGCATGTCTATATGCAACCAGAACTTAATATAAAGTGCTATAGAGAGGGAGAAGTTGGGTTGGCTGCAGAGTACCCTGGTTGGCAAGGCAGGGCTGTGCCAAGGGCTAGGTTATTGTCTACACTGGTGAATGTGTGTTGATCTTGTTATTCTGAGACTCCCCCTAGTGACTTCATGAAGAATGCACTTTGAGGACATAAGCTTCTAAGACACTCCTGAGGAGTGGTCAACCAGTCTTCCAGTTGAAGATAATTTACACATGTTTATTAAGCTCCCACTAGGTATGTGAAAAACTCAGTGTTAGGTTCTGGGAAGTATATGAAGGGGGTCTATGACCAGGTTAAGGAAACTGGATACTGGGGAGCCACTGAAGTTTTTTGAGGAGGGGAATAATCTGACAAAAGAATCATTTTAATACTCTAACAGTAGGATGGTTTAGATCAGAAGGAGAAGGATTAAGATCCTTTGGGCAATTAAGAGATTGATTTTTCCTTCAAAATTTCTCTCAGCCTGCTTCTTCCTTTATGCTTTTCTTTTAACGTTCATCTGGGTCTAAGTCCTTATCATCTCATGTTGAATTATAGCATTAACTTCCTAACTCCAATCACTCTCCCTGCCCATTTCCATTTATCCTGCTCTTTGATGACAGATTAATCTTCCTAAAACATTACTTTTATCATATCATTCTCCTATGCAAAACCTCCAAAGATTTACCATTGCTTACAAGTATAAAATATAAACTTTTCTTCCTGATATTTAAGGCCCCTTTCTGCGCAAACTTACTTGTTCCTACTCCCCAACACAAACCACTGCTCCAACTTCCGGTTGATATCCTCCACTAAGTTTTTTGTTTATGCTATTTTCTGGTAATGAAATAGCAACAACAATATTAATAGCATTTTGATATAAAAATGGATATTTATGTAGTATTTTGAAGTTTATAATAGTGCTCTAATCGTTACCAAGTTCTTTCTTTGCATTATTATCATTTTTCATATGAAGTAACCAAGGAATAGAAATAAAATGACTTGTCTAAGGTCTTAGAGTTAGTAGTTTAAGAGCCAAGGCCCAAGTTCAGATCTCTATGTCTTGTATTCTTTCTACTATACCAAACTTCAATGTTTCCTATGTTGGTTATCATCCTATTGTCATTCAAAGTCCTACCCCAAACCCACCTTCTTTCTTTGAAATGTTCCCAAACTACTTTCAGTCCTTTATTGGGGATCCTGAGTCCTTATAAGAGATGTTCAGGAAGGATCAGCACGTAGTGTGAGGTCTTTTCTAAATTATTCAATCTCCGTTGGTGTCTCACCTGTGGCTCAAAGAAGCTCTACCAGGTTCAGCAGTCATCTCTAGGTAAAACTGTCTCCAAGAGGAACTAACCAGTTTGAGGGTAACTGACAGGCCTCAAACCTGTTGGTGAGTTAGGGGATATCTACCTCCGGGTTTTCCCTAGCAGAATGAGCCCATGAATGTTCTGATGGCCGTGAAGGTGGGTGAAACTAGTGCCATGAAACACTTAGAGTTTGCTCAGACATCAGAGATGCCAAGATCATTCTCATCATCCTGGGTCACTGCCAATCATCTTGACTTTTTTTTTTTCAGCTGCTGGATTTCAATGACTCTGGAAGAGAGAAAGAAGCTGATGACTGTGCAAATTTGCCTCACTTAAGCCCAATTCACATGTAAGTCAAAACAATTACTCATATCATAGTCCCTTAAGCAAATAAAGGATGAAAAACAATCATTTTTCATCAATCATTTTTGGGAGAATGTAACAGTTATTTGTCTTATCTCCCCAACCAGATTCAATTTGGTTAAATTCAACATTTAGGAAGAAGCTACTTTTTACACAGTACTTTGGACTAGCAGTTTTCTCTCAAAGAGCTTACAATTTACTAGGGAGGGTATATAGTTCAGTAGAATATTAAGTAGGGTGTGACAGGACTCCAGAACTTTAGTGTGATTTGGAAAGGAAACAATCAACATCATCTCTGCTAGGCAATGGGAATACAAAGACAGCAATAAAACAAACCCACCTTGAGGTTTTCACTGTATAGAAGGTCAGAGAAGCCTTTATCTGGGTGGTACCAATGAACTGAACTTCAAAGGACAATTGGGATGCTTGATAATGATAGTAACAGCTCATATTTAATAGCTCTCTAAAGTTGGCAAAGCATTTCTTTCACAATAATTCTGTGAGGAAGTAATTAATTTTTTTTGTTTTTGCAAGGCAATGGGGTTTAAGTGACTTGCTCAAGGTCACACAGCTAAGCAATTATTAAGTTTTTGGATTTGAACTCAGATCCTCCTGACCACAAGACTGGTGCTCTATCCACTGAACCACTTAGCTGCCCCCTTAGTGACTGCATTTTTAAAATAAAAATTTTTGATAATTTTGTAAAAAATGATCTATATTTCCTAACACAGTCTTCTCCCATCTCATCCCACAAAATTAACAAAAATGGTATCAGACTCAAATAGAAATGAGAACCATTATTTAATATGTAAAGTTTCTGTCTATTGATTTAGTTTTCAAATGTGATATTATTTACACTTCATTATATTTTTATTTATTCATTAAATATTTCCCAATTATAGTTTAAAGTGGTTTCTGCCCTTAGTAGTATTGAGAACTACATCTTGGGGGCTCATTAGGTGACACTGCTGCTTAACAACATTAATTAGAAAACGAAGGAAAAAAGTTCAAGGAAAGTCAACCTAATATATTGAAAAAGTCTGAGATTAACTGCAGTGTTCATCTCCGAATAACTGTCATCCTGAATCATATCTGGTCATTGGACCCAGACGATTCCAGAGGAGAAAGTGAGGTTGGTGACTTAGCACAGCCTCCCCTCACTCAAATCCAATTCACGGACTTGTCATGGCATCACCTCCCTGATGTCATGGTCTTCTTCAAGAATGAAGGACAAGGGGCGGCTAGGTGGCACAGTGGATAAAGCACCAGCCCTGGAGTCAGGAGTACCTGGGTTCAAATCCGGTCTCAGACACTTAATAATTACCTAGCTGTGTGGCCTTGGGCAAGCCACTTAACCCCATTTGCCTTGAAAAAAAAAAGAATGAAGGACAAATATCATCATCACCATCATCATCATTCCCATAATCTTCCTTCCTCTTCAGTGAAATATCATTCTGTGCATTTGAAAGAGGACAGTGAGGCACAGGAAACTCAATCATCTTTCTCAGGCTCACAGTTATTAGCCCCCAAAAAGTCAGTATTCGGAGGTAGATCTCTTGAATCAGCATCCTGCATTCCCTCTGTTACAGCATGATTCTTTGCATGAGGAAAGTTCATCCAAGGATGAATTTGAAAATACATAGAGCGTGGAGATGGGTCAGTCCATCTCCAGATGGGAGAGGGAATTCAAATTTGACCTCAAACATTACTATTTGTGTGACCCTGGACAAGTCACTTAAGCCTGATTGTCTCCCTCAAAAACAAACAAAAAACAAATGAAGATAATAAAAGTGTCTACTTCATAATGTTGTTCTAAGGATCAAATGAGATAGTTTGTTTAAAAAAGAAAGCCCTAGTCCAATGCCAGGCAGATAGTTTGTATGTACTACATAAAAGCTTATTTCTTCTCTTCCCCCTTCTTTTTCCTGTAGGCAACAGGAGCCACTGTAGGCTTTAGAGCACAGGAGGAGTCAGCCTGGTCAAACTTGGACACAAGGCGGGGCTAGCTGGTGCAGTGGATAGACCACTAGCCCTGGAGTCAGGAGGACCTGAGTTCAAATTCTGCCTCAGACACTTAATAATTACCTAGCTGTATGGCTTTGGGTAAGCCACTTAACCCCATTGGCCTTGAAAAATCCTAAAAAAACCCCTCCAAAACAAAAAAAAAAATCTTGGACATAAGGCAGATTATTCTGGCAAGCATATGAAGGCTGAACTGTGGAGGAAGGGAATCTAAAGAAGGGTAGATCAATTTAGTCTAGGCAAGAAATGATCGAGAGGTCTTGAAGAAGGATGGTGTCAGGATTGTGTAGAGAGTTGTGGAGAGATGTGGAGAGGAGAGAGAAGTGAGTGATGTGGAATTGAACTCATTAGTGCATAATGACATTAGATGCGGTCTGTATAGGAAATAAAAGAATCAATAAAACTCCAAAGCTTCATGTCTTGGAAAGTGGGAGATTGATGGTGATGTTGACAGAAATGGAGAAGTTTGGACAAAGGACCAGTTTGGAGGGAGCAGGTCATATTGACTTTGATGGGTCAGTGGACCATCCAGCAGGTATCTGGAAAGGTGGGAATAGAGCTCAGAGGAAAAGCTGAAAATATGGATTTGAGTCATCTGTATAGAGATGATAACTGAATTCATGGAGGTAGATAAGGTTATAGTGGGAGAAATAAGAAGAGGGCCCAGGACAGAGCTAGGCAAAGGAAATTGTTCATTAGGACTAGAATTGTATCATATGCAGATTTTGTATAAAACCAAACATGGTACCTAGCACCTAGCACAGCGAGAAGCTTCCCCCACTAAGTTTAATTGAATCAAATTAAATTGGGAATACCTAAGATTCTCTTCTTCCAGAATGGAGCACACTCCCAAGGATTCAAATTAAATTGAACATACCCAGATTCTCTTCTTCTAAACGGAGACATCACCCCACTGACTCCCATTGTCTACTTTCCATAGCACTTGGCTGTGTTTCAACATGATATACTGGAAACGAATTAGGTCAGAGGTCGTGAATACCCAGGGGCTCTAAGGGCCTGCCCTATTGGGGGGAAAAAAAAACTTCTCTGATTTTGGCCAGGCTGACATTCCTTCCCTGCAGGACTTTATGAAATGTCTGCTCTGACAAATGTCAGTAGAATTGAGATTCACTATGATTGTTTATTTGAAGAACAGAACCCCTGTTCCTGACGTGACTGAGTTCAAAGCCAGGTCTCCTCTTGGATAAAGAATTGGCCAAGGAAATGCTGGAACATCCCTTGTACAATTCCCCACACTGTCAGAGGCAGGGAAACAAATCTTCAAGAAAAATTTCTGTTGTGGCCATAAAACTTTCCCCCATAGAAACCACAGGCAAGAGCAGCAAGGACAATTTCTTCATTGCCTTCTCTTGACTTAGATCCGTGCCTGTTTGTTGGCATTCCAATGACAGATGCCAGGTTGAACCTTTTGTCAAAGGCTTAGAATTATTCATTTTTTTAATTTTTAATTTTTTAAATTTTTTAAATTTTTAAATTTTTTTATTTAATATTTATTCTCATTTTGTACAATTAATGTTATTTTTACATTAGTAAAATATTCTTGTTTAAGAGTAAATGAGATATCCCCTCCCCCCATAAATATAAACTTGCTTCAGCGATAAAGTAAAGGGGAGAGAAAAAAAACTAAAATTAAAAAAAATAATAGTAATAATTGTAGGTATGGCCAGGTGGAGCAATGGACAGAGCACCAGCCCTGGAGCCACGAGCACCTGAGCCCACATCTGGCCCTGTACACCCAACAATCACCCAGCTGTGTGATATGTAAGCCACCCGAACCCCACTGCCCTGCAAAAACCAAAAAAAAAAAAAAGAAAAAAAAAAGACCCAAAATAAAATAAAATAGTAACAATAGTAGGGGTGGCTGGGTGGTGGACAGAGCATTGGCCCTTGAGCCGGAGCACCTGGGTCCAAATCCAGCCTCAGGCACCCAAGGATCACCCTGCTATGTGGCCCTAGGCAGGCCACCCAGACCCATTTGCCCTGCACCCCCCCCAAAAAAAATAATAATAAAAGATGTGCTTGAGTCTTTGTTCTAACACCAACAACTCTGTCGTGGGTGGATCACATTCTTTATGGTAAGTCCATCACAAAAGTTACTTCCATATTTTTCCACCTTTGCCATTGCTGATCACAACTCCCTCCTTTCTTATTTCTCCACTACCATGTACTATATTTTCTCTCTCCTTTCACTCTGACTCTGCTGTAGGGCCGCTGAGTGGCACAGCAGACAGATCCCTGGTCCTGGGGCCAAGAGGCCCTGAGGCCCCATACCACCCCTTAGGCCCAGAATCCACCTGGCCCTGTGGTCCCAGACAGGCTTTCCAATCCCAGGCCCTTGAAAGAAGTAAAAAAGAAAATATGTTATATCTGACCCCCCCCCATGGTCCATCCTCTCCTCCATCACTCACATCCCCCCCTTCCCCCTGTCCCCCCCTCTCCTTCTTACTCCAAATGCCTATACCCCATTGAGTATATATGCTGTTTCCTCTCCTAGCCACCTCTGTTAAGAGCGAAGATTCCCTTGTTCCCTCTTGCCTTCCCCCTTCCATATCATTGCAATAGATCATTATAATAAAGAAAAATCTTATTATATGAAATATCTTGGCCTATTCCCCCTCTCCTTTTTCTTTTTCCCATTACATTTCCCTTTTTTTTCTATTGACTCCATTTTTACACCATGTTTTATCTTCGAATTCAGCTTTCTCCTGTGCTTCAACTATAAAAGCTCCCTCTACCTGCTCTATTAACTGAGAAGGTTCCTATGAGTATTATCAGTGTCGCTTTTCTATGCAGGAATACATGCAGTTCATCATCATTAAGTCCCTCATATTTTCCCCCTCTCCTCCAATCTCCATGCTTCACCTGAGTCCTGTATCTGAAGATCAAATCTTCTGTTCAGCTCTGGCCATTCCAACAGGAACATTTGAAATTCTCCTGGTTCATTGAAAGTCCATCTTTTTCCCTGGAAGAGGACATTCAGCCTTGCTGGGTAGTTGATTCTCGGTTGCATTCCAAGCTCTTTTGCCTTCCAGTATATTGTATTCCAAGCCCTACGAGCTTCCAATGTAGCTGCTGCTAAGTCCTGTGTGATCCTGACTGCAGCTCCACGATATTTGAACTGTGTCCTTCTAGCTGCTTATAATATTTTCTCTTTGACTTGGGAGTTCTGGAACTTGGCTATGATATTCCTAGGGGTTTGTTTTTGGGGATCTCTTTCTCAGGGGGATCGGTGGATTCTCTCCATTTCTATTTTGCCCTCTGCTTCTAGGATATCAGGGCAATTTTCCTGTAGTAATTCTTTGAAAATGATGTCAAGGTTCTTTTCCTGATCATGACTTTCAAGTATTCCAATAATTTTTAAATTATCTTTCCTAAGTCTGTTTTCCATATCAGTTGTTTTTTCAATGAGATATTTCACATTTTCTTCTAATTTTTCAGTTTTTTGGTTTTGAAGTATTGATTCCTGATTTCTGGCAAATTCATCAATCTCCCTGAATTCTATTCTTTGTCTGAAGGATTTGTTCTCAGAGAGTTTTCTTATCTCTTTTTCCATCTGGCCCATTCTGATTTTTACCTCCTCAATAATTTTTTGAACTGTTCTATCCATTTGACCTAAGCTGTTTTTTAGCATGCTATTTTCTTCAGCATTTTTTTTTGGATTTCCTTGACTAAGCTGCTGACTTCATTTTCATGTTTTTCCTGCATCTCTCTCATTTCTTTTCCCAGTTTTTCTTCTAACTCTCTCATTTGATTTTCAAAGTCTTTTTTAATCTCTGTCATAGCCTGAGCCCAATTTCTGTTTTTCTTGGAGTCTTTAGATGTAGGAGCTTGTGCTTTTTCATCTTCAGACTGAGTATTTTGATCCTTCTTGGGCTCATTTGCAAAATATTTCTCAATTGCATTCCTCTTTTTTCTCTGCTTGCTCATTTTTCCCAACCTAAGCCTGTTTTTGGGGTGCTTCCAGAGCTTTTGGGACACTCCTACAAGGGTCTCAGTGTGTGAGGCTCTGTCCTCCCTCCTGGTCTGTGAATGACCATATGCGCCCCCCCCCGCCATGGGGCCAAGGTGGGGGGGCCCTGCTGCTCTTCTGGAGGGGTCTAGGCTGCGATCAGGATCTGAATGTGGTCAGAGCCCCAGAGTCCTGTTCCAGGGGCAGAGGACAGAGCTCTGCAGTCTCTCTTCACTCCACTCCCTCAGTTCAATGGACTCATGCCCTGAGGGCTCCTGCTTATGGGCTGCACCTGCTTCTGTTTCCTGGCTCTGGAATGCAGTGGCCAAGCAGCTTGCTGTGTGCCCTGAGGGCTGGGCTCCATGTGATCACTCTGGCAGAGGTCCCCCGCTGTTCCCCCACTTTGTGCCCTGTGCTCCCCAGGGCGCAGGTCAGGAAACTCCCCTGCAGCTGGGAGCCGTGGCTCCCAGTGTCCTGGGACTGCCTCCGGGAGGCTGAAGGCCTCTGGCAGGCTGCCCCTCCGACCCCGGGGAGCAGAGACTTTCTGCTCTTTTCCAGGTTACCTTGAGTAGGAGCACTGCCTCATTGGGTCTCTCTGTGGGTTCTGTCTCTCGAAAATTTAGTTAAAATCCTTAATTTCTAAGATTTATGAGAGAGCTCCTAGGACACCCTCCACTCTTTTTCACCATCTTGGCTCTGCCCCTCTAGAATTATTCAAGGATGTAACTTTCATCAAGGAGATAACCTGTCTTTGCCTTCTAAGGGTCAAAATAGCAGGGTCCGACAAGTTATTTACAAATCGTATTTTCACTTGACCTACTTTCTTAGTTGGGACTTGGTATAATTTCATCAATAGCTGGTGCTGAAGTTATTTCAGCAATGTTTTCATTGGCATACTACTGCTGACATCTACTATGCACAAGAGATTATGTTGAGTCTGAGGAGGCAAAAAGATATGACATGAGTTCTACCTTCAGGGAGGCATGACATATATATGTTAAAAATATCCATATAGTGTCAAATGGAGGGTGCAGATGTTCAGTAGTGCAGGAGCTGAATAGAGAGAGACATATCTGTACACTAATATTTTTCTTTTGTACAAGACTTTCGATTTTGGTTGCCTCCCTGAGAGTTAAATTAACTTACTCACTGTAGGCTTTAGAGCAGAGGAGGAGTCTTCTTAATTCCTTTTTGGGAAATAAAGATGATTGATATTTACACAGCTCTTTAGTTTTGTAAAGTGGTTTAAATTTAAATTCTACTTGAGCCTTGTGAGTTAGGTATTAAAGTTATTCCCATTTTATAGATGGGAAAATAGACTGAGAATTTAAGAGATTTTCCCATCATTACTTAGTAGGTTTTAAGGGAACTATCTTAATTCAGTTCTACCTAAATCCAGCTGTCTCTTCACTAGGTCTATTCTGCACCCTCACCCTTATCTCCTTCCCACAGGAATCTTGTATTCTGTCTCTGATAGATTAGCTTTCCACTTACTTATCTTTCCAGGGAACTAGACTTTCTTATCACTTACCAGCTGTCTCTTAACCATGCCATTGGACTCATATGCCCTCCCTGCTACCTATCCTTTCCTTTGCCCATTTATAGACTGTCTTCCTCCATTAGAGGAGAAGGAGGAGGAGAAAAGGAGAAAGACAGACAGATCCAAGCCCTTGGGAAAGAAAGGAAGAAAACAATTTTCTTGGCAAACTTAAATGGAATTGGGTCGCTGGATGTTGCATTTTTTACAGATAGCAAATCAAAAAAATTGGACATTAGATTGTGCTTAGTTGATCCTAGCCCTTCTGTAGTTCCAGACTCTTTATCTTACCCTGTGAGTCTCAAGAATACCTCTAGGCAGTTAAGCTCCTGGGTACAGAGCCCCCCACCCAGAAATTTTTCCTCATCCTATCTTACCATCTTAAAGCAAAAGCCCTATTTCCAGGTGTACTCTCTTGGAATGTCAGTCTTATTGACTTCCATGAGGCATCACAGGGAATACAACTCGCTGCACCCCTATCCCGTTATAAATTTTCTCTTTTCATGCAGATGAGAATAGAGATAAAAGTATTTTTCAGATTGTTCTTCACTTTTGTATATTTACATTTTCAATACACTCTTCTCTTTTCTGCTTCTTGTGTGAGGTTTGTCACCAGGAATGAAAGATTTTCTATTCTGCTGATTATTTCTTGTGTAGATCATTAATTCTGCTTTGAAAATTCTTATTTCTCTTTTAAGCTGTTCCTGCTGCTGCGTTTCTATGTTCTCTTGATAATCCACAGGGTCCTTCATCTCACCAGGTGTTGATTCATTTTCCTTTGTTTTGAAATATTCATTCATAGATATATGTGCTCATTTAGATGAGCTGGAGGCCATCTTCCCTTTCCTTAATAGTATCTTCCTTTTTAGTATATCTGCTTTGTGCTCCAAGCTTTTTCTTTCTGAAATCTTTGGTAATTTCCCTCCCTTCCCCCCACCCCCCCCCTTTTCTTCTATCAATCACTTCTTCCCTTTAAAAGGTCCTTTAGGACTGGATCTCAAGGCTGTCTCAACCAACTTCCTTTCTGGACAATTCACAGTTCAATTGCCTGAGACTTTACCTTAATTGAAAAATTGGGGAAAGAGGACAGAACTGGTCCTGGATGGATGCCAGGCCCCTATACTTCAGATAGGATACATACCTTCATGTCAGCATCCTTTCCCAGGTCCCTCTGTTCTTAGTTCTCTGAGGACTATTATAGCCTGGAGAGCAATAACTGGTTGCATTGCAGTCAAAGCAAGCTTCTGCCTTTTGGTTTTCTGCAATGCAGAGGGTCTGTGTGAAAGTGGGGAAGAAATGAACTGTCTAGCAAACCCATCAATGTGCTCATGCAGCCAGACCAGGTCACAGTGTCCCTTAAGAGAGGATGTGATGAATGACCAAGTTAGGGATTTGAGATTAGATTTCTCTGTTGTTCATTGGATTGTCACCTTGTTAGGGTTCCAGATTGGAAACAGTTGAAATTGATTTCATATCTTATATTTAATTCTGATTTAAAACAGATTAGAGAAGTAATGAGGATCAGAGAAAGCATCTAGTCCTCCATTTCTTGGTCACATCAACAAGAAATAAAATAAACTTCACATACTTTTAGAATACCTTTCCTTGATTTCAATCATACTCTTAAATATCTTCTACATTAAATCTCACTCTAAAGTTATTAAAGCAGAATAAAACTGATTGTCACTTTGCCTTATTTCTACCAATTCAATACAATAGAAACATGTTTCAAAAAAAAGAACTGGATTGAGTTAGGAGAAGCCTGTTTTTTAATTGAACACCAAGAAAACTCAGCTACTCCATTAACCAGCACCATGTCATCCATATGTAGATCCACTGATTACAGCAAATGGAGAAATTTTGAGTAAAGTGGACAAATTCACTTTCTTTAACAGTGTCCTTTCCAATGAGGTACACATTGACAATGAAGTTGACACTCACATTGCCATTGTGGGGGAGAAGAGGTATTAGATTAACCACCAACTGAGGGTCTACAGAGTCATTGTGCTGACCTCATTACTGTATACCTGTGAAACATGGACAGTTTATCAGCACCAGGTCAGGAAACTGAATCACTTCCATTTAAATTGTCTTAGGAAGATTATGAAGATCACCCAGCAGGAGAAGATACCAGACATTGAGGGCCTTTCTCAAACTACACTGCCTAGCATTCCAACTGTACTTCAGAGAATGCAACTATGATGGGCTGGGCACAATGTTAGAATGCCAAATGTACACTTGCCAAAAAAGACTGTTTTATGGAGAACTCACACAGGGCAAGTGCTGGCAAGGGGGTCAGAAGAAGAAATACTGAAATGCCCTGAAGGTCTCATTGAATTTTAGAATTGATTGTACACAGCATGGGAGACCCTGGCCCAGGACCACCCAGAATAGTGTGCCCTCATCAGTGAGCTCTATGAGGAACACAGAATGGAAGCAGCTCAAAGGAAACTTTCCATACATAAGTTTAGAGTACCCACCCCAGGTGATCACATGGACTATTTGTGTCCAACTTGTGGTAGAACATTCCAAGTTCATATTGGTCTGATCAGCCACAGTTGGAAACTGTAATCTATCTCAAACACAGTGATGTCATTTTTGGTCTTCTTTGATAAAAAAAAAAGGATAAGAACCAACCAACCAACAAGCTATGTTATTATGGGTCAATCACAATTTCTCTGAGAATCAGTTTCTTCATCCATAAGATGGGAACAATACTTCTTTTA
The DNA here is from genome assembly GCF_037893015.1 of Macrotis lagotis. Lineage (NCBI taxonomy): Eukaryota > Metazoa > Chordata > Mammalia > Peramelemorphia > Peramelidae > Macrotis > Macrotis lagotis. The sequence goes on along the minus strand of NC_133664.1, from coordinate 69,139,268 downwards.
CTATTTATCTCATTGAATTGTTTGGAGGAAGATGCTTTGGAAAACTTTAAGTACTGTAGAAATATAGGTAGTCTTTATAATTTTGTCTGCAAATGCTAAGATTGTTGAAAAATTGGCAGGTGGAGAAAGAAGGTGCCTGGCCTATAGACGAAACAAATAATCAATTCTGGAAAAATTAAGGGTTATACTGGATTGATGACTTAGTTTGTGATGTAGATTTAAGATAACTGTGAATGGATTCCAAGAAGGCTTTGTATAAAATGTCTATTCACATAAAGAAGACCTTTTGGAAAAGTCACCCGGTCAATCATCATTCATTAAAAGTCCCTTATATGTCAGAAAGTGAGATTGGCATAGATATTTGAGTCAAAATTTAATTCCAGTCAATGCAAATCAATAAGAGATTGAATAGTCAGTTAAGCCTCCCCAATTAAAAATTTCTACCAATTAAACTGCAATAACCTACAAGAGGATTAACTTATTGAGAAGAGAGGAGACAGAAATTTGAGGTTATATATAAGAAATCAACATAATCATCATAGCCTACCACAAACTCAAATCCAATCACAACATTTAATAGTTTAATTAAGAAACCTGCATCTCTAACAAAGAGTAAGTTGATGGATGGGTTTTTCCCCCCCCTCAATTAAAGACTGTTCTTATGTGCAATTCCTATTTAAGACAGATTTGAGAAGTAATGAGAAAGTATCGCGTCCTCCATTTCACTGGTCACATTGACAAAAGATAAAATAAAGTCCACAAAGCTACATAATACTCTTGTCAGAGGACAAGTAGTAGAAATAACTTTCTTGATTTTGGAATTGAGTACAGAGATTTAATTGTGTTCAGTAACAAGTTTATCAGATTTCTTTTCCCACTTCCAAGCCAAATGAGGGTATATCATTTTTCTCTAAACATCCCTCAACAAACAAACCTTTAACTAGGAGAAGAAAACTAGGGCTTTGCCTCAAGGCACTACCATTTTAGAGGGTGATGACAGTATTTGTATTGTTTAGCCTGAAGAAACAATTGAGTGAAGTACCAACTTAGAAAGAATATTTAATTAAAATAGTATGCTTCCCTTTCTCAGTCCCTATGTAAACTCTTCTATTGGTTTGTTTCTGTTCTGCCTTGACCACTCCCTTCCACCAGAAGTCTCTCAGTGTCCTGGCATCTCCCCCGACAAAGGGCCTTGTGTTTCAAGGTCTAAGATCTCCCCACCAACTATATTCATCCTAAAAGGTTGATTTTAGGGCTCATGATATGACAACTCCCAAGGCCACTAGAAATGCTTAGCTATGGCTTTTCCCAAAGTCCTAGGTCTGAAACCCATTCTTTGCCCCCCCTAATTTAAGTCCCAGAATTGGTTTTTCCATTAAGACATTCTCAATTAGAATTGCAAACACAGAGATTTTCCTGTTGAAACAGCAATAACAGAAAGCTGAAATGAGAAATTACACATTCTCAAATCTGAGGCAATTTTGCCCAGTTTTGGGTCCATGTATCTAAATCATGTGCCACTAAATTGAATGACTTTTATAGTGGAACGGTGGGGAAGATAGAAATGTCCCACAAATCCCCTCATTAGGTCATAGACACATCTGGTTCCCACCAAACAGGCCCTTTCCCAGAGTTTTTTCTTTCAAAGCCTCCCATTTTATTGGGGCTCCCTCCTATTTTATAGGGAGGCACCTCAGCATATCTTTAAGTGACTTGTCTGTCAGGGGCCATTATGGTGATAGAACATGTTGAGCTCTATCTTGCCTGGAAGCCCTGGGGTTAGTTTGGGATTGGGCAAGAATATGTGCATTCTTGGCTTCAAGGGAAATGGAAAAGGAGAACAAATAAATTATAAGCATGAAACTTTGGGTCAGCTTTTCTCCTTAGTTATATTTTACAGCACAAGGATGGGAGACTCTGTTTTATCTTAGAAACAGAAGGGATAGGAATGGGATTGGGGAACTTTAAATTGAATCCAATGGGTCCTAACATTCCTGAGAGAACAGAACACTGTGCTTTGAAGTTTCAGGTCACTTGAATTAGACAGACTCCTGTAAGGCTGACTGTGGGGAGAGGATTTGAGCCAAGGGGCACCGATTCCCCGAGCCAGTCATGTGGAAGATGGAAAGGTCTATCATTGGAGTATTTGGCATTCATTGGCTTCTTCTATGAGACTGAGCCAGATGGGGTGGCTCCACAGACTGTGGTGTTGATTGCAGGAAAGAAGAAAATAGAGGCAGGAGGCAGGCTTTAAGGAAAAACTGGAAAACTCCAAAGAAATAAAGAGGAAACCTGCTTTTTAAAAAGGCATCAAGGTTTCCTGTGGTTTTGTTGGAGGTGAATTTGGAGGTAAGAAAAAGAACATGAAGAGGGTTGGAGGCAGGCAAGGGAAATTGTTGGGATTCCAGTCACTAGACTGCTTCCAAAAGCAGGGCTTGTGGAAGTCTAGTTTTCTCAGTCCTTCCTAGAAATTTGAGTCCAGAAACCTCAGTTATTCATCAGTAAACTCATTTGTCTGAAAAAATGTCATCTCTGTTAACTGTTACCCTGTTAACATTTCTTCTTGAATTCTGGAAAAAGAATTTTAAGTCCAATGACCTTACCCAGAGTGTGACCTCATCAGAGAGGGGCATAAATATCTGGCAAATTCAATGACATCCTATGTTGAGAGACAGAAGGAGCTGCTGAGGCCATCTAAAGCCCTACTCCATCATTTTACAAATGAGGAAACTGGGGCAGAGTAAGGTGAAATGGCTTTTCCCATATCATACAGATAGTAAGGCATTTGAACTCTCAATTTTCCTATTCTCAGAATGAATATTCAAAAATTCAAAAAGAAATAGGTAGAGAAACCAAGGCAGGAAGTCTATAACAATTTTCAGGGATGGTACATATTGACAAATGAGATTTTTAAAAAAATATTTCTCCAAAGCTGGAATTGAATCATAGAATATGCCACCATGGGTAACTGTGTAGTAACTGGACCAATAGTCAGTGGGGAGTAAAATAAGAATAAACTTAATTGTTTGTCAAAGTCTAGGGCCATATTGAAGTTCTGGATGGGGAGGTGAGATCTAAGTAAAATTGCTTTTGTAGAGTGTGTTGGTAAGAGAGGATGAAACCATTCCTTGTATTCCAGATGGAGAAATTATCTTAAAGGCTAGAGCTATGGTTACCTTTCCCCTAAAAGTATATTGAGATTTTAGAGTAAGAGTCAAGTTTTATGCAACTTCTTTGAAGTTTGCAAATGGCTCTGGGTTCATTGGTTTATTTGATACTCATAACAACCTTGAGAAGTAGGTACTTTGCTTATTTGCATTTTGTAGATGAAGACATAGAAGTTCAGATAAGTTAATAACTTCCTAGGAGCATGCAGCTAATTATTATAGGAATCTTAACTCTAAATAGAGTTGGTAGTAGTCATAATAGCTAGCTCTGGTGTATAATATTTTAAGACTTGCACAATGCCTCATATTTAATCTTTTGATCATCACAACCACCCTGGGAGGTATGAGCTATTATTGTACTTATTTTAAAGAGGAGGAAACAAAGGCAGACAGAAGTCATTGCATATATTACTTAATTTTATCCTGAGCCTAACTGTGAGGTAGGTGCAATTATTTCCCCCATCTTACAGAAGGAAGAGGCACACAGTTGGGAAGTATCCGAAATAGGATTAAGACTCCATTTTTTTTTTCATATTCCAAGTCTATCGTTTTACTCACAATTCCACAAAAGAAATTTGTATTCTTCTGGGATCCTGATTGGTATATATTTTTTAAAAAGCAACACATTTTTGATATCTTTCCATCATTCCTATTAAATATATTAAGACCTTTTCATTTCTAGAGTGATCTCCCTAGAGCGGAGAGAGTTGGAAGAGAAGGGTAAAATGATCTATCTTAGCTGATGTGAAAATTGGACCCATCTTGGGAGGAAACTTGACTGAATCTGGAGGAAACTTTTCCTTCAAAGATCATAATGGAAATATAATGCAAAAAAATTTGTGTGTAAGGACCAGTTTAAGGAGAGTTTTAGTTTAAAGAGCTTGTTTGAAAAAAGGAGAGTTTTTAAGTGAGGATTCAATGTTCAGTAGCTATTGTAGAGAAGTTGACTTGATCAGGTCGGCTAGGTGGTGCAGTGGATAGAGCACTGGCCCTGGAGTCAGGAGGACCTGGACACTTAATAATGACCTAGCTGTGTGGCCTTGGGCAAGCCACTGAACCCCATTGCCTTGCAAAAACCTAAAAACAAACAACAACAACAACAAAAAGAAGTTGACTCGATTAACTAACTCCTTTGTATTTTATTTGTATTTATTTTCTTTACTAACAAAAGTTAATATTTATATAGAACCTTCACATTTATAAAATATTTTGCATTTAACTCATTTAATCCTTAGAACTTTGTGAAATAGGTGATATGATTTTTCCTAATTTTACAGATGTAGAAACTGAGGCAAAGTGAGATTAAGTGACTTCTTTGGGTCACAAAGCCAGTAAGTGTCTAAGACTGGGTTTGAACTTAGGTTTTCCTGATTTCAATTTTTATACTCTATCTAGCCACTTTGCCATTTAGCTGCTACATTTCTTTATGTTTTTGTTTTTTCCCTATCAGAAAGTAAACTACTTCAAAGTAGGGATTATCTTTTCTTTTCTAATTTATTTATTTATTTGTTCATTCATTCATCTATTTATTTGTTCATTCATTCATCTATTTATTTGTTTATTTATTTGCTTGTTTGTTTGCTTATTTATTTTTCCAACTATATGTACTAAGAGTGATCAGCATTTTTGGGGGGTAAGGTTTTGAGTTCCACATTTTTCTCCCTCCCTCCCTTCCCTCTTCCCTCCCCTAGAAAGTTATTTATAATAACTGTATAGCTATGTAAAAATATATTTTCACATTAATCATGTTGTAAAAAAAGAATCAGAATAAAAAAGAAAAGGAAACCATGAGAGGAAAAAACCCTTAAAACAAAATAAATTTAAAAAATTGAAAATAGTATGCTTTGGTCTGCATTCAGACTCCAATGTTCCTTCTCTGGATGTGGATGGTATTTTCCATCACAAGTCCTTTAGAATTATCTTTGATTATTGTACTACTGAGAACATTCAATCCAACATAGTTGATCATTACACAATCTTGCTCAAATACATACAGTTTTCCTGGTTCTGCTCACTTTATTCAGCATCAGTTCATACAAGACTTGCCAGGATTTTTTGAAGTTCAACTGTTCCTGATTTCTTAAGGTAGGGATTACTTCATCCATTGTCTTTGTATTTCCCAGGGACTAACACAATATCACAGTAGATATTTAAGGAGGTTTGTTGATTGATTGATTACCCTGGTACAGGAAATGTTCCTTTAAGAAAACTCCCTCTACCAATGTAAGTTGGTCACTTCTCTGAAACTTAAGAGTTTTAGAGAGTTGCTTAGACCACCAAGAAAGAAAATGACTTTCCCAATGTCACAGTCCATTTATATTGGGGGAAGGTCTTGAAAAAAGTTCTTGAACTGGCTTCAAGGCCTGTTTTCTCTCTACTACCCTATCCTTCTGCTCAATGCATTTCACAAAAAGAATAAACATAAGATCTTCCAGAGAAATATGGTACTGTGGTATATGACTCAGAGGTAACCATTGCACAAATTGGTGTATTCTTTAAAACAATAAAATAAACCAATGGTGTCCAACACAAGTAGAAACAGGGTCACCAAACGATATAATAATGATTCCTGCAAGCCACATGTTGACCTGGAAAACCATACATGTTTATAAATTTCTTTTTTTTGGTTTTTAATCCATCAACATATTAAAATCAGAAGGAACAACATTTTGATCTGTTTAGGTATGAACTTTGGAGTGTGATGAATTGCATAGCTTTAGGAGCCACATGTACACTACCTCAGGTGTGGAAGGTATAAAATGTTTGGAAATACTTTGTGTGAACAGAGAATCCAATGCACAACTTCAAAATAAAATATGTTCTTAGTTTAAAAGAAAAAATGTGTTCCTTCATGGTATGTGGGGGGTGTCTTGGGACCTATTACAAAGAACTTGGGAAGATAATACCATTACCTCTGTCCTAGGCAGCAGGGAGCAAGTCAAGGAAAAATTCCCATCCTGTTAGATAAAAAAATAGATAGACTATAGAAACCTGAATAACAAAAGGAAGGAGGATGAGGAGAAAGAGAAGGAGAAAGAGGAGGAGGAGAAGAAAAAATGAGGGGAATGAGGAAGAGAAAGTGGAAGAAATAAAGGGGGAGAAGGGAAATAGGAGATGGAGAAGAAGAGGAAGAAAGGAGAAAGAAGAGGTAGAAAGTTGAAAGGAACAAGGAGGAGGAAGAGGAGAGGAAGAAAAGAGGAGGAAAAGGAGAAGAGGAAAAAGGAAGAAAGGGGAAGAGAAAGATGAAGGTATTGAGGAGGAATAGAAAGAGAAAGAGGAGGAAAAAGAGGAAGAGAAGGAGGATGAGATGGAGAGGAAGCAAAAAGGGGAAGGAGGAAGAAGAAGAGGAGAAAAGACAGGATGAAGAGACAGAGGAGAGAGAGAAAAAGGAAGAAGAAAAAAGGAGGAAAAGGTGGAGATGGAAAAAAAGGAGAGGGGGGGGAGGAGGAAGAGAAGAAAACAGGAATGGGAATGGAGAAAAGTTGGGCCTTGAATCCATTACAACCTTCATTAAAAAAGAAAAGCCTGTAAATTTGAATTTTGACAGACCTAGGTAAAACTATAATAAAATCATCTATCTCTAGGCCAGACCCAGATGGTTCCTGTTTTAGGGACTCTTAGTTGTGGTATAATGGAAATTATGTAGGATTTTGAATCAGAAGACCTGGTTCTCCCAATTTATTGCCTGTGTGACCTTGGGCAAATGTCATAGCATTAATTTTCTCATCTATAAAAAGGTTGCTCAAAGGTCCCTTTTGGATCTTAATCGATGGTTCTGTGAATTGTCAGTCAGAAGAGGAAGGAAAAAAAATCTATCTTATATCCTTGACCAGGGTTTCTTAAACTGGTTTTGAATTTTTTAAATAACTTGATAGTTTTATTTCAATATCATTGGTTTCCTTTGAAGCTTCTTTTATGCATTTAAAAATTATTCTGTGACAGAGAAGGGAATAAACATTTATATAATCCATCTACTACAAATTATAAATATTTTCTCAATTAAGTCTTTCAATAACCTCTTGAGGGAGGTAGCAATATTATCCTCAAGTTGAGGAAATTGAGGAGTTCAGTGATTTTCCTAGGGTGATCTAGTTAGGACATATTTGAGGTCAGATTTGAACTTAGGTCTTCCTGACTCCTGATTCAACACTCTATTCACTACAGGGTCACTGTCTCTAAAGGGGTACAAAGTCTTCACCAGTTTGCCTAGGGGGTCCATGATACCAAAAAAAATTCCTGACATAAACTATATGGGGACAAGCATTTTTTTAAATGTAATTTACTCTTTTCTGAATTAACAAAAATCTATTTTCTCTTTCTTACATAATCAAGTCTTTTTTTTTTGGCAAGGCAATGGGGTTAAGTGACTTGCCCAAAGTCACACAGTTAGGCAATTATTAAATGTTTGAGGTTGAATTTGAACTCAGGTCCCTCCTGATTCCAGGGCCAGCATTCTGTCCATTGTGCCACCTTAGTCCCCCAATCATGTCTTTACTAAATACTTGCTATGTGTTAGAAACTATTCCAAGTCCCAGTGACATAACAGAAATAACAACAAAATGATTGTAGATATAGTCAGAGGTTCAACTAAGCTAAGGCAAAGAGAGAATACCCCTTCCATAGAACAGATCATAGCTCACAAGTACCACTGAAGCAGGTGGTAAATGTTTCAACAACCAGCTCTCTGGGAAAAAAAAAGACACAACATGCTTTCCAGTTTCATCTATATTATTAACACTGTATCCATCATTTTCTATGGCTAGAGTCTTAATATAATCAAAATAAAAAATCAAACTTTGTGACATTTGCCAATTTTCAAGGTTAAAAACCTTGATACTGAAAAATGTAACAACCAGCTCCTACAACCCCATATAAGCTGGCTCCAGCACATCCAGTACTGTTTGTACAATACTATCCTGTAAACTCAAAGCCTATATTTGAAGTTCCCGTGGTACAGATTCTGAGGAATAATTTGATTCTATCATTGTAGATGTTGGATCCCTTCCAAAGCTGTCTTGGAGTTCCACTTTGGAGTGACCCTGATGCCAAGAACCTTTAAGTAGAGTCTTCTAGAGGGATTTTTAAGTTCAGTCAGAGAAGGTGCTAAGCAATTTCAATTTACTTAATTCTAAGTGGGTCAGGAGGACAAGAGAGGCTCTCAAAGTCACTATTTTCCTCCAGGGAAACTAGAGCAAGCATGAGAATCACTTAGTTCTCCATCCAGACTCTTGGGGGTACCACATACTTGGTATCTGGTCAAATGCACCTTGTTGGTTGTGTGACTGGCATTGAAACAGAGTAGAGATAAGAGACTGACAATACTCTTTTGGAGGTGACATTGAGGAGTAGATGTAGGGAAGATGACATCTAATGGTGTGACATGAGTGGGGCCAGGAAACAGAACCAGGAGATTCCCATCAGCCGAGAAAAGCAACTGACAATGTTAAGATGGGAAGAAAACAAGATTAAATGTTAGGGAAAGGAGAGAACAGTCCCAGACTAAAAAATGAAGGAATGGCATGGAAAGCACTGAGCAATGGAACAATGAGAAAGGGAATGAGATGTATCAAAGGATGGGTTGACAAAAGCACAGTCAAAGCCTTTGGTGCGGAAGGTGTATGGTGAACAGTTTTAGAACAAATCAGAATCTTTGAGATAGTCATAACTGTCCTCATCACAAGATATTTTACTTTTTTGCCCCCTCTAAGAAAGAGTTTTGGTGAGTACCTTTTGATTTAAAAAAATTTCTAAATCATACTCAAAATGTGACCCTTGAGAATATAGCTAGTAAGCATCAAAGGCAATATTTAAACTCAGGTCTTCCTGATTCCAGGACCAGCATTTCCATTCAGTATAATATTGTGCCTCTCTAGAGAAGAGTGCCTTGGACATTCTTTGATTCCCACCTCAAATAATATCTTTCTTTTTGCCCGTTTCCCTAACTCCTGTGCTCTGCCAACTTGTTAGCGCTCTCACTGCTACACCCAAAGTTGTTTTCTCTGTCTCTTGCTTGAACCACACCCGAAGGGTCTATTAGTAGCCTTTGATAACATGATGGATCAAAGCCAGGGTCCTCACCCTTGGCGCCAAACCTTTCATCAGGATAACCAGAATTACTTCACCTTCGACTTTTCCTCTGACCCTGCCAAATTCTCCCTTTCCTCCTAGGCTCAAAACTGTGGTAGTTTTAGTCTTCTTTCAATTAGTAGCACAGGTTTTAACTAAATTCCCCTTCTGCCATGCCCACCCTGGAATCAACTTTGCCCCATTGTTCTGAAAGCTTCTAGAATACCCTCTCAGGACCATAGGAGCAAGATATAGAAGTGGAAAAGATCTCAGTGGCCATTTGGACCAGCTCCCTCAGATATCTAGGGAAACGAGGAGGTTTGCTTGTCCAAGGTCCCATAAGCAGGGTTTGAGGGCAGACCCTCTAAGTGCAGTCAGGGCTCTTTTCATACTTTCCATAAGGCTTTGTCTTTTGTCTCTTACCTGCAAGCTTCCTGGGTTGATTGGATGAGAACTAACTTTCCTTTCCCTGTCTAATTTCCAGTTTTGTATTTTTTTCTATCATTCCCACTCCATATACATTCATCCTTTTACTTGTATGAGACTGATAACATACTTTATTTTCTAATTGGGCATTGTTTAAATCTTTGCATTATTGTTTGGACAATTTTGCGTGGGTATTTCTACATGTGTGTGTGTATATACACGTGAGTGGATTTGTTCATTTCTTAGTTTGCGAGTTCTCCAAAGTAGTAGGGAGGTCTGTATATCTCCTTATACAAAATCTTGTACAGTTCCCTAGTCAAAAGTTGCCTGGTTATGTCTAATGATGATGAAGAAGATGAAGAAGAGAAGGAAGAAGAAGGAAGAGGAGGAGGAGGAGGTGGGAGAAGGAGAAGAAGAAGGAGGAGAAGGAGAAGAAGCAAGGAGGAGGAGGAGAAGGAAGAGGGGAAGAGGAAGAGGAAAAGAACGAGAAGAAATTTACTTTGAGAGCGACATTTGGAAGTCATCTAAAAGAGCCCTTCAAAATTAGGAGAATGTAATTCACCAAAGCCAATAAGTGCCTGTTCAATGTGCAATTGCTTTTGAGAAGTCATCTTCTCCTAGGGGAATGATTCCACAAGCTTCCCCTCTGGGTTTTCTCTGGATGTTTCCCTGCTGTTCTGGAATGGGAGGTTTGTTTTGTTTTTTGGTTTTTAATCTTTGTCATTACCTAGGAAGATTTTGTGTTGTACTGACTATCTTTGTTTCTTTTGGCAAATTTGCCTGGGAAATGGCCAAGAAAGGAAGTGACACAGATCCCCCAGTTTAAGGCTAAAACCCCCATAGTTCCAATTCTGGTCATTTCTAGTTAGAGCTTTGTTTTTTCCCTTTTGTTATAATAACCTTCCTGGACTTTCAGGGGATTATTACTCCATTCATATAATGGAAACATGAAGATTCAAAGTTCAGGTTTTTCCCAATTAAAGGAAAAGGGAAAACAAAAAATGCTGACTTAGTTTTGAAAATATAAGCAGTGCCACATACAGGGGACTATACTTCCTAATAAAGCATATAGTACAGAATAAAACCTTTTTAATTAGACATTATTTGTATAGAGAATACTTATACAAAGCCTCTCATCCAAGGTTCTTGCCTTGCTTTGCTCACATGAAACAACATTTATCATCCCCACTTTGTGGATGGCTATGATGTACTCCAGGGATTTAACTGTGTTCCAAGGCAAATAAGGAAGTGATGCTGGAAATGCATCCAAGAGTTCTGACCTCTGTTTTTCAATTTAGACAGTCTTCCTCACCAGCTCTAGAGCAGAGTCCTTAGTTAAGCATTTTTGCAGGCCAGGACCCTTAGGTCATTGCCAACAATCCTTTGAGGCAGGACAGTAAATAGATTTGTAAATAAATCTGCAATAATTAAGATATATACATAATGAAATTTAATATGATCATGTAAGGACATTAAGCCTTACATTATATTTTAAAAATGAGAGGACCTTATTTTCATTCCATTTCTAATACAGAATACCTCACTTTTTTTCTTTGTTAAATGTCTAGATAATATCTAGCATCTCTTTAAGGTTTACAAAGCTATATATACAAATATATATATATATATATATATAGACATAAACATATATCAACATATACATATATGTGTGTGTATATAAAGATATCTCATAGATGTATGGATATTTTATCATATGATCCTTATAGTTTGTGAGGTTGGTGCTTTTATTATCATCACCATTTCACAAATGAGGAAAATACAACCAATTAAGAGTTTATAACTTGGTAATCAGTAAGTCTCTTAGGTAGAATTTGAACTCAGTTCTTCCTGACTCCAAGTTGATCACTATCCATTGTAAGCTGCCTTTATGGCTAAATATCCTCTGGGATCTCTTCTAACTTTACTTTTATGATCTTATTATCCCATGACATAAACCCATAAACTTCTTGAATCCGAGCCATTCTCTACCATTAAAATCCCCTTCCATCTGCTTTCTTTCTCACCGTTAAAGCCCCCATCCCCACAGGAAGCCTTCCTTCTTTTACTATGGAAGCTGCTAAAACCTTTGTTTAGTCTCCTTTCTTCCTTGTGACTAGTGGGTACTTTGCCACCTATGTTACCATAAGAGTTGGCATTATTCTTCCAAGAATAATAGAATCTTAGTTTTGGAAGTAATTCAGTAATTCAGTCCAATTTCTCATATAATGTAAAAAATGACCTCTACTACAATGTTCTGATAGCCCAAGGTCCCCTAGATGAAGCTCCCTTTTCAATTACATTCAAGTTCATAATATTGTTGGAATACTCAAAGGGTTTTCAGTCTTAATAGTGATTAGAAAGTCTTAGGACTTGAAGACCTAACTCTGAGACCCCTCCAGGAAATCATTTTTTTTTTATCAGACCAAGTCTGATGACACAAATTCAAATAAAAAGACAATTAAACAGGATAGAAAGATAAATAAGGAAGGGAGGAAAAGGTTATACTCTATCTGAGATTCCCAGATGGCTCTTTCCCCAGAAACTTATACTGCTATGGTTGTGTCCCAGCTGGAATAGCTTTCAGGGTTCTTTTGACTCAGTCTCTTAGCAGCCTATGGTGCCTTTTGACATGATATTCTAAATTCTAATTCTCTGCAGAGATATTTCTGTTGCCTGCTTCTGGGCCTCTTTCTTTGCTGAGCTATAGCTTACATCAGCTAGAGTTATCTTCATCATTATCAATCTTTTGTGAGATTGCTTAGGTCACAATATATCTCATAACATTGACTATATTTCTAGCTCTTTTACTTGTCAGGCCCATAGCCATAGTTAGTCAACAGGTAAATCAGGTAAATACTTTTGGGGGGGCATCCCCCCAAACCCCTCAGTATAGACTCCCTTGGCCTCAAGTTCTTTTTGGAGTGAGTAAAACCTTATCAGCTCTCATCATGTGCTGGATAACTAGATCAGTCATACAACCATCATCCAGGGGTATAATACCTGCAGAGGAGGGTCCTGCCATCCTGGTCATCACCAACTTCCAAGTGTTGATTTACTGTCAATGACAATCATTGTCCCTGTTTCTAGACTCCTTCAGTAGCTTATCATTTAGGGAAATAACCTTGTAGCTTCTTCTATAGGTGCTACAACTCCCCTCTAAAGCAGCCACAAATACCAAAGGCTCATAAAAGAAATTTCTCATGACCGAAGTCCTTGGCACCATCAAATGACTCAACATCAGAAATAGATATGGTTTTATTAATAGAAATGCCACTAGGGAAGATGTAGGACTATTTGCCTTGTTGTTGTACCATAAGGACTGTTGGGTCTTTTTATCTAACAGTTAGTCTCCTATTATACACACACACACACACACACACACACACACACACACACACACTGTCTATATCATTATAACATGAACTCTTTGAGAATAAAGACCCAGTACCCTTGGTACTTAGTATAGTGCTTTGAATAGAGGAAGTGCTTAAGAAATGTTTTACATTCAATAATTCTTTTATGTATTCATTCAGGCATTCGTTCACTGAGAAATCCCAAGGGCTAGGATGCAGCTTTCAACTACTACCCTGTATCCTATAGTAACATCCACATTGTCAACCTTATCCTAGAACAAACCTTTGCTTGAACATTTTCAGTGACAATAAGACAGACTTCTAAACATTGTATAATTTTCTTTCATTCACATGCTAACCCATCATTTATTGATAAGTAACTGTCTTATTCTCCCTCTCTTCTTCTTCTCTAGGATAAACAATTCTTCCTTTGGTAATTCACTTCCTCTGCACATGATGTAGTTTATCAATATGCCTCTACATGAGTGGTATCCACAAGTGAATATAATACTTTTTATGCTGTTCGACCAATGTAAAGAACAGTGGGACTATCACCTCCTTTTGCTCTGGATGCTGAGTTTCTATTAATAGATCTGAAGTTTTCCAGAATTATGAATATCTCTATTTGATTTCATCTTGAGAGTTTTGAACTATTCCTCCAGTCTGTTATTAATGTTTTTAAGCCTTGATTTTTGTCCTCCATTGATATTAACTATCCCTTTGAATTTAGTATTATCAGCAAATTTGGTAAATATGCTTTTTCCATCTTTGCTTAAGTAACTGATAGAAATTTTGAAGAGTCCAGGACCAATTACATAGCATGGCATGTCCAGAGTTCAAATCCTGGCTCTGTGTGACTGACTCATCTGTAAAATTAGAGAGCTGGAGTAAATAGCCTTGAAGATCCCTTTTGTCTCTGGATCTCTGAACCTTTATCCTCCTTGGTTTGAGGCAGTGTATACTTGAAAGTCTGAGAGCTATTCAGTCAGTGTGTATTTCTGGCAAAGCTGACCATTTCCTGGATGATCCTCTTATGTGTCATGGCACATCCTACACGAAGACAAAAGAAACCCTGGGTGGCTAGATCACAGATCAACAGCATGTCCCCGTTGTACCCCTTATAGAAATATCAACCAATTATTTCTAGATGAGTTCCCTATGAGCATGAACCATGTATATTCTTTTCCTTAGAGACAAATAGGCCATTATAATCACAAAGGTCCTTGCCAACTCTAATATTCTATGATCCATGTTCTTATCTTGGACTTCAGTTCCCTTTAAACCATGCTTGTTCTGCCCTTTGCAATTTGGAAATTTTTCTCCTTGACAGAAAAACAAAAAGGAAGCAAAGTGAGCTGAGTAATCTTGTTTTCTTTCTGTCATTTGTTAACATGACACCAACTGTGCCCAAGAAATGGTCTTATCTGTTCCTTGGACTTTTTTTGCTCTTAAGGTTGCTTGTTTTTTAAAGGTTTGTTTTTCTTACTTTTTTCCAGGTCTCAGCTCATTATGGGGTTTAGCCTTTTCCATCTTGCTTTTTATAAGTTTGTATGATTTTTTTTTTGTCCTTGGCTTTGTGCCCCTTCTCTCTTTTGTATGGAACTCTCAGCAGCAACATGGCTCTGGGTCTAGAGTCAGGAGAACTTGAGTTAAAATTCAGCCTAACAAGTTATTTGAAACTGTTATTTGAAACCCTTAACCTTTGTTTGCCTTAGTTTCCTTAACTGTAAAATAGAGATAACAATAATGCTTACCTCCCAGGATTGTTGTAAGGATCAAGTGAAATGATATTTGCCTGGAACTTGGTTATTTAATTAATAGTTTAATTTATTAATTAATGGTTATTTCCTTCTCCCTTATCCTTTTTAAAAGCTGAACTCTTGGAAGATTATTCAGCAGTCTTACAATCAAGCTAGAATATACACTAGGGATCATGTGGTTTAACCTTCTTGATAGGATCACGTTGTATTCTGGACTTCCCAAAGTCAGGAAAACCTTCATTCAAATCTTGCCTCTGACAATGACTAGCTGTGTGACTAGAGAAATCAATACCTCACAGGGCCTCGGTTTTCTCATCTTCTAAAATGGGATAAAAATGTCTATAGTAACAACTTCCCAGGGCTAGATTTGAGTAGTGGGACAAAGCTGTTCAAAACAAAGAGAATTTTCAATCCAACCTTTGAGGGAATGTATCTAGCTTCTAGATTTATTAACTCTGTCACAATGATAATAACTGACATAAACTTCAAAGGTTTGCAAAGCATTTTACACATATTATCTTATTTGAGTCTTCCAACAATCGTCTAGGTAAGGGTAATAATTATCATCATTTTATAGATGAGGAAACAGAGGCTCAGAGAGATTAAAAATGATGTGTCCACTTAAGTAACAGTATCATTTCTGATCCTACGGGAGCAGGAACTCTGAGGAGCAGTATCTACTGCTATCCCAAGGAATTCCTAGGTAACGATTAAAGTACAAACTAGGGGAGCCGTGACTATACTTCTCCCCAGATCAAAGTGCTACCTTGGAAGCACTAAAAACTAGAAAAGCCCAAGAATTATCTCTAAACACAGCGGGGCCAAAAAGTCTGAAGCCTGAGAGAGATTCCTCCATGCTTGGGACAGAATCTAACTTTAATATAAAGTTCAAAAATCTAGAAATGGGGTGGAAAAATGAGCAAAAAAAAAAAGAATCTGACCACAAAAAAACAACTGTGATGACAGGTAAGATCAAGACACAAATACAGAAGATAATGAAATCAAAACAACTACAAGCAAAGCCGCAAAGGGGGAAAAAATGGACAAAAGTCCCAGATGAATTCCTGGAAGGGCTAAACCTTGTTTCCAAAATCAAATAAGGATGATAAAGGAAAATTATGTAAAGAAATGAAAGCAAAGGAAGAAAATTATGAAAAGATAATAAACAACTTGGTAAAAGAGGCACAAAAAGATAATGAAGAAAAAAACATCATTAAAAAACCTACTATTATTACTATTTTATTTTGGGTCTTTCTTTTCTTTTTTTTTCTTTTTTTTTTTTTTTGGTTTTTGCAGGGCATTGGGGTTGGGGTGGCTTGCATGTTACATGGCTGGGTGATTGTTGGGTGTATGGGGCCAGATGTGGGCTCGGGTGCTCATGGCTCCAGGGCTGGTGCCCTGTCCATTGCACCACCTGGCCATACCTACAATTATTACTATTATTTTTTAAATTTTTAATTTTTTTCTCCCCTTTACTTTATCGCTCAAGCGAGTCTATATTTATGGGGGGGGCATTTCATTTACTCTTAAACAAGAATATTTTATTAATGGATAAAAACATTATTTGTACAAAATAAGAATAAATATTAAATAAAAAATAAAAATAAAAAAGATTTCTATTCCAAACAGAAAAAAACCCAGAACTGACCAAATGGAAAAAGAGGTATAAAAATTTAGTGGAAAAATAATTTCTTAAAAATTAGAATTAGGCAAGAGAAAGCTAATGACCTCATGAGACATCAAGAAACAGTAAAACAAAGCCAAAAGAATGAAAAAAGTAGGAGAATTTGAGATATCTGATCAGAAAAATAACTGACCTGAAAATAAATCAAGGAATTATTTGGCCACCTGAAATTCATGATAAAGAAGTTTAGACATCATATTTAATTTTATTTTTTAGACATCATATTTTAAGACATTATTAAGGAAAACTTCTCTGATATCCTACAACCAGTAGGTAAAATAGAAATGGAAAGAATTTACCAATCATCATATGAGATACCAAAAAAGAAAACTCTCAGGATTATTATGGCCAAATTCCAGAGCTCCCAGATCAAAAAGAAAATAAACTTCAAGTCACCAGGAAAAAAACCAACCCAAAACATTAGAATACTATGAAGTTATAGTAAGAATCATGCAAGGTTTAGCAGATACTATATTGAGGAGCTTAGAATATTATATTCCAGAGGGTAAAAAGAGGCAAGATTATAACTAAGAATGACCTACCCACAAAACTGATAATAATCCTTCAGGGAAAGAGATGGATCTATTTTTTAAAAAAATAATCAGAGGGTTTTCAGGTATTCTTGATGA
This sequence comes from Macrotis lagotis, assembly GCF_037893015.1. NCBI lineage: Eukaryota > Metazoa > Chordata > Mammalia > Peramelemorphia > Peramelidae > Macrotis > Macrotis lagotis. The sequence goes on along the minus strand of NC_133664.1, from coordinate 69,122,183 downwards.
AAAAAACAATGCTGACTATAAAATTTTACTTTCAAATACAAGATTCAAGAATAAAAAAGTAAATATGAAAATGGAATCATAAGGGACTCAATGAGATCAACTGTTAACCTTTTTGTATGGGAAGATAATAATGTAAGTTTTAAGAACTTTTTCATTGTTAGAACAATTAAGAAAATTCTACATAGGAAAAGGGCATGGAAATGAATCAACTATGTTGGTATGGTATAAAAAATGGGCGAGAAGAAGGATTGTTCTAGAAGAAGGGGAAAGGGAGAGAAAGACTAGGAAAAATCTATCTCACATAAAGGAGGTATAAAAGGAAAAGTTTTTTTAGTGGAGGGGAAAATGATGGGGAGTGAACAACCCTTGAACTTCACATCTAAATTGGTTCAAAGAGGGAATACACACACGCACACACACACGCGCACACACACACTCAATTGGTCTTGGAGATTTATCTTGCTCAACAGGGAAGTCAGAGAGGGAAAAAATAAGTGAAAGGAGGGGGATAATAAATGAGAAAGCAGATAAAAGAAGGCAGCAGTCAGAAATAGAAAATACAACATCTATTCCTATTAAGAACACTAGAAAGCATAGGAATAATAAGTAGTATCTATCTAAAATCAAGAGCAAGTATTAACTGTAACAAGGATAAGCTAGACACCTCAATAAGATCAGGGATGAAGTAAGAATGCTGGTTATCACTGCTAATATTCAAGTTGTACTGAAAATGTTAGCTATAAGAGGAAAAAAAAAGAAATAGAAGGAATTAGAATAGTCATTAAAAAGACAGACTATGACTCTTTGTGGATGATATGATGTTATACCTAGAATCAACTAAGAAATTAGTTGAAATTATGCAACAGTAAAGTTGCATGAATCCAGTAGTAAGACAATTCCAAAGGAGTCATGATTGAAAAATTGTTATCCACCTCTAGAACTGATGAATTCTAGATACAGATTGAAGCATATTTAATTTTACTTTCTTTATTTTTCTTGTTTTGGGGTAAGTGTGTTTTCTTTTCCAGCCTGGCTAATATGAAAATATATTTTGCATGACTTCACATGTATAATTGATAACAATTGTTTACTTTCTCCAGGAAGGGGTAAAGAGGGGAGGATGGAAGAAATTTAGAAATCAAAATTTTAAAAGATGATTATTAAAATGTATATAATTGGGAAATATTTAATTCTATGGTTATTCATATGTGTGTGTATGATTTTTTTTTGAATGTCCAGGGTCACACATCTAGCAAGTATCAAAGGCAGTGCTTGCACTGAGCAAGTAACAAGAACACTGAGTGTTCTATCCTCTACCCCACACTGCCTCCATGTACTTGCAGGTTTGTTGCACTTAAAACTGTGTAAGGGTAGCAGAGATATAAATGAGACATTCAGAAACCTGAGGGTCCTATTGGAGAAGGGCATAGTAGTCATTATTATTAAGAACTTAATATGACAAACACCCATACCAAATGCTTTTTAAATGGTTTCCTTCTGATCTCTACAACAACTCTGAGAAGTGGGTGCTTTTATTATTACTATTTTGTAGTTGAGGAAACTGAGAGAAACAGAGATTAAGTGACTTGCCCAGGGTCACACAACTAGTAAACATCTGAGGTCAGATTTGAAGTTAAGTTTTCTTGATTCTGTTGTCTTAATAACTATTTACAAGATCCCTTCTACTGGAAGTATCAATTCCTCTGGCTATTTAAAGGCATTGTAAGTGGGATGCTGTAGAGTATGCTTTAAAGCTTCTTAACTTGTGAGTGTATTTTTTTAAAAACTTTTTTATGCTTTTGTTTTTATCTCACCATCAATTTTTGCCATCTCATCATGTCACCCAGTTCCAGAATTTGTGAATCTTTTTAATCTATGTCTCTGACCCAGTTAGTTCTTCTTTATGAGCCATTAGTTTGTGGAAAGTAATGAGTGAAGGGTATTTTTCTGGGCAAATGATGCCAGGTCTGTTCCTTGACCTTTCTGCACATTGGCCAGGCAGCCATAAAAATTTAAGAGGAGCCATTAGTGGAAGCATTTCCAGGCCAGGAAGTAAGGTCAAATGTTTATTATTCTGACCTTTCCTTCAATATTTGATATTAGATCTCATTCTCAAGAACATAAATTGAAGAATCTTCCCCAATTGCGTGTTGAATTAGATTGAAATCAATAAAGACCTCTTGTTCCCTTGGATAAAGGGTCACAGCAATGAGTTCTGTCTGAAGTTTTTCTAATTTAGGCTGTAAAACTATTTGAACCTTTATAAAGCAGATTTAAAGAGACTGAGAGATGATGTAAATGTTTCAAAATGACAGGCAGCCCTTTGCCTCTTGTAGCAAGAACCAAACATGGTGGATCAACTTTATATCCCAAAGTGCCAAGGCATATGGTATTATATCACTATTAGTCAGTGCCTTGGGTTGAATGGATTGCTATAACTTCCTTCTAGTACAGTATATTTTATTAGATGTTATGTGTGACTATTGTAAAAGACCGTGCTTACCATGATGGAGCTTACTGCAGGAGGAGAACTCAAAACAGATAGAGAAAATAATCCTAACTTCTCCTCACAAATGCAAGGAAGTGGGGAACCATTCTCCCTCCCTTCCTCTTCTCTCTCTCTCTTTCTCTCTTTCTTGTGTATGAGTGTGTGTATGTGTGTGTGTGTGTGGGGGGTGTGTGGTGTGTGTGTGTGTGTGTGTGTGTGTATGTGTGTGTGTGTGAGAGAGAGAGAGAGAGAGAGAGAGAGAGAGAGAGAGAGAGAGAGAGATAAAATGTCCTTTCTCCACTGGTACAGCTATTTTAGGCATTTATGGGCTTAAAGAAAGAGTTCTCTGAAAGATGATCCAAAAGAAACATTAAATTGTTGTTGTAGTGACTGCTATCAGCTTTTCTGAAAAACCTCCTTGGGTTTCTTATAGACATAAATGTGGCCAGTGGGATCAATTGTCAAGCGACAGTCAATATAATTGATCTGCCCTCACCCCCCGCCAGGCACCTAACCCTTCAGAGCAAGATTAAATGTTGGAATTCCAAACTTTTCAGTTTTACAGATGAGGAAACTGAGGCAAACAGGGTTAAGTGACTTACCCAGGGTCACACAGCTATCAAGTATCTAAGGCTGGATTTGAACTCAGTTCTTCATTACAATCAAGTAGTGATTTATATTTTCAATTCCAATTTCCAATTCCAGCATTCCATCCACTTTGTCATCTGGCTGCCCCAGGAAACTCCCTCTGTAAATAGAAATCAGAACTTTCTATCTCATAGTCACAGAGTTGCTGAGAGCCTTGGTGTCAAATTCAAGTGGAAATAAGGGCCCTAAACTATACTTAGAATCCCTACAGTTGCAGGAGATTTAAAAAAAAAACCACTTATTAACATTATGTTTTATTGAATCTTTGTTTTGTTAAACATTTCTTTATTACATTTTAATCTGGTTCCACTACACTAAAGAGTGATATGAGTCTGACTTACCTAGGATCACCCACACCATATAGTTCTGTTCTGGGACCAGAGTTCCAGGCTTCCTGACTTCTGAAAAGTTCTCTCTACTACTACATGAAGTTGCCTCTCTGCTATTTACTAAGCACCCAATATAGTGCTTGGTACACAGCAGGCACTTAATAAATGTTTTTTGACTGGGTAAAAAAAATTGAGTTAAGTCAGGTCTCTCATTGAGCAAGAGTAAGTAAGGCATAACTGACAAACCACTTTCATACTGCATTGGTAACCAATGATGTAAGAGTCTCATATTGACATCCAAACCCAGAAGGGGATGCTTTCCCCCACCTCTGAAGAGAATCTGGCATCATCTCTGGGCAAATCTTTTCATTCAATAACTCCAGACTTCCAATGAATAACAGGTTTAATTGATTTGAACTTAGGGTTGTTAAGGTAAGAAATGTAGTTTAGCCTTTGTAATTCTGTCTGATCTTTCCCCAAAATTGGTCTCTCTGCGTCCAAGGAATATGCTGCGTATTGCCAAATAAGTCAATTCCACTGTGAGCAAGACACATTATGTTAATTATACAGAGATTAGAAGCCAACTCTACCCCTTTATACTTTTTGCTTTATATATTTTTTGGGGGAGGTGTTGATTTGATCTCACTCCAGTTAGAAGAAAAACCAAGCATGTAACTTGTATCATGCCATTTTCAGAATTCCAGATGTGACATGTCTTTGTTTCCTACTCTGGAATAGTTATTGCCCTACTGACCTACTGTGGCCATAGCAGAACCAGTGGTTCCATGGCCTAGTCTAGGAAGAGGTCCCTGGTGATTCCAACTATGCAACAATTTGGGGAGAGCACAGCCTGGGTGATCCCCTGACCAGAACTGCCCTAGGAAATGTCTCCGTGAGTTTCAGAATTGTCTAGATTGTGTGATTGGGACAAATAAGGTCAAGTCTGACAGAAAAGTGAATCAAGACCAATTATCATTCAGGATAAAATCTCTGTAGCTTAATTATTCTCTTCAATTCAATAACTTATCCTCTATGGGATTCAGGCTTTTCACCTAAAAAATAAGGAAGTTGATCCAGCTAGTTTCTCATTAGAGTGAATAATGAATCCTGGGAAGTGGTTGCATTGCATTTGAATTCACCATATTGAAAGTTATAATTATGCAAAATATGATAATTGGTTAACCTAATGGAAATATGCAGTGTAAATTTGAATGAAACCACTTCAAGGGATTCATAATTTACAATAATGGGGATCTCTAGTTGTCAATAATTTCTAAGGTCCAGATTCAAATATAATTCTTATCAAAGGAGTTCATCCTTTTTGGGTCATGAATCCATTGAGCAGTCTAGTGAAATCTAAGGCCCCCTGTGTTAATTCAAAATGGAAAGAAATGCTAAATTTCAATTAAAGGTAAATGAAAATATGGATGCTTTCCCACCCACTTAAGCACCTAAACTCTCTAAAATCTCAGAATCCCTGACCTAATATTTATTAGATGCTAACAATGATTAAATCTAATCGAATATAACTTCTTTGAGATCAGGGACCACTTTGTTTCTACTTGTGTAACCCTAGTGAGGTTTCCTGCTTAATAAATGCCTGTTGAATTGAATTGAATTGCAGCCCATATTCTAGGTACTGAATAAGATACTGGAATATAAAAATGAGCCAAGATAGAATCTTTGCCTTCAATAAGCTTACAATCAAGTAGAACAGATGATGCATGTATACCAATGAACATAATATAATTATCAGAATAGTGATATCTCAGCAAAGTGCTATGAAAGATCTTAGAAGGACATTGTGAGATCACTTCTAGTTCGAGGTTTGAAGCAAATCAAGGAGGAACTTGTCTTGGAAGGGTATGAAGAATTTCAATTCTTTAAAGCAATATTCTCTTCTTGGACAATAGAACCTTCACCATGGTGAATAAATTTTTTCTAAGCCTCATGGGGACAGAGATCTCATTGTGATTTCATTGTTTCAGTATTCTCCTGGCAAGAAAAATGTAAGCTTCTAGTTTCATTGATTTGTCCATTCACTTAATTCATTTGTTCATTCATTCAACTTGGACCTCTGATTTCATTGTGTAGGGAGCTCCTAGTGAGAAACTTCCCTTGTAGCATTTTCTCTGAAACATAGGGAGGGGGTTAGAAGTTTTCTAGGACCTAGGTTACTGAGAGGTTAAGTGAGTTTTCTCAGTCCCCCACCAATGGGAACTTAAGGACAGAATCAAAGAAACTTAAATCCAGTTCTTCCTGATTATGAGGCTAGATTTCTATTGATTGAGAAGCCTTTTGGTCCTTTATTTATCATGCTGGAATAATTTCCACAAAATGGGCTGCTAGGTGGTGCAGTGGATAGAGCATCTGCCCTGGAGTCAGGAGGACCTGAGTTCAAATGTGACCTCTGATACTTAATAATTACCTAGCTGTGTGGCCTTGGTGAGTCACTTAACCCCATTGACTTGTTAAAAAAAATGATTTCTACAATACAACTTTATATGAATACCCTCCAAAACAAATTTCTGGACCTGGGACTCTTTAAATACAAACACTCATGTTGTTACAATTATGAAAGGTTGAAAAACCAGATCTCATAGCTATCAAGGATATTTAGATATAACCAGGTCTAACCACTTCTAGGAACGCATTAATAGACATTAAATTAGCAAATGAGATAAAGCCAATTTTTAGATTCTAGTTGATGGTTTCAGTCACTGTCAGATAGACAAGGCCTTTGAATCACCGCAGGGTGGATTACAGATGAGTGAGCAGATTTAGTTCAAACAAGTCTTACTTACCTCTGTAATGAAGTTTTTTTTTGATATCCCTGGGATTCCTTGTGTTTTTTCCTATCTGTGGGAATTTGAACAAGTCACTTCACCCACCTCTGTAGGCCTCAGTTTCTTCCACTGAAAACTGAGGGGTTTGGATTAGATAGCCTCAAAGGCTCCTTTAATTCTAGACCTACATCCCTGTAATCTTCCTCACCTGTACTTTCCAGCTCTTCCTAGAAAAGATATGATAATTTTCTGACCCAAACTATGACACCAAAATATTCTTATTAAATAGGGAATCTGATTTTTCCTAACCAATAGATCTGAGTACAATACAATGATCATAATTGTTTTAAAAAGTGGCCCCTCATCAGAAAAAAAATCCTATGACCAGCTGAGTTTTGCATCTACTCTGTGCACTGCCTTTTGGGGGTGGGGTGGGGGTGGGGGTGTCTAGTTACTATTAAGGTCACCTGGAAAAAACAGCTTCAAGATATTTTTAATCCTATATGCCTCTGGCCTTTTAAAATCAAATTTTAGTGGCCTCCCGTGGGTTGGTGAAAGTCCTTTTTTACTGGGATGTTGAAAATCAACTTTACAAACCAAAACTAGACTGGTCAGGTAAAAGGATACGATTTCTCCGTCTCAGCACTTTTGAGATCCTGGTGTTTCAGATTCTAATACATTCAGAATCCCTCACTGCATTTGTCCTATTTTCTCTGTTTATTTATTCATGATCATGCTTTCTTTAGATGTTGACAGCAAAGAACTCATAGAGGTTTCTGACAGAGAAATGGGAAAATCCATCCATTTGACATGAGCCAAATGGAACACTCATCACCTATTTAATATGAATTTTTTTTTAAAACCAAAAACAGATCCTGACCTCTCCACCTGGGGAAATCCATCCTTCATTCTCCTCTTCCCCTTCCTTCCCCAGTCCTTTGTTAGTTATCTCAAGAAGATAGCATTTGTGGGATTGGGCACAGCCAGACTAACTTGAACTTCAAGGAAAAAATTATGTGTGTTGGGAGTGGAAAGCTAAATGGTCAGGGCTGGTTGCTGAAGGTCTGTGTTGATAACCCAGGAAAGCCCTTGTCTACTTCCTACCCTCTCCCCAAACTAAAAATTTGAACATAAGGAAGACTGAAAAGCTAAGCAACAACCAGGAGGGAACATCCCCCAAGAGGATTGGACACACATCTGGAAAGAGAGAGAATGGAAAAATAAAAATGTGCTTTAAAGCCCCAAGTCAAGGGGCCAGAAAGTCCCCCCCCCCTTCAACCAATCCTTGCTGACTCCAGCAAGGATAGATTAGATTTGTGGCCTCAGTTATTATTTATACCATTTATAAGATTCACTACAGGGTTCCCTTGGCATTATTCCAATACAGAAGACAGAACCATAGTTTCTCTCAATTCTACAAACTCCTAGGCTCCCTGGAATTTCCATAAACAATTCCAGACATCTCAGGAATAATTTCTGAGCCCTACTTTCATTAACAAGTGCTTGAAATCAAGCATCCTCCTATAGTAATAAACATCTAAGTTCTTTATGGAAATCCAACTGCCAAAACTCAATTTAGGATTAAAAAGTCTTTCCAAAGTCTTCCAAATGACCTTGCCCCTAAATGGAACACGTATCGTTGGCAGGTAGTCAGTTCTCTTTAACTGGAGGTCTTCAAGCACTGGGTGAACTGAGGATGCCATAGAGGACATTTCTGCCCAAGTTCAGATTGGGTTAGATGCCTCTCTTTTCCCTTGGTCCTTTAGGATTTGGTGATTTCATGATAAACTCTGCCAGATCTCAGCTGTTGATAGTCTTTTTCACACTGATGCTTCCCAACATTAATCCCTGAGGGAAGTTCAACACACTCAGTCAATCTGGATACTAACAGGTGAGGGCAGAAGGAAGGAGAAATCTATTATGTAAAAAAGATGTCCAACCCATTAGCAGTAGCACATTCTAGCATGTAACACTGGATCATTGCCACCCCTTTGCTCTTCTTTACACTATGATTTCTTATGTATTTATTTGTTTGGGTTTTTTTGCAAGGCAATGGGGTTAAGTGACTTGCCCAAATTCACACAGCTAAGTAAATATTAAGTGTCTGAGGCCACATTTGAACTCGGGTCCTCCTGACTTCAAGGTCAGTGCTCTATCATCCATGGTGCCACCTAACTGTGATTTCTGATTTGATTTTAATCAATTCAATTCAGTAAATATTTACTAAGCTTATATTACATACTAGACACCAAACAAAGCTCTAAGGATACAAATACAAAAATGATATAATTCTGCTCTTTAAAGAGCTTGTGTTTTGGTAGGAAGGCCAAGCAATTAGTAAACATATAAATTGTGCTGAGCCTTTAAAGTGAATAGGTCTTCCAAGAGGTAGAGGTGAGGAGGGACATGGGGAACAGCTTGTTTAAAGACTTGGAGGGGAGAGATGAAATATTTTGTGGGAAATGGGTCAAGATCTTCTGAAATCTGTCTGAAATGGGGATATTGTAAAGAACCCAAAAAGCCAAACAGGAGTTTCTATTTTATCATTGAGATGATAGAAAACACTGAAGATTTTTAAGTAGAGGAGTAATACGGTCAGAACTTTGCTTTAGTAATAATCAGTTTGATGGCCATTTACAAGGGTACATTGGATAGGGGAGAAGCTGCATATGCAATAAATCTAATCTGAGAGGGAGACATAACTAGATTGAGGCAACAGGACACTAAAATTTAGAGGACATACAATTAACATATTTGACAGTCTTTAAAGTGAGTTTAATTCCTAATTAGCAAGAACATTTAGTTGAAAAAGTCTGCTAGAAGATTGCATGCGTTATCAATGACACCCCTGTAAGCCATATAGCAACTTTCTCAACTTAATTTGAGTAAATTTTTTCTTTTATTCTTGCTGCTGTTGTTTTGTTGTTGTTTTGCTTTACTCTCCAAGGCGACCATGGCATCAAGGAGGTGATTCCACGACGTGCACATTGAATGAGGGGACGCTATGTTTTCACTTCCTCTTCCAGAGTCATTTGGGTGACCAGATATGGATCAGGACTATTAGAGATGGCCCAACATGTGAGGCAACCAAGGTTAAGTGACTTGCCCAAGGTCATACAACCAGTACATGTCAAATATATGAGTTCAAACTTGAACTCAGAACCTCCTGATATCAGGGTTAGTGCTCTATCCATTGCACCACCTAGCTGCTCTAAAAGAAATATGATTGAACAACTAATAACAAGAAGGTAGAGGGTGAACCCCTGTGATTTTATTAAGTGAAATATTACAAAGTTGGCTTCAGGGTTGTTCTCAAGCTGCTTGCTTCCAGTACCAAAATTGGTCACTATTACTTGAGTCAGAGTATTTGTTTATTTCCATAGGTTCCTACTCCAGCTTGTGCATGTACAAAGAAAACTGCAGGAAGAAGTATGTTAAAGGAAACTACTATCTCTAGCAGGCTGAAGGCGTTGGTAGCTATAAACTGAAGATGTAGTCATCTTTACTCACCTTTTCCTTCCTCACACTTCCAAGATGGATAATCCTATGATTGATATAGTACAAAAGCAAAAAAATGGAATGAAAATTGATAAGAACAAGGAATTCCATGAAGAAGTCACATGTATTTGAATTCATATTCATTGAGGTTAAAATTACATAAAATATGGTCATTAGTTCCAGAGGGACTAATGGGAATATCCAATGTGAGTTCAAAGCTCTAGAGCTACAAATTCAAAAATAACCTCATATGACCTCTCCAGGGGAATGAATTATTTCCACTGATTGCAACCTGACTGTACCAGGCATGCCTTTTCTAATTTTTGAAATATAAATCTCATTGTTCGAAAACAATTCAATTTACATTATTGCCTGGACCTCACAAAAGCATTTTGGGGGACTTTGTAATATCCTAAAACATGCCAGGTTGTGATTGGAAAACTCAGACTTGTTGACTCAAATGCCTGAGAAGAGTTCCATGTTGCAGCAGGTAGCTTCTAGAACTCATCAACAGAGAAATTTCCAATGAGCTAGGAGGATGTTTTGAAAGAAGATTTTGCTTTTGCTACGTGTGTGTGTGTGTGTGTGTGTGTGTGTGTGTGTGTGTGTGTGTGTATGTATATTTTCAAGGCAATGGGGTTAAGTGGCTTGCCCAAGGCCACACAGCTAGGTAATTATTAAGTGTCTGAGGCCGGATTTGAACTCAGGTACTCCTGACTCCAGGACCGGTGCCCTATCCACTGTGCCACCTGGCCACTGCTTTTACTATCAATATTAAAGAACATTGAGGAGAAGGAAGGATCACATATCCAAAGTGTGGGACAGAGCCAAAGAATTTTAGAGGGATGATGCATGGTTTGCTTATCATGACTTCCAGTTAAAACTCACCCCTTACCTCTGTCTTTCTTACTGTCTTTCTGTTCTCTCCTTGTTTCCTTCTAAAAACCATCAAACATGGTCACATACAATGACCTTGGAGAAGCACACACATCGCCCTACTCATGGATAAACATATGTCAATATCCATAATCCAATACAATAAGGATTTATTAAAATGACACTTTGATATTAAATAATTGAAGTGCAGATCATAGTTGAGTTTTCAGTTTTAACAACAAAGCCACACTAAAACTTTTGCTTTAATGGTTTAAAATTACATTAAAATAGCATTTAAATTAGATTTTGGAGGTACTAAATTACATTAAAATTTTAAATGTTTTATACATACATACATATATATATATATATTATATATGTTTTATTTGAACTTCTCAACAACACTGTATGATTGGTAATACAAATAGTATTATTCCTGTTGCATAAATATTGAAGCTGAGGTTCTAAGAAGTTGTGATTTTTTTTCCTCCCAGGATGATAAAGTTAAGATAAGATAGTAAACCCTGGAGGATTGGGTTTAAGGTTTAACTCTGACACTGTGTGACCCTAGGCAAGTCATTCAGCCTTTCCTTCTAGGACTATAAGTGAGAAAGAAAATATTGATCTGAATGAGGGAACCAGAAGCTCTCTCTTCCAATGAAATGACAGATGTCTTCCTAGCCACATAACTAGTAAGTTTCAGAAGTAGGATTTAAACCCTTGGTCTTGATTCCAAGTCCACTCTTCTCTCGGACACATCAACATTTAGGAATACCTATCCTATGACAATGGTATATAAGTTACAAGGAGGAAGGCGGACATTCACATCAATGCAAGGGAGTGAGAGTGAGCTGTGACATGAGGCCAGGGAAGAAGGAGAAGGCTCATTGTCATGACTCTTGACTACTTCCTGTGCCTGTCCAAAGAGTTTAGATGCCTATGTTTGGATAGAAAGTCTTTTGAAAGGAAACTCCAAGATAGCAGAGAAGAGTGTTTTCAGAGATGAATCTAACCTTTGCTTTCTTCACCTTCTTTCCCTGTTCAGCTGAGTTGTTGGATACTTGAGTGATTTTTCACCTGCATTGATGCATCCAATACTTTCTGTAACCTATAAAATTATAGGTAGCAGAGAGGAAGTTCAACTGATGGGTCTCCTTCTAGATATTGGGGGTTGACTGTCAATCAGATTATAACAGGAAGGAGGGAGATACAGTTAAGTCAACTTTAGAAGGTCAACCTAAGTCTCATGGCCCAGGACATTCCCTAGGATCTACCCTGCTAAAAGGAGACCCCAAATAGTATGGTTTGGGGAAGAAGGGGAACTCAAGCACTCAAGGTAATTTTGCTCCAGTAACACAAATCTTGAATTAGAGCTGAAGCAGATGCTTGGCACAAGCCTGTCCTGTTAAAGGTCAGTCACAAGAAACCCCTTCAAGACTTGGAGAAAATGCGCATAGCAACCAACCCCACCCCTAACTTCTTAATTCTGTTGACACTTTAGGAGTGATGCTGATAACCAAGATTCCTTTCCTGATTCTTTATATTCTCTGGACCTTCTTTTTTCTAGTGTAATATCAATCACTAGCACCTGAGATTATTTCCAATTTTTCCTGTTTATTTTTAATTTGAACATATTGTCTAATTTGTTGTGCCCTATATTAGACTGGGGGAACTTGAGGGCAGCGACTGGTTTTCCCTTTCTATGTTTCCCCAGTACTTAGAACAGAGCCTGGCACTTATTAAAAGTTTAGGAAAAGTTTGATGACCTAAATGCTTGTTGACATATTATAGTTTCCTCTGCGTTATATATAATATATACACTGATGTATATAACATATAATCACAGATCCAAATAAATATACATATTTAAAATATTTATATAGAATCTGGAATTCAAAACTTAAAAACAAATGTTAAAAATTATTTTAACATATAATTGGGGAAAACAAAATTTAGACTAAGAATAAAAACGTTTGTATGATTATATATTTTTTTGTGTAGAAGTTTCCTTATTGAGAGTTCCTTACATATTGAAATCATAGATTCACATAAATTACTTATATTATAATAGGTAACATATGATATATATTAAAGCTCATACAATATGACATCAATATTTATATAGTTGTGACATCAGATACTTATATATTAATATTTATATGATTTTATATAATTTATGTAACATTTCTAATGTATAATTATATCATGTTATTTATATTTAGATATATTTAGATAGTATAATTTGTGTCATTTTTATATATTTTATTTAATTATGTAATATATTATTCTAATATAGTATTATATTTTTATGAGGCAGCTAGGTGACAGGTCTGGTAGATCTGAATTTGAATCTGCCCTTAATATTTATTAGCTATGTGACCCTGGGCAAAACTATATCCTGTTTGCCTCAATTTCCCTCATCTGAAAAAGGAGCAGGAGAAGGAAATGATAAACTACATTGATATCTTTGCCAAGAAATCCCCAAATGAAGTCATGAAGAGTTGGATACAGTTGAAATGACTGAATAACAACAATAAATTGTATAGTATAATTTATGTAATATTCATATAGTATTTACAATTACATGCTATAGTATTGTATATTATGTTATACTTTATCACATTAATTATATTAAGTTATATTATATATTCATATGTAATTTATCTGGATCTATGATTTCACTGATGTAAGACACTCCCCATTAGAAATCTTCTCCCAATGTACGTGGTTTTAGAGAGTTTTCTGGGAGCCATGAAAAGTTAAGTGGCTTGTCCAGGGTCACACAGTTAGAAAGGGTCAGTGGTAGGATTTAATGCAGGCCTTTCTAAATCTTAATTCCTCTCTCTTTTTATTGAATCAAGAGACCTCTTGCATATTACTGGTCCTTATCCAGGAGCTAGAGCGCTGACAGACTAAAATTGATTTTTTTTCCAGTTTTTTAAATTTTTGTTCTGATTGTGCTTTTAAATATGCTAGGTACCTCCAATTTCTTATCAATTTGCAACTTTTTTCAGCATGCCATCTAAATTCCGAACAGAAGATTCAAGGATAGATGCTGCCTCAGACACTTATAGCTTATGTGTCCTTGGGAATGTCTCAATGAATCTCAGCTTTGATTTCCTCCTCTGTAAAATAAAGATCACATTAACACAGAGTTAGAGAATCAAATGACATAAGAAATGAAAAGTGCTCTGCAAACCTTAAGGAACTATATAAATGTTAGTGATTATTATTTTTATTTTTTTGGTAATGTTCAAAAGCTCTCATTACAGTGACATCAGACTTTCAATGGCTAAGCTTTGGGAATAATTATGGAACTTGGTAGCTTTTGTGGTTTCCAGGGCTGAAAATATTTATCAGCTTGAGGCTAACCAGGTGGGGAACACTTCCAAATTTAGCTGGTCTGGCCTTCAGGTAATAGACACACATTCTAATGCTGCCCTAGCACCCAGAGGAGACATCCCCTGGGCTTGGGTTCACCAGCATAGGTCACCTCTCCACCTAGCCAAGGTAAAGCTCAGCTTTAATCCTTATAAAGCAAATTATTGACTTAGTGCTTACCTTGGGCCCACTTCCAAAGAGGATTAGTGGAGTCTTACCAAATCAAATAACAGTTATACAAGGACAAATGAACATACTAAATGCTACCCCAGTATAATTCAAGCCCTTTTTACAGATGAGGCCATGACAGAGAGTTGAGGAATTCAGAGGGACCTGAAGAACAAGCACTGGGAATCACTAACAATTTAAAGAAGAAAAATGAAAAACAAATATCTCCAAAGTGAAAATTCCACTTCAGATTTGCAAAAATCTGATTGATACAAAATTTTCCAAGAAAACATCAAGATGGATGACCTCATCAACCAACTATTTATTAAATGTATATTATGTGGTAAGAACTCTGCTAGGGGATATCAAGGCAGAAATGAAACAGTTCCTGCCTTCAATAAAGGTACATTCTTTTTCATGTATGTACTCTTTCTAGAGGGGCAACTAGGTGGTTCAGGGGCCAGATCTGAGTCATGAAGTCTCATCTTCTTGAGTTCAAATCCAGCCTCAGACATTTATTAGCTGTGAGACCCTGGGCAAGTCACCTAACCCTGTTTGCCTCAGTTTCTTCATGTGTAAAGTGAGAAGAAATGGCAAACCACTCCAGTATCTTTGCCAAGAAAACCCCAAATGTTGTCATGAACAGTCAGACACAATTGAAATACCTGCATTTTTTCTAAGTGTATAGATTATAACCCAGAAATACCTCCTTATTGACTATGTTCTTTTCTTCTGGTTCATAGAAATGTTTTCTAGCCTAAAATATTAAACTTCTCTTTAAAAGTTTCTGAGCTATGTCATTGCTTTTACTGGGACTATAGGACGTTGAACTAGAAGAATACTTTGCAATCTTCTACTTTAGAGGGTCTAGGAACTTGGTTTTTAAAATTTTGATAAATTATTTCAATATAGTTGGTTTCCTTGGTAATTCCATCCATTTTTGCATTTAACCCATGAGAGGACACTCAAGGTCAGAGAAGGTTTGCTCAAGGTCAGCATGTATTAAGCAGCAATTCCATACCAGTGAAATTGCCTGGTATTTCTTCTTTGCAACCCCATGGATTCCTCATTGACTATAAGCAGTAGCTCTGGCTCTAAGAGCTGTTTCTACATTCTTCCGTGAGCAGTGGCTGTTTTCCCACTGTATATTTATAAAGTCAGTTCTCTCCCATTTTGAATGTGTATGGTTAGCTTTCCTGTCTTTAAATGTCCTAACACAAAGGAATGCCTTTTGACTTCTCCCAGACACCTGCAACCCTCTTCTTTTTTCTCCCTTTTGGTTAAATGATTGATGATTACTGCTGATGGAGGCCATGAAACTTAGAGCTGCAGTTCTGGGGCAGGCAGAGGAAGAGTGAATGTGGCTGTCATGCCTCCTTGGGAGGAGACTGTTTCAGATGGAGGACCCAGGTGTGAACATTCATTTCGCCCAGATCTACCTACTTCTTCCTTCATTTGGTCAGTCAGCAAACAATTATTCAATGCCTACAATGTATATGGGGTTGTGCTAGTAACTGGTTTGTGCAGACAAAAAAAACAAACAATTCTTCTCTGGAGGAGCTAACATTCTATAGGGGAAGGGGAGGGGCAGACAACATGTGCAGACAAGTAGATGAGAAATATATAAAATAAATACACACTAATTTACGAAGTCTAACAACTGAGGGGGATGAGGAAAGGCTTCATGTTGAAAGTGGCATTTGACTGAACCGTGAAGAAAGTCTGAGATTCTAATAGGCAGAAGTATGGAAGAAGCATATTCAAAGGAATGCTGCAATGGTTCAGAGATGAGGCATGGAACATCAAGCTAGTTTGAATAGAATACAGAGTATATGAGGAAGGAATACAATGCATAAAGTTTGATTGGAACCAGATTGCTAAGGGCTTCTCCAAATGAAGGAGTTTGGATTTTATGCAAAATCTTTTTGGCAATTTTGTAGTTAGCAAATGAGAAAATATTTATAACAAGCAAAATTTATTTAAAAAAATTTTTTCAAAGAAAGAAAAAGCAATAAGCACAGGGACTAGAGTTTAGAAGATGCAATATAAATATTCATTCCTTTCCCCTTCCCTTGATCCTAGAAAAAATGGGGAGCCACTGAAGCTTCTTGAGCAAGAGAGTCATACCATATGATTAGCCGTGTTCTTGTCTTCCAGTGCCTTTTTCCTGATCTGGAAATATCAGTACTAATATCTCTGACTTGTGACTATTACTTTGAATTCTTCCTAATCTCTTGAATTTAGCTGCTTTTTGAACTCTGGTTTGAGTTTATTTACTCAAATGGCACCGTGGATGACATAGAACCTTCTTGCCCCAAAGGCTTCTGTCTTGTCCAAATGGCTACTCCTAATCACGGAGCATGTAGGTTCCAGTCCTCTTAACTATGACTCATGGTGCTGGATCTTCTTCATTGGCTCATTCCAGTTAAAGCCCTTACAGATAAAGTAACTACCCAAAGACCTCAGAAAACTTAGGCAAAGATGGATCTCTATCTCCAGTGAGTTTAAGAATGGTGATCTCAAAGTCACAGATCAACTGAAGAGTGCCCAGAGGCTTCTGATAGGTGTTTGGGTCCCCCCCCCCACCAAACATTTTAAATTTCCAGTAAATTATAGGGCTTTGTTTAAAGATTCCTGTGTCCTTGAGTCCTCCATGGTCTCGTGCTTCCTGTGGCCTTGGATTTTCCTGAACTGGGAAAGCAGTGCCAAGGAGCTCCTCCCCACCCAGCACGTCCTCTCTGATGGAAGCAGGCAGGGAGGCACCTCCAAGGCCAAGCTGAGTCTATGCTAACTTTTCTAACAAAATTTTCTTTGTCTAGACTTAATGGCTTACTTGAATGAAAAATCCCCTCTTTCTCCAGGGTGACTGAAAGCAAAACATAATCAGTTTTTTTCTATTCATTAAAAAAGCACTTTTCATGGGAAAGTGATAGAGGGCACAAGTCACCTAAGACAGATGATAGAGAACATAAATGCTTACCATGTATCAGTCACTGTATTTAGAACATAAGAGAGCTAGAGAAGAACATCCTGACCTTTCTTTATCCTCATGGACCCTGTTGGCAGTCTGGTGAAACCAATGAACTCCAACTCAGAATAAGGAGTTTAAATGCACAAAATAAAATACATAGGTTGGCAAAGAATACTAACTATAATAAAATACAGTCATATATATATATATATATATATATTGCAAGCAATGGGGTTAAGCGACTTGCCCAAGGCCACACAGCTAGGTAATTATTAAGTGTCTGAGGCCAGATTTGAACTCAGGTCCTCCTGACTCCAGGGCTGGTGCTCTATCCACTGTGCCACCTAGCCACCCTGCATGAAAATATTTTTAAAAAACAAATTCATGGCTCATTTATGGTAATAATTCATGATGTAAAAGGACCTCAGACTTCATCTAGTTTAATAATCTCATTTAACAGAAAAGATAAATGAAATTCAGAGACATATGATTGTCAGAGGGAGGAGTTGAACCTCCAGAACCTCCAGATTCACTCTTCTTTTCATGATACAATGCTACTTTGCCTTAACTAGTCTAGACCCTTCTTTGACTTCAGAGTTCAAATCATAATTGGGTTTTTCATCATATGTATTTTATTATTTTTTTCAGTTAACAATCATTGCCTTTCTCTTTCCCTTCTCTCCTCACCCCAGTTGAGAAAGTCAAGTCAACATGCATTTTATTAAATGTCTACTGAATGCCAGCCTAAGCACTGGAGATGCAAAGAAAAGCAATAACATCTAAAAGTCCCTGGTCTTGAGCTCACAGTCTAGTGGGAGGAAAAGGGGGAAAAAAAAAGAAGCAAGAACCAAGGAAACCTTTAGAACATATATCATAAAATGAAAACTGATTCTCATATTGGATTTAAAAAAAGTCTTGTTTTGATTTGTAAGTCCTCTGTTAATGGTGGATAACATGATTTATAATCATTCTTCTTTAATCATAGTTGGTCATTGCATTGATTAGAGTTATTTATTCTTTCAAAGTTGTTTGATTTTACAATGTCGTTATTATTATAGAAAACCTTTCCTTGTTCTTTTCACTTTATTCTGCATCAGTTCACAAGTCTTCCCAGGTTTCTCTAAAACTGTGAACTATATTTCTAACATAATGGCTGTAATATTTAGATGAGAATAAATCAATATCTTTCATTTCTCATTTGCAAACCAATAAAATGCAATCCTAAAAGATAAAGAGAAGATAGTTATTAATATCCCCCCTTTTTCTCATTGAGAAATGAGGAAATGAGATTGCCAGAAATATTAACTAAGAGATCTGGATTCTCAGTTTTGCCACTAACTAGCTAATGGATTTGATCTTCTCTGAGATTCAACTGACATAGGTAAATAAGAGGCTTGTTAAGGTTTCTCACTTCCAGTTCTAAATCACAATTAAGTCAATGGAGAAATAAGAACCTGAGCAGAAATTCCTATTTGAGGGGCAGCTAGGTGGCACAGAGGATAGAGCACTGGCCCTGGAGTCAGGAGTACCTGAATTCAAATCTGGCCTCAGACACTTAATAATTACCTAGCTGTGTGGCCTTGGGCAAGCCACTTAACCCCATTGCCTTGAAAAAAATCTTAAAAAAAAAAGAAAGAAATTACTATTTGAGTCTACTTTCCAATCCTGAAATAATTCTTCTTTTGCTATTCTCCCTTGATGTGCAATCCTTTTCTTGGGAGGGTTTGGGTTTAGCCTTGCCTCAACTGTTAGAAAGATGTGACATTTAAATGTGAAACAAAACATGATGGGACAGATCTATCCGACACATTCTACATTTTCCAGCAACAAAACCATAATTTAAAAGATAATTTTTTAAACTGCCAATTATATAATTTATTACAAGTCTTGCCTCAAGGAAAACTTCTTGAAGTGAGAGGAGATTTGCTATCATTGGTGACAGCATTAAAAAATAAATAAATATAAGAGCAAGGATCCTTTGAGGAAAAAGTTAAAAAGAATTCTTATTTCTACCTTTTTTGAAGACTTTGTACTAGGGACTCTTTTAAAAAAAAGTAACGGGGGGGGATTGCATAAGTAGTCAGGTATGCATCAGAGGATTTAGAACTTAAATAAATCTAGAACTAAGAGATCATCTCAACCAGAAGGACCACCTAGTTCAGGGGTTCTTCATTTTTTTGTGTGCTCTGGATCCTTTTGACAATTAAATGGAACCCTTGGAATCACAATAGTGTTTCTTGTCTGCATTCTGCATTCACAATCAAAGGAAAATATTTTATTCAGTTAGAGATTAGTGAATAAATGTGTTTTTTTTCACCTAAGTTCATTGGAACCCTGAAATCTATTGATCCCAGTTTAAAAACTGATCTAATCTAACTCCCTCATTTTACAGATAAGGGAACTGAGGCCCAGAGAAATTAAGCCACTAGACAGAGTTCAAAACTCAAACCTAGTTCTCTAAGTTCAGGTCCCGTTGTCTTTCCAGTGTATGGAAGTGATAGCCGACCACAGCAAGGAACCTAAATAGACAGGATAGGGAGTGGTGGTACTATGTGGCAATAGATATAAAATAAATAGAAAACACAATCCTTTCCTGAAGGAGTTCCTCAGCTTTTTTTAAATTTTGGTCATTGACAACTATTGTTGTATGAAGGGAGTGCAAAGCTCCTTCAGATTCCCATCTTTGAGTATCATCTTGGATAGGCTGGGAGCCCCCCCCCCCCATTAAATGACTACCTTAGGAGATAGGTGAAAGGAAAGGGGACCATAGGAAGGAGGTACTGGAAAGCCAGAGGGCATTTCAGAGGCCAATTAATCAAACCCCTCCTTTTTCAGGTAAGTAAACTGAGGCTCAGGGAGAGTCAGATACTTGTCCACCTTCACTTGTCCAAGGCCAGCAAACAATAGAGATGGGACTTGAATGATTTTTGACTCCAGATTTGGCAGTCTTGCCATTGTACCACAAATGGCACCAGAGTTCTGGGGCTTTGGGCTACTGGCCTCTCCTTTGTGAAACATGACCAGTGTCATTTTATCTAATTCAAGGATCCTAAGTCCTGTTTATTCTCTTGGTCTGTATAACGTATGGCTACTCTCACTTTAACAACTCTACTGTTGACTCACCATCAGCCTGGATTAAATGGAGAGCCAGAGAATTTAAGAGGCTGGCTCCTGGTTACAGAAGCCAGTCTAGGAAAGAAAAGAGACGGCATTAGAATCTTGTTTTTTCTTGCCTCCTGCTGTAACAAAGGCGCCAACTCAGTCTTGGTTTCTATAAACCAAGAAGGAAATGTTACTTTAAAAAATTAGCTCCTCATTTGAGCTGTCATCTTGGTCCCTGTTGGAAGTCAGTCTGGGTTGAACCCCCCCAAGAACAACTTTTTTCATGTATCTCCTGGTTGGAAAGCTTCTCAAATTTCCATACAAAACAGGCTAGGAATAAATGTGCATGGAGAAATAAAAAAAGCATTTAGCTATGAATATTGGATTTAATCTATAATGAACATTTTAAATAAACCTACTTTCTATCCCAGAAGCCCAATTAGAATTGGCTCTTTTCTTCTGAAATCCTATCATCTTATCTGTACCATTGGTTCTGGGATCAACCACATACACCATTGTGATAACTGTTTCATTTCTGACTTGAAGACTATAAAACCAAAGTCCCTGGGGGTTAAAATGGACCCAGAGGTCATCTAATCCAACCCTTCATTTTACAGATGAGGAAACTGAGGTCCAGAGTGTAGCCAAAACTAGGCACTTAATAAATGCTGATCAACTTGTGTCTCATTGGTTTTGTACACCTTGATCTGTTATTGTTTTAGTCATGTACCTAGTATCCCCATCGAGTTGTACACTTCTTCAAGTCTTAGACTTATTCCTATGGCCACTGGCTTCCTTCAAGTCCCATCTAAAAATTCTATCTTCTACAAACATTTTTTTCCCATTCTCTCTTACTTCTCTGCCTTCCTTCTGGTGATAATTTCTTCTTTATGTTTTTCTGACCTGTTTGCATTAGAATATGAGTTCCTTAAGGCTAGGGGCTGTCTTTTGTCTTCTTGCATAGTACCAACTCTTACTCTTAGCAATACCACCTACCACCTAATAGTCGGTTAATAAATCCTTATTAAGTCACTGACTAACAGAGAAGAGTAACACCCATGATTAAAGGGTTAGAAAATGCCAGATTTTCTCTACCTTCCAAAAAATTGGCAGATCCGCCTACATGACTGATATTCTTTGTTCAAGATATCCACCATGTCTGGAAGTTCTTCCTCATCTCCTCTTGAAGAGACTCCTTCAAGACTCAACTCAACTGTCCTTTCCTTAGCCTTTCCAGATTTTTCCAGCTATTATTCTTGCTCTCCTTCCCATTGAAATGACTTCATGTGTACTTTGTGTAATTTTGTGTATGTTGTATACTCCTATTCCCCCAGTAGAATTTGAGCTCTTTGGGGGCAGGCACTGTTTGGCTCCCCATCACTTTGGATATTATTGGGAATTGATAAATGCTCATTGAACTTAAATGAACTGAGTCAGTCCCTGGGGAATCTAAGATTTGTCTGATGATCTGTTGGGCAGCCCACAGTCCAGTTTTCTAGGTGGCCAAGGTGGGGCCACTTCACCTCCATTGGGATTTGCCTAATCTCTTTGGGAAAAAAACTCCTTTTCTGGGTTTTGGATTTTCCAACCTAAAGAAAGCAGTCTGAAGTATAATTTACTAACTATTCTCAACCTTTGAACTCTTCTCCTTCTCCTCTGAAGAGACTAGAAATTGAGCCCTAAAGACTTTAGATAAAAAATAAGACCACATTTCCTGAGAGGCAGGATTGTTAAACATTAGAAAGGATCACTGAGGGGAGTCCCTGAAACCTCCTTAGGAGGTCTTGGAATTTTCTGTAAATTTATCTTTTCAATAAATTTTCATCTCTCTGGCATGACTTCAGTGTGGACTGAACTTTTCCACATCTCTCCCTTGCTGGGAGTTAGTCTGTAAAAAAGAATGAGTGAGAAACTTTAAATTTTCAGGGACACCATGTCCAGAGAGAGAAGCCTGGTGATCAGCCCTTTATTCCAAAGGAGGTAACTAAAGGGCAAAACCACTGTAACCAGAACAAAAATTCACAAAGAAACCACAGCCCACAAAATGGCCAAAGCAAATGGTAGCAAAAAGAAACCCTGGGAAGCAAATCTAAAGTCTAGACAGGGAATGGCCTGAGGCAACAGGAGAAATCTTGGGCTGCCTCTGGCCTCCACTTTAAGGACTCAGCTCTCCTTAAATTATCCCTCCTGCTCCCCAGACCTGGGATGCTCTCTATTCTGTCCCTTGGTTTCCTTCTGGTCTTGATCACAGTCCACTTTCTGCAAGAGAATTTTCCTGGTCCCCTTTAATGCTAATGCCTTGCCTCTGAGATTACTAAATAGTTATAGTAATCTCACACATAAATGTATATTTATTATTTGTATACATGAATGGACAACTAGATAGAGCTGTGGATAGAGTTCTGGGCTTGGAGTCAGGTCATGAGTTCAAACCTCACCCCATATACTTACTAGCTCTGTGACCCTGGACAAGTCACTTCATCCTATCTGCCTCCGTTTCCTCATCTGTAGAAAGGAACTTGGAGAAAGAAAAAGCAAATCACTCCAGGATCTTTGTCAAGAAACACCAAATGTCAGGGGCAGCTAGGAGAGCAATGGATAGAGCACTGGCCCTGAAGTCAGGAAGACCTGAGTTTAAATTTGACCTCAGACATTTAATGCTTACTTAGCTGTGTGATCTTGGGCAAGTCATTTAACCCCATTGCCTTGAAAACAAACAAAAAAAACCCCTAAAAATAAACACCCAAAGTGGCCACAAAGAATGGCACATAAGCGAAGCAACTGAACAACTACAACAAAGATCTATGTGGTACTTTAAGGACATTTTTGAAGGAACAAATATGTGGGGGCAGGGGAAAGGATAGGGATGGTGGTTGTTTTTTAGGTCATAGGAAGGGAGATGCTGGGACTTCCCATACAGCCAATTGTTAAATTTTCAGTTTGAGTCTTTGCATCTTAGAAATCTGCTAATCAGGGTTGGATATATTGTTTTGTTGGTTGTCTAAACCTAAGAAAGTGATGAAGAAAATGGGAATAAGGCAAAGTAAGTTTTAAAACTGTATGATTTTTCAGAGAACTGGGTGTTACACATTTACAGCACACCCCTAACAGGACAGAGATTTAAAGTTAGAAGGAAGTTCAATGATTTTCTAGTTTGCTCCTCCCTTTTTTTTGGGAGGAAATGGGGGGTAAAGTGACTTTCCCAGGGTCACAAGGCTGCTAAGTATCAAGTGTCTGAGGCCAGATTTAAACTCAGATCATTCTGCCTCCAGGGCTGGTGCTCTATCCACTGTGCCACCTAGCTACTCCAGCTCTCTCATTTTTTCAAATGAGTTAAAGAGAGTTGAAATGACCTCCCTGAGGTGGTGAAGAGAGCAACACAAGCAGGATCTCCATTCATGTGTTCTGACTGAGTCTGATGCTCTTCCACTGTCCTCTACTCCTGCCCATACACATTTCCACCTTCCAGCCCAGGTTTTGAAAGGGAACTGGGACTCTGAGACTACCTGGAAAACTTCTCAGAAGTCAGCTTCCCTTCCCTTGGTTCTTCCTAAGAAGCACAAGGCCCAGAGCACTCTCTCTGACTCCAGTGGCAGTGGGCAAGGCCTCCCCTGGCAAGGAAGGTACACTAATTCCATTTCTTGGCAATATGTAAAACAGGATAGCAGAACAGAATGTGACTTGTACAGACAACTCCATGATATTCAGGAGGAAGACACAGGGTAGACAAAGTCTGTTGTTTTAGTTTTATTTTTGAAGGAGGATGAAGAAAAAAAGAATTTAAAAACAGCCTACATAAATAAGGGGAAGGGAACTGGGAGGGGGGCATCCTTTATGTGGGATCATAGCCTGAAGTTTGACTGGTCTGGATGAGATGTACTATGAACTCACAAAGGGTAAATAAGGAAGGAAGATGCCAATTTGTGAGAAGAACCAAGATTAGCCTGGGTTACCTTTCACCAGGAACCACTGGCTGTTTGGAGGGAGATGAGTTTGGCCAAAAAGCTGCTTTCTCTATAATAAGCACAATTGATATTGAATCTGCCAGAATTCAGAATCTGGCATTCTCTATTAGGAACACTCAAAACAAGTTAATGAACTTTTCATTCTTGGGAAGATTAACTTCCCATCTTAGGCTCTGTGGTATTTTCATTTAACTTGCTTCTCTCCAATGATAGGAGGAACAATTTCTGGGTGTGAGAGGCACAGAGAGATTCTCTCTGACATTTTCTTTTCTTTCTCAATTCAATTTTCTTCTACTATACCTGGCAGGGAATTCCCTTTTGTCTTAAGGATCCATAGATCCCTAGCATAGAAATGTTATCATAGAAATATTCTTTGGGTCAACTGGAACCTGATCCAATGGGAGCACCAAATGACTAAGGACCCCTGTGCCCCCAAGTCTGTTATCGAGGCTCAAATAATTCCTTTGAAAAGGACATTAGGAAAAGCTAGACCCTCTCCTATAATTCTATTGTTTTGCATGTCATATAAAAAACAGCCCTGGCAAGTTCTCTTGAAACCAAGTATGTTAAGCAAAATTAACAATGTAAAAGCATAAGTAGCATTCCACACCTGTAGTTCCCCCCGCCCCCCCACTATAATCTCAACAAAAAGGAGGGAGATAGGACATGTATTTGTCCCCCTCCCCCTCTCCTCCCACTATTTTTTTTTGGTGGGGTGGAAGATACACAATTTTTTTTTTGCTTATCAAAGGAAAAATCTCAATTTGAGAAAAGTATAGGGGAATAGGGAAAATGATGTGTAAAATCAATCAAATTTAAATTCTAAAATAGGTTTAATGAACTTTAATGAAAGAATTTGATTATTTTCTGTTTTATCTGATACTCACTATATAGAATGAAAAATAGTTAAATAGTACACTGCTAAGTGAAGTAATAGATAAGAATGTTAAGGTCTGGAGTCAGACAGACCTGAGTTCAAATCCAAACTCAGACACTTACTAGCTGTGTTATCCTGAGCAAGTCACAACCTTTTCTGAATCTCAGTTTTCATTTATTTAAAAGGACAACCCAATTCTAAAGCTTATTTTGTGAAAAAAACCACTTTTATAAACTTTAAAAATCTATAGAAATGTGAATTAGGTTGTTACGCTTGTGCACATGGGTTGCTTCTAGTTCTTCACTAGCCAGTTCTAATGGTTGCAGCCTTGTTTCTTATGTTTTCTTTTATCTGCCTCACTAAAATATTTACTCATGGCTCTCTGGGGCCAAGGAAAAATCTTTTCTCTTCCAAATAAAAAACCTTAAAAATAATTGAAAACAGTTATCATGTCATGGGCCATTCTGAGGAACTTTCTACAAATTATCCCCCCCACCCCTTGCCTTTAAAGCTTTTCCCTGGGGACCTATTTCTCTTCCTAGGTCAAAGGATATAAGAATAGAATCTTAGAGCTGGGAAGGATGTCAGAGTCACACAGTGCATCCCTGAAATATGAGATCCCTTGACTACACCCTAAAAAGCAGTTTTCCAAGTGATCAGATGATTTAAAGTTTGTAAAGTGGTTTGCAAATCTCACAGCACTACATGAGGGTTAGTTGTTACGATAACAACTAAGTAAATGATTATTATTCCAGTCTTTTTGTTTGAAGACTTCAAGGAATGGGGATTTCATTACCTCCCAAAGCAGATCATTTCACTATTAGTCAGGAGTTACAATTTTCCCCCTTACATTGCCTTATATTTACCACCCTAAAACATCCATCTACTGATCCCAGGTCTGCCTTCTGGAGCCAAAGAGAATAAGTTTTGTTTTGTTATTTTCTTTTCTAGATGACAAACCTCAAAAATAATTGAAAACAGTTATCATGTTTCTCTAATTCATCTCTTAATAAGGCAGCCTAATGTCATAGATGGAATATTGGTTCTGGAGTCAGAAGAATCTCCATTTCAATCCCACCTTAAATGTTTATTTGTTATATGATTTGTGGTTCAGTCATTTCGTTGTTATGAGCTATAAGAGGTGGGGAGAGTGACCCTTCCCACTTAGCCCAGTTTGTGCTTCCACAAATGTGTAAGGCTGAAATTCAGGTTTTTCTGGTGTTGAGGAAAATTTGAAGAACCCAGAATCTAATGAGAGGGGAATAGGTTTACCTTCCACTCTTGCTCATTATACCTGACCTTGGAATCAGGAGGACAGGAGTTTGAATTTGGCCTTAGACACTTAGAGCTGTGTGACCTTGGGTAAGCCACTAAACCCTGATTGCCTCACATCCAGGATCATCTCCAGTCGTCCTGATTCATATTTGGCCACTGGATCCAGATGACTTTGGAGGAGAAAGGGAGGCTGCTGACTCAGCACAGCCCCCCCTCATTCAAATCCAATTCATGTGCTTGTCATAGCATCACCTGATGTCATGGCCTTCTTCAAGAATGATGAATAAACATCACCCCCAGTGGAGAAAAAGCTCTAAGTTCTTTGCAAAAGGTACCCATTAAAAAAAAAAAAAGATGCTCAGGGAACAACATTATTTATTTCCTCCACTATAAAAGAAATACTTAAATATAAATAATGTGAAATTTAGTTGAAAGTTGAAAGACTATACCCTTCACACCTGTTATATAAAATCTTGCTGAGGTTATATAGCTTCTCTATCTGTAATTTGCTCATCTGAAAAATGAATTTGTGATCTACCTCACAGATTTTTTGGTCAGGATTAAATAAAATAAGCTACCTGAGGGCAGATACTGTTTTTGCTTTTTCCATAATGCTTAAATACACCATAAAAATCAATATAGTTTTGCTCATTTGCTAGATATATAAGCAATATTGGGAGGAAATAAATGGACAAAGATGGGTTGGGATAATGAGCACTGACAACAGAGAGGAGGGAGAACTGTTGGATTTTCATTTTTTCTTGTGTTTTTCTCTGCTAAAGAGAATGATTTTGGATTGAAAATGATAGCCAAAAAATGAAAAACAGAAGTTGATATTTAAGCTATGTAGGGAGGAGATAATTGTAAGGAAGTATTAAAATGAATGTGACTAGAGATGGAAGGAATAGAGATGAGTCTTTTCTTTTCCCTTTTTTTTAAAATTCTGAACTTAGTAAATTCATACATGAACATTTCCCATTTAAAAACAACAGGAAAAAAAGAGAATTATATATGAAACTATGATAGAAGATTTTTCTAGAAATCTGATATGAAAGGAAAGAAACTGATAGGATAATAACTTTCTACTTTAAATAAATATTCTTGCTAAGTCTTAGTGAAGTCTTTGTGAGACTTAGTTGCAGGAGAAAAGGATTTTGGCAATTACTCCTAATTCTGATCAAACATCCTCTCCCAACCCAAGCCTTCCCACTGGGGACAGGTACAGCCAAAGAGCCAGTCTTCTCATCCTGGTCGACCCACCATCTTCCTTTGAGCTCCTAGTCCAGATAGAATCTACCTCTTAAAGGCCTGGCAATTCTACATCTTCCCTCCCCCCCCCAACAGAACCCCAACTCTGAGTCTAGCCTCCCAGCACATTTCCAGTGGTAAGATTAAAGACTAGGGCACTACCCACTAGCATTCCTATTCCAATTGAACCCCATATTGTATTAGCTTTAATGAGAGT
Organism: Macrotis lagotis; assembly: GCF_037893015.1. NCBI lineage: Eukaryota > Metazoa > Chordata > Mammalia > Peramelemorphia > Peramelidae > Macrotis > Macrotis lagotis. The sequence continues at coordinate 69,094,354 of NC_133664.1, read as the reverse complement.
TTTTCAGTGATGGAATTCAGATAGCCTGAGGGAAAAGAACATGCCAGACTCTGATATCCTCATCTGGAGGAGTTCAAGGAATATTGGTCGTCTTCTCCTTCCTTATCACCAAGAAGACCCTAACTACTCATCCAATGCCTGTGGAATCAGCTGGAAACTCTAAATTCAACCAAGTCCCACTTGTCCTGTTCTAGTTAAAGCTTTAGTTAAATGTGTGTGTGTGTGTGTGTGTGTGTGTGTGTGTATACACATATATATATATTATATTATATATGTATGTATGTATGTATGTATATATAATTCCCCCAAAGCCTCTTCTTCCTCAGATTCTGATTATGAAAGACAGGTTTTTGTACTTCCCTCCATATTTAAATTCTCCTCTCTCTCTCTCTCTCTCTCTCTCTCTCTCTCTCTCAGGATTTTGCAAGACAATTGGGGTTAAGTGGCTTGCCCAAGGCCACACAGCTAGGTAATTATTAAGTTTCTGAGGTCAGATCTGAACTCAGGTACTGCTGATTCCAGGGCTGGTGCTCTATCCACTGCGCCACCTAGCTGCCCCAAATGCTATCTCTCTTGATCCTTCCTGGCTATTAGTAAAATCCTGTCATTTCCTTGGAAATTCAAAAAAAATGATGAGTTTAAAAACACAGGGGCTTTTTCTTTTTTATGCTATTGAAAAAAAAGTTCTTGGCAGCCTCTTCAATGTCCAAGTAGGGCTGGTCCTTCAGATCAGGCAATCTATCTTGAATACTTTTTTCCAATTAAAATTTCCTTATTGCCATCGTCCATTTCTTTGATCTGCCTTTTACTGGCAGATGGGCTGTTATCAAACTCTATTCTAGAAGGATCATTTTTTCTTTCTCTAGTTTAAAACAGAATATGCCTGGAATGGTTTTTCTAGAGGTAATGCTTCTTTCAACATTGTAGATTTTTTTTTTTTCAGTTTCACAGAATGAGAGCTGGATGGGACTTTAGAAATCATCATATCCAACCCTTCCATTTTACAGATGAGGAAATTGAGGACTAGGTAGATTAAGTGAATTACCCAAGGTAATAAGTAGTAAAGCTAGAATTCAAATCCAGATTCTTTGATTACATAACCACCATCCAATCCACTCCACCAAGCTTCCCAAATTTTGTTTTGTTGTAGCAAACCTTTACTAAATACTTGGGAAACATCAAGTACAAAGACTACAGTCTATTTTTTCTGGTCATGAAGGGTCCATTTTTTTTCCATTTAAAGTTATTTATGTTTCTTGGTTTATACTCACTTGGTATACCCTGATCAATGTTTTTCTCTAGCTTTCAAGGGAAGATGTTATAATATTTCTTCATTGGAACTTGGTCCATTGTTATTTTATTTATTTTTCTGTATGGTTAGCTCATTGTTTTTAAGGCTGATCTTGCTGGGATTGTTGTTCCTCTTTTGCTTTGTTTTCTCCTGGCTTTTCCATATGCTTAGCTAGGAAGGGCATCTGATTAGTCACCCTGATATCTCCCAGGGAGTGTGAGTATTGCTTTTAGACTTCTATTCAGCTGGAAGCAACATGAAGACTATATTCCTTGGTTCAGCAGAGAACTTCTTTTGTTTGGGGATGTTTGATAACTTCCTAGCAGTAGAGGAAGAAAATGGGGGTGGAAGAGAAGGACAGTTCGGTGGCTTGTGGACTTTAAATGGTGACTTCTCACCTATGGAAACCTTGAGAACAGAAACGTTTTTATATTTGTCTTTGTAGCTCCAGCAGATAGTTCAGTGCTGGGCCAGACACATAAATGTTTGTTGAATTGAAGGATGGAAAGAGGAATACTGCCGAATGAGTTTTCTGGGTAGTTTAATTTAATTCTTTAAGTGTTAAGTTCAGTGAAAAATTGCCAAAGTTAAGTTGAATGTCAGTTAACTTACAGGTAGCCAACTAGTAATGACTAGTTAGTAGTAGGAGGGCCGCTAGGTGGTACAGAGGATAGAGTGCCAGGCTTGGCATCAGGAAGACTCTTCTTCCCTAGTTCAAGACCTTCTTGGTCACTTATTAACTGAGGCATCCTGAGCAAGTCACTTAACTTTGCTTCAGTTTTCTCAATTGCAAAAAGAGTTAGAGAAGGGAAATGGTAAACCCCAAATGGGGTCACAAAGCATAGAACATGGCCCCCCAAAAATGAATAAATGACAAAACAAGTAAGTAGTGGAAATATAAGGAAAGATTTTTTAAAAATTAATTGCTTAAAATTTGCTTTAAAATGGCTTGATGCTAAATTGATTCTCTTTTATTTGGGTTTGGGTTGCGTGTATGTATGTGTGTCTGTGTGTGCACACACATGCGCTAGGGATGGGTGAGGTTAACTTCTATTCTGGTTATGTTTTTAAATTAAATTGTATAGATTTAGTAGAAGGAACATTGGATTTGGAGGTCTGGACATTTGAATTCAACTGTTTTCAGCCACTTACTAATGTATGACTTTGGAGAAATGATTTCCCTTCTCTGAGACTTAATTACATTAACATAAAATAAAGGATGAAGAATAGATTATATCTAAGGTTCCATTTATTACTTTAGGACAAACAAAGCAGACACTTCATTCCAAAATCTAGTTCCTACTTAAACATGAGATAAATGTTATTCTAAATGAAAGAAAATACTTTTTTTTGTAAAGCTAATTTTAAAATATCTTTTGCATTTTAAATCACTTTTATTTCCAAATATATCACTTCCCCTCCACCTAGCCCGCCATCCCTTTGTAATAACGTCAAAAGAAAAAAATTAGTTCAACCAAACCAATCATGCCATCAATTGTGTTTGACAGTATATGTAATATCTCACCTCTATTATCCCCTGCTTTCCAAAGGAGAAACATTTTCTCATTCTTTTTCAGGTCATGCTTGGTCAGTGTGATTACACAATAACCAGTTTCAATTCTTATTCAGAAAGACTCATTTTAAGGAAACCTGATCTACAATAGACATATGTCAATTTACAAAATAGATAATTTAGGCAATAATTATCTACAGTGGGAAAGAATTCTTCTCCTTTCTGGTCCTTTCTTTTTTGAAGGCTCCTGTAATGATGACAGCAGTTAATATTCATAGGTATAAAGTATTTTTACACACTTAGATTGATACTGAAAATGAATCCCCATTTTACAGGCAAGAAAGCTAAGAAAAGTTAAGTGATGCTCCCAAGGTCACCTAAATTATAAAGGCTGTGCTGGGTCTCAATGCTTAATCATGTGACTTGAAACTCAGTCTTTTTTGTTAACCCTTTATAGAGCACTAAGTTTAATAGTATATCTCCAGATCAGAGGCAAATACTTAAACCTAAGACCTTAACAGACACTGCCAACTAAAGAACATTTAGTGATGCATTGAGGAAAAAAATTCCTGAAATAATAATGGAAATTCAATAGGAAAATAAAAGTTGATTTTCAGAAATACTCATTTACCTATAACATATAAGGATCACATTTATTGAAGGAAGTGAGGTCTATCTGTACTCTACAGTATTTCTAGAATGAAGACTCTATAGTGTCTGACACAGGAGGAATTGTCAGAAGATCCAAATTATTCCCAGGTGTGACACTAACTGTGTACGAATAAATCCAACTCTCTGGGTTTCATTTTTCTCCAGGGTTTGAGGTAGAGGATCTCAAAGGGTGGTTCTAGTATCTTGTCTGAGGTATAGTACAGGGTCAAGCAAGAAGAGAGATGGAAGAAGGAGCTCATCTTGGATAACTAGTTCTGATGATACCAGATGGTTGCAAGTCACAGAATACCAATGATTTCCAAAGAAATTAAGTTGTGGGTCAAATCAAGGTTATATGATGGATATGAATAGGTATTAATTTATTTTTTGGTTTTTTGCAAGGCAATGGGTTAATGATTTGCCCAAGGTCATACAGATAGTAAGAATCAATTTGAACTCAGGTCTTCCTGACTCCCAGGCTGGTGCTCTATCTACCATGTCACCTAACTTCCCCCTATAATGTATTTCTATGGAGAACTGGACAAATGAAACATTGGAAGGAATTTCAGATTTAGTTATATTTACAGATGAATAGATAAATAACTATATAAAATTATATATATATACACATAAAACTACCTATGCAACTATGTAAACATATTACTATGTATAATTATCTAACAATCCATCTATATGGAAAAAAGGATGGGCCAACTGGGCAGCAAGTGCAAGGTACAATTGACTCACTGCTTACATGTTCCATTATAATCAACACAAAACCAAGAAATCTAGAGGAAGTAACTTTCCCTCCCAGAATGTTGGGTATACCCCCTTTGGAGGACAGATGGGACATTGAATAAGATGTACAAAATAAGAAGGTGGGGATGGGTTATAATGTACAATGGTTTAGTTGGGGTACCATATATAATATGAAGTCTTTCCTGGTGTCCTCAACTGCTAATATCCTTCTCTCTGAACTACTTAAATATGCGAATGTATATTTATATTTATATATATGCAGAACTAGAACAACATTGTACACAGTAACAGCAACATTATGAGATGATCAGCTATGATAGACTTAGTTCTCAGCAATACAGTGATAAAAGACAATTCTAAAAGACAGGATAGAAAATACTTTCCACATGTAGAGAAAGAAATATGGAGTCTGAATGTAAACCAAAGCATCCTATTTTCATTTTTTGTTGTTTTTTTCTTTCTTGTGATTTTTCCCTTTTGTTCTGATTCTTTTTTTCTTTTTTCTTTTTTAAGTTTTTGCAGGGTAAATGGGGTTAAGTGGCTTGCCACACAGCTAGGTAATTATTAAGTGTCTGAGGTCACATTTGAACTCAGGTCCTCCTGACTCCAGGGCTGGTACTCTATTCACTGCGCCACCTAGCCCGCCCTCCGACTCTTCTTTCACAACAAGCCTAAGATAGAAAAATGTTTAACATGCTTGTAACATGTTTAACCTGAAATAAAAAGAATGTAAGCTTTTTGAGGACAGAGGGAGGTCATCTCACTTCTGTTTCTGTATCCTCAGCATTTACACAATGTTTCCACCCAGGAGAGGCCGCTGGGTAGTGTAGCACATAGACTTAGAGTTGGAAAACCCTAAATTCAAATCCTCTTTAAATACTTGCTGTGTGACCCTGAGTAAGTCACTTAACTTCTGTCTGCCTTAGTTTCCTCATCTATTAAAAGGGAGTAAGAATAGTGTCTTCCAACAGGGTTGCTGTGAAGATAAAATCAGATTAAAGGATACATGTGCACGAATCACAAATAGGCTATATTTGGCACTTAATATATGCTTGTCAAATGATCGAGTAATTGATGAAGAAGTTCCTATCTCAATGCAATTACAGGTCTAAGTTATGAAATACTTCTTGAACATCCTCTCCTCCAAAGGAGATCATTTTCTGGCTAAATTGGATTAGCAATTCTCATCCCCTCCCCTCCCCCAGGACATTTTAGAACTCAAAAATTGTTGAAGATTCTAAAGAGCTTTTATTTATGTAAATTATGTCAATTAATCTTACCATATTAAGCATTGGTATTAATATTAAAACCATTTAAATCTCATAGAACTCCTGAAAGGGATCTGGACAAATGATCTTTGCAAGTTACTATGGCCAAAAAAATCCATATACAGCTAGCTGACACCTCTTTCCCCATAGCTGGACTAGTTCACATAGTCTGCCCCATACTCTAAACAAGGCTTCTTAACCTGGGGTACAAACTTTTTTTTAAATTAATAACTGTATTTCAATATAATTCTTTCCTTAGTGATCCTGTCATTTTCTACATTCAACATTCTACGCACTGAGAAGAGATCCATTCATAGGTTTTGCCAGAGTACCAGAGGGAAGTTTAGAACCTATTGAAAGTTAAGAATGTCTCTATTTGAACCATTTACTTGTGATTGGTCTTGCTAGATCTTGAACATTGTTGGGAGAGTCTCTGAGAACCCAGGATCATTTTCACATTGCAAGGTGTCTTCTGTAGAGGACTGGAAATGAGGGCTCCTTAAATCAAATTGTCCATCCGAAATGAATGAAGCATTTCTTTCTAGAGACATTTACAGAGCCTAACTCTCTGAGTATTTGATCAAGTGGTAGGTTCATTCCATTAACTCTTCCAATAATGATTCTCGAGTTCAAAAGCAACTAGCCTAAGGCGCCCTCTGGACACTCCTTTTCAAGGCCTGGTAAAGACAAAGAGTCATCTGGCAATAGAGAACTCTGACAAGATGAAAGCCCCACCAAATAGGAGTGGGAAAAATTTCAACTTTCTTCCCCTTGAGGAATAAAAGACAGCTGCTTGCAGAAGTTATGAGCTCTCACTAGGCAGGGGCCAGGAATAGTGAAGACAATTATAGCTTGAAGAGAAGCCTATATACTTTGACCTTTCAAATTGAGTTTTCTTCTTTTAAAAGGAAAAAAAAAACACTCTTTTTTTTAAAATTACAAATTCAATAAACCATCCACTGAAACAAAGTCAAACAAACAGGAGAGATAAAATGAGATGACAGATAAAACTATAAATCTCAAACTATTTATACTTTTCCAAAGGGAAAAATACACTAATAAAAGTTAATATTTATCTAGGCCATTACTTTACATACATTCTTGCATTTGGGTCTCATAACCCTAGGAGGTGGGTATAAGCCTTTGTGACCATTATACATGTCCATTTTTCCTACAGGATGGACTTCCTCTGTTGAATTCATGGGAAGAGTAGGTCACAAATAATAATATTTATGTGCCAGCCTCTGTGCTGTGTTTTAAAAATATTATTTCATTTGATCTTCAAATGAACCCTAAGAGATAGGTATTATTTTCCCCATTTTACAGATGAAGAAACTGAGGGACATAGAGGTTAAGTGACTAAGCCAGGGTCACACAGCTAGTAAGTTTGAACCCAGATGGTAGGCCCTCTACTTTATCCACTGTGACTCTCAGAAGATTATGTATGGATTGACTGAAGACACGTATTAGAGTCACACAGCATGAATGGATCTGGATAGGTGGTAATTAGCACTAATGAAAGAAGATCACTGAATACTGGAGTATTATAAACTTTAATGAAATGATAACATTGATGTTTTATTTTCTATTTTGTGCTCTTCTCGTGATTTTTCTGCCATATACTTATCCCATTTAATTGTGATAATTTCAAAAATATATAACTTAGTCAATGTGTATGTTGTTCTGATTCAATTTTCTTAGATTTATGGAATCAAAGACAAAGGGGGAAAAGGGTATTACTCTAAAATTACTCATTTTACTAATGAGAAATTAAAGTCCAGAGAAGAAAAGTTATTTATCCAGGATCACATAGATAATAGGTGACTGAGCAAGCATTTGAACCCAGGTCACTGATTCCAGGGAGCAGCTAGGTGGAGCTATGGATAGAGTGCCATGACCTAGAGTCAGGAAGACCTAAGTTCATATTTGGCCTCAGATACTTCCTAATTGTGTGACCCTGGGCAAGTCACATAATGCTGTTTGCCTCAATTTCCTCATCTGAAAAATGAGCTGGCAAAGAAAATGGCAAACCATTCCAGTCTCTGCCAAGAAAACCCCAAATGTCATGAAGAGTCAGACACAACTGAACAACAATTTTGACTCTGATTCAGAACCTTTTCCACTCTGCTATGCAGTTCTGTACTTCCTAGCATGAACTTTAAAAAAAAAAAATTTATTTTTTTATTTATACATAGCTAGGTAATTATTAAGTATCTGAAGCCAGATTTGAACTCCAGGACTGGTACTCTATTCACTGTGCCACCTAGCTGCCCCACTGCACCACCTAGCTCGCCACTATCATTGACTTTGGACATCAAATTTAGTTTTCCCTAAACCTAAATTGTACAGGATTATCCCTTGCTATAGCAAAGATCCAACCAACTTGTATCCCAAGAAAACCTCCCCATGCCCCAGGTTGCAGGTTCCTTATCCCTTGGGGTTCTTTCTCACTGCCCAGTTGCTGTTTGCTGCCCCTGTCCATTGACCATGTGGTTACTACTCTTCCTGCAATAACAGAAGCCAAGTTGAGAAATTGGAGAGTCAGAGTTATCATTGTCTCTGGGCCAAGAGCAGAGGTGATCATTTGTCATTGGGACCAGCCCTCTGAAAACTGGGCCACGTAAATATCCAACTTGAAAAGAACTTTTACCAATTACACTAACGCTCATGTATATCTAAGTCAATAAGCATTTGCTAAATAGATTTGAGGAAACAACTAGGAGTCCAGTGTAGACAGGGATGTATGAGAAGCCCAGAAAGATAGAAAGGAGTGTGAAGGGCTAGAAAAGACAGATAAGGTAGTTTATATTTGATCCAGGTGGTAAAAGGGAGACCATAGAGTTCATTGAGTTGAGAAGAGCGATGGTGGGCTGACCTGAGATGTAGGAAAATGCCTTTGACAGCTGAATGTTGTTGTTCGTCCTTCATTCTAGAAAGCCAATAACATCATGAGAATGATATCTAGATTTGTTGGATGGATGAACTGGAGGGGAGAGAGATGAGGCAGAGAAACAACCCTGCAACTTATTGCAAATATAGCGATCCCTTCATTACTTTCCCCACTTTGGTTTCCATATATCATGGGTTGACATAAGATATTAAATGGGAATTTTAGGGTATTTTTACAGAAGTCAAAGACATATGAAGTATAGCAGAGGACAGAGACATTTAGAAATTCAGAAATGCATAAAAATATGATTAGTATTGTATAATATCAACCCAAATTGCATAATAAAGAAACAACATAAAAGAAAAAACCAGATTTTTTTTGATACAAAGCAAGGGCCAAAAAACTTTATAACAATTTTCTAGATCATGGGGCTACCACTCCCCTATTCCCAAAACGTTGAAGGGATAGCTGTAGTCTAGGCATATGCAGGCATGTGTGTGTGTGTGTGTGTGTGTAAGGGGTCTGTCCCATTTTTCTTTTCAACAATCCCCTTCTCTTCTCCTCTTCTCCCCCACCTCAACCCAAGTTTGCTTACCTTGAAGCTATACCTCTGTGGAAAGGAAATTAAGGGATTCAAGTCTGGGGCAAGAAGATAGGAAAGTCATTCAACATGATTTATAATTTAAAGAAATTGTAAATTTCTTGGAAAGTCTGGTGTGGAGTATTCCATGAGACATCCATGAAGAAAGACACAAGAGGAAGTTGGGAAGCTCAATTTCAATGATTTGTGGCACCAATTTCTTGAGTGATTTCAAAGCATCTAAAAATATTTTTTGAGACCTGATCATAATTAGAAATTACATTAAACTTCTCTCCCTCAGGTATTAATGTCTTGGGAAAGTCTATGTACTTTTCTAAGAGGATATTATTCTTTCCAAAGAAACAAACAGCAATATTTTTCGTGTGTGTGTGTGTGTGTGTGTGTGTGTGTGTGTGTGTGTGTAACAGGCATCACCTAAAATGAAACCTTGAGGGAAAAGAAACACTCTGGAATGCCTGACATTTTTTCCTTGTTCTCTCTCTCAAAGAGAGAACCCCACTGCTGGGCATTAGAGTTGACTTGAGCAGAAAAAGGTGACATTGGTGATGGCCACCATTATGAAGGACATGATTCTCTAAGGAAAATATACATCCTAGAAGATGTTATCAGCACTCTTGATTCTATTCTGAATCAAAGGACCAGTTGCCCACCTTTGTATTGCCTCTTTCTATCTCTTTCTATCTTCTATTTGAAGAATAAAATCTGAAACAAAACTGAATTAGAATTTTTCCCTGTTTACAATCCCCTGAAGTTTCTTCTTTCTTTCTTTTTTTATATTTTGTCACTCAATATTTCTGCCTTTTTAGGTATCCATTGTCTTCATTTTCTCCACTCTATTCTATTAAAACTTCTTAGGAAAAAAAATGAGCTAATACCAACAATTTTTTTTTATTCCAGGTAGAATTAAGTCATTGTGTATCTTATTGTAGAAGGATTTTCAGTTTAAACCTTATGTTTAACTATTTAATAAGAAGTATTTAGTTAACCCAAAGATCTAAGAGAGCTATTTGGGGGACAAAGAGCCTTTCTATAAGTTGCTGAAATCATGGTTTCAGGTTGGTCCTTATGGGAGTTTTATAGATTTAGTAGCTAAATACCTAAAACTGTACAGCCCAGTACAGATCTATTAAAATCACATTGACACTTAGAGCATAAAATTTAGAAAATTACTTTTGAGTAAAATGGACCTAGATCTCCTGTTCTACTCCCCCCCCCCCACCTCCAGAACATGTATGGAATTTGCAGACATGAGTTTATGTAAGGAGAATGAAAAAATATACTTCCTCTCACATGTTTGACAGAGGCACGGAATGTGGATCAATACACTCCTAGAAAGTAGCAGTATCTTTGGGAAAACCAGCTCATCTATCTTGTTGGAATGCATCCTCCAACCATATCTCCATTGCTTTTCAACATACATCTGCCCAGGGTTTTCAGAAAGAGTTTTGTAATTTCATCTAAAATATCTGAGGTATAAGAGAAAAAGCAAAGACAAGAGATCTGGCTTTCATTGGCTACTCTGTCACTAACTAGCTATCTGATGTTGGGTAAAGTCCTTCACCCTTCTGGGCCTCAGTTCCTTCATCTATAAAATAAGGCCGTTGAACTAGATGGTCCCTAACACTCACTTCACTTTGATCCTATGGTCAGATAATACCAGATAATCCATTTTAACTTTCCATTTCCATTTCCAAAGTTTTATTCAGTGAACATGCTGATTCCAATTTCAAGTTCCCCCCAGGCTACATACCAGGCTGTCACATTTAAAAGTATATAAAAGTTCAAAGTGTTTTCTCTAGTTTATGAAAAAGAGATTAAACTCTTTGTGAAAGTTATACTTGGTCAACCCAGCAAAGGAAGTCTTCACCTCATGGTTATAGCTCAGACTCATAACTTTCTTGGTCAATAGGAAGGGCTCCTTCCTACCTGTATTTGGTGCTTGAGAATTAGAGCACAGGCCTTAATTATTTTAAGGATCATTAGATACTGCCTTTGATTGCCCATCTGAGTTCAGTTCAATCCAATAAACATTTAAATATTTAGCATCTGCTTTCTGTAATGTAAGACTATACTCTATACAAAAACCAAAAATAAAGTCCTTGTCCTCCAGGTGCTTACTTTCTTCTAAAAGGATACAATATTGATAAATAAATGTGAAGTATATATACAAAATAATTTTAAGAGGGAGAGAGAACTAAGTGCTGAGGGAAGCAGGAATATTAATCCTTCCATGTGATAGGCACAGCCTAAGGCAATGAAGCTACAAAGACATAACAATAACATCAGCAAGATGGTGCAGTGAACAGAGCCAAGCCCTGAAGTCAGGAAGACCTGAGTCCAAATGTGAGTGGCCCTGGAGAAGTCCCTTAGCTCTATTTGTCTCAGTTTCCATTTCTGTAAAAGGAGCTGGAGAAGGAAATGACAAACTTCCCCAGTATCTTGGTCACAAAGAATCAGACATGACTGAAAATGAATGAACAACACTAAAGCATTTGTATGGCAATTAAAGATATAAAAACTTTTAAAATATGTTATCCCATTTGATCCTCACAACATCCCTGGGGAATAGGTATCATTTTTTTTCTTATTTCTTTAAAAAATTATTTTATTCTGAACTTAAAAATAAAACAAGCATTTCTATAACAATGGATTAGGGGATAAAGATGCTTGTATATGAAACTGCAAATCTGTTATCTACAACTTGCTATATACTTTAAAAATATTTAATTAAGTTATCCTGTAATTTTTTTCTTTTTTTATGTCCCCAGCATATGAAAAAGATACTTTCTGCATCAGAGAAAGAACTGATAAATAGAAGTATGTATGGAATGATATAGATATAGCATTCTATACATTATTTATTTTGGTTTTATATTATTTTTAAATATTTATATATAATTATATTTATTCATTTGATTATATATAATTTTATATATAAATATATGTCATTCTATACATCTATTTATCAGTTCTTCCTCTAGATGCAGATAGAATCTTTCCTCATAGGTCCTTTGTAATAAATATATGTTTTTATACTATTATATTATAATAATAAAATATTTATATCATAATTGAATCATAAATTTTAAAAATAATATTATCATAATGCTATTATTTTTACAGTATTTCTTAAATTAATATAACTCTTATAAATCTATTAAAAAAATAAAAGCACCCATACACAAATCCCTCAAAACCTGTATCTTTGGGAATAATAATAATAATGGCTATTCAAGGGGCGGCTAGGTGGCTTGGGGTGGCTAGGTGGTACAGTGGATAGAGCACCGGCCTTGGAGTCAGTAGTCCCTGGGTTCAAATCCAACCTCAGACACTTAATAATTACCTAGCCGTGTGGCCCTGTGCAAGCCACTTAACCCCATTGCCTTGAAAAATCTAAAAAAAAAATGGCTACTCATGACTCTCCTTTGCTTTCTTCCTTTTTCTTATGTAGTACATTAGAAAGGGCTTGGAATTAGGAAGACAAGAGTTGAAATCCAGTCTCAGACATTTAGTTGTTTGATGCTGGGCAAGTCACTTATCCTTTGTTTGATTCAGTTTCCTTATTTGTAAAACAGGGATAGTAATAGAATCTACCTCCCAGTATTGTTGTGAATATAGATTGAGATAATATTTGTAAAGTATTTAGCATAATGGTTAAATGTAAGGACTAATTTATTTTTTTATTAAAGATTATTTTGTGATAGCATGAATGGCTAACACAGTGGGGAGGGAGGGGAGGGGGATGAAAGGAGAGCCTGTAGTGTACCATACAAACATTTTCCCAGTTTCCTGGGTAATAGTCATGAACTAAGAGTTCCAAAGTGTTCTGGGGGCTTTATTTTATGAAAGAATGCCTAACATATGGATTATGTAGGCTTAACACACTATTTCTTAGCTGCATAAAAAAGTGAGATCATTAGTTTTAGCCAGAAATGTAACATAAGAAGAATCTTGAAAGGATTGACTCCATAGGCCTAGGAGATCCAAGTCATAAAGAATTATCTAATGGATTTACTAAGAACCCCAAATCCTGATGTTATGGCTATTTGGGGGTTTTAAATTTTCATTGAAACAAAGAAGTTCTAAAAACAAAGTATTAAAGATAAGAGAGTAGTCTTAATTTAAGGATTTTAAACTAATAAAAACTTAATTTCTTACTTAGGAAAATAATCAAGTCTCTACTGAAAGAAATAAATAAGAAAGAGGGAAAAAAACCCCAGTATGTCTCAAAACTCTTAGTACAATTCTTAACATTTTATAACAGAAAGCTCCTCTAAAACTTTTGAGATACCCTATATGGGTCTATCTTGAGAGGCAATGTGATATGCAGTAATATACAGAGATGGCCTTTAGAACAGGAAGATAAAGTACATAAAATTTTCTGGTTCTCATGACATGCTCTCAACAATGGTTTTTAATCTAGGAGTTTATGAACTTGGTTTATTTTTAAATATTTTGATAACTGTCCATGGACATAATTGATCTCCTCTGCAATCCTAAGTACTTTATTCTGTGCATTTAAAACCTTGATAAGGGTTCAGAAGTTTCACCGAATTGCCAAAGAGGCCCATGACACCAGAAAGGTTAAAAATTTCTGCTCACAAGTTTTAGAAGTTGCAGATTGGTTGCTTCATTGGCAGGAGTTTTTATTAGCTAGTGGGAAACTTGGACTCCGCGTCTGGTTCCCATGGTTCTCACAGGTAAGTCTTTTGCCTTCTCTTGCCAGAATCTGGGCCCCTCATGGCCCCATGTGGGTCCCCTCTCACTCTTAACAGAATCCTTTTATGTATTGTCTTCCATCATTGTATTAGTACCTTCAGCTCTTTCCACAATGTATGAAATTTAACAAATACTCTATCTCTTGATCTTTCTACCTACCTCTCTTTCTACCGCTCTGTATCTCTGCCTCTGTCCCTCTTCAGAAGTTTAGATCTCTCAGTGACATAGAGAGCACTGAAGGACATTCTAAGTAGCATTAATGGTTTATAACCCCACCTTTCCTTCTGGCTTACCCGTCCTGCACTTTGCAGAAGCAGTGCTAAGTTTCACCCTTTGATCTGGGTCCAGCCAGAGATTGGCTTGGATTTTCCATGATAGAGTGGCTTACCCACTTGTGGATAGACTTGTGGGATAATATGGGTCACCCATAACCAAGCAGGCCTTTGGGGAGATGGGGTCAAGGGCACTCACTTAAGGTAGAACACTATGCTAAAAACATTAAACTCGTGGCCTCATCTGGTGGATGGATATGGCTCCTGAGCCAAGTGTTAGATGTCTAAGTTTTTCCATTTTTCCTTTGGAGGTAGATTTCAGTTTTACAGGCCTCTTTCCTATGCCTCAAGTTATTTGGTCATTTTTAGTCTCATCCACTCTTTGTGACTTCATTTGGAGTTTTCTTGGCAAGGATACCTGGAGCAGTTTGCCATTTCCTTTTCTAGTCCATTTTACAAATGAGGACATTGAAACAAACAGGGTAAAGTGACTTGCCAAGGTTCCCACAGCTAGTAAGTGTCCAAGGTCAGATTTGAACTCAGGAAGAGTCTTCCTGACTGTAGACCATGGCCATTGTGCCAACTACCTGCCCACTATGGCTTAGACTTTCATATAAAAGAACAGTCTGGGGAAAGACTCCAGTGGTATTGTCAGTGGTTAAAACAGAACCATCCTGTGGAATCTAGTACTGTAAAAACAAAAATAAAACATGAGGTTTCCTCAGCAGGAACCCAACACTCCATGATAGGTCACTCAGGGCTAGCCATGGCCAAAATGCATGCAAATCAGACCCCATCTTTCCAGAGCTCTGTTTGCTCCATAAAATAGGGGATGCAGATAAGGAAGGTTCAATTAGAGCCAGATGCTGTCTTACTCATGCTGGGCATGTTTTTAAACATGTTAATAGAACAATGGAGTGTTTAAAAAACCACCAAGGAAGGAGACTTTCCAATTTTAATAATATGGAAATGAACTAAATTCAGATGATAACAATATTCCACAAAGTTTTTTTTTAAAGCTAGTGCTGTTATGCTGCAAGAGGTCATGTAGAGAGGAGACCAAGGTCCAAGGCCAAACTGATAGATCTGTGACCCACACCAAGTCACAACCACCCAGAGCCATTTTCTCACATTAAAAAAATTTTTTTTCATTACTTCATTTTTTAATTTTTTCTATTCTCATTTTGTACTTTAATAAAATATACTTGTTTACAAGTAAACAAAATACCCCTCCCCCACGAATATAGATAGACTTGCTTGGGCGAAAAAGTAAAGGGGAGAGAAAAAAATTAAAATAAAAAAATAATAGTAATAATTGTAGGTATGGCCAGGTGGCGCAATGGACGAAGCACCAGCCCTGGAGCCACGAGCATCCGAGTCTATATCCAGCCTCGTAAACCCAATAATCACCCAGCCGTGTGACATGCAAGCCACCCAATCCCCACTGCCCTGCAAAAACCAAAAAGAAGAAAAAAAAAGACCCAAAATAAAAATAAAATAGTAATAATAGTAGGGGTGGCTGGGTGGCAGACAGAGCGTTGGCTCTTGAGCCAGGAGCACCTGGGTCCAAATCTGGCCCCAGACACCCAAAGATCACCCTGCTATGTGGCCCCAGGCAGGCCACCCAGCCCCACTTGCCCTGCACCCTCCCCCAAACAATAATAACAAAAAATGTGCTTCAGTCTTTGTTCCAACACCAACAACTCTGTCGTGGGTGGATCTCATTCTTATGATAAGTCCATCATAAAAGTTACTTCCATATTTTTCCAACGTTGCCATTGCTGATCACAACTCCCTCCTTTCTTATTTCTCCACTACCATGTACTATATTTTCTCTCTCCTTTCACTCTGACTCTGCTGTAGGGTCGCTGAGTGGCGCAGCAGACAGATCCCTGGTCCTGGGGCCAAGAAGCCCTGAGCCCCCATACCACCCCTTAGGCCCAGAATCCACCTGGCCCTATGGTCCTGGGCAGGCCTTCCAATCCCAGCCCCTTGCATGAAGTAAGAAAGAAAATGTGTTATATCTGACCACTGTCCCCTCCATGGTCCATCCTCTCCTCCTTTATTCACATCCCCACCCCTTCCCCCCGCTCCCCCCTCCTTCTTACTCCAGATGTCTATACCCCATTGAGTATATTTGCTGTTTCCTCTCCTAGCCATCTCTGATGAGAGCAAAGGTTCCCTCATTTCCCCTTGCCTCCCCCCTTCCATATCATTGCAATAGCTCATTGTAATAAAAAAAATTCTTATTATGTGAAATATCTTGGACTATTCCCCCTCTCCTTTTTCTTTCTCCCATTCCATTTACCTTTTTTTCTATTGACTCCATTTTTACACCATATTTTATCTTTGAATTCAGCTTTCTCCTGTGCTTCAACTATAAAAGCTCCCTCTACCTGCTCTATTAACTGAGATGGTTCATATGAATATTATCAGTATCATTTTTCTATACATGCAGTTCATCCTCATTAAGTCCCTCATATTTCCCCCCTCTCCTCCAATCTCCATGCTTCACCTGAGTCTTGTATCTGAAGATCAAACCTTCTGTTCAGCTCTGGCCATTCCAAAAGGAACCTTTGAAATTCCCCTGGTTCATTGAAAGTCCATCTTTTTCCCTGGAAGAGGACATTCAGCCTTGCTGGGTAGTTCATTCTTGGCTGCATTCTAAGCTCTTTTGCCTTCCAGTATATTGTATTCCAAGCCCTACAAGCTTCCAATGTAGTTGCTGCTAAGTCCTGTGTGATCCTGACTGCAGCTCCACGATATTTGAACTGTGTCCTTCTGGCTGCTTGTAATATTTTCTCTTTGACTTGGGAGTTCTGGAACTTGGCTATAATATTCCTGGGGGTTTGTTTTTTGGGATCTCTTTCTCGGGGGGATCGGTGGATTCTCTCCATTTCTATTTTGCCCTCTGCTTCTAGAATATCAGGGCAATTTTCCTGTAGTAATTCTTTGAAAATGATGTCAAGGCTCTTTTCCTGATCATGACTTTCAGGTATTCCAATAATTTTCAAATTATCTTTCCTAAGTCTGTTTTCCATATCAGTTGTTTTTTCAATGAGATATTTCACATTTTCTTCTAATTTTTCATTTTTTTGGTTTTGAAGTATTGATTCCTGATTTCTGTAAATTCATCAATCTCCCTGAATTCTATTCTTTGTCTGAAGGATTTGTTCTCCTCAGAGAGTTTTCTTATCTCTTTTTCCATCTGGCCAATTTTGCTTTTTAAAGCATTCTTCTCCTCAATAACTTTTTGAACTGTTTTATCCATTTGACCTAAGCTGGTTTTTAGCATGCTATTTTCTTCAGCAATTCTTTGGATTTCCTTGACTAAGCTGCTGACTTCATTTTCATGTTTTTCCTGCATCTCTCTCCTTTCTTTTCCCAGTTTTTCTTCCAATTCCCTCATTTGATTTTCAAAGTCTTTTTTGAGCTCTATCATAGCCTGAGCCCAATTTCTGTTTTTCTTGGAGTCTTTAGATGCAGGAGCTTGTGCTTTCTCATCTTCAGACTGAGTATTTTGATCCTTCTTGGGCTCATTTGCAAAATATTTCTCAATGGTCTTCCTCTTGTTTCTTTGCTTGTTCATTTTCCCAGCCTAAGCCTGTTTTTTGGAGTGCTTCCTGAGCTTTTGGGACACTCCCACAAGGGTCTCAGTGTGTGAGGTTCTGTCCTCCCTCCTGGTCTGTGAATGACCATAAGCTCCCCCCTCTGCCATGGAGCCGAGGTGGGGGGGGCTGTTGTTCTATGGGAGGGCCTAGACTGTGATCAGGATCTGAATGTGGTCATAGCCCCAGAGTCCTGTTCCAGGGGCAGATGACAGCTCCACAGTCTCTCTCTCTTCACTCCCCTCCCTCAGCTCAATGGGCTCATGCCCTGGGGGCTCCTGCTTACCGGCTCTGCCTGCTTCTGTTTCCGGAGGTCTGGGCTGCAGAAAGACCAGGCTGCTAGCTGTGTGCCCTGAGGGCTGGGCTCCACGTGCTGGCTCTGGCAGAGGTCCCCTGCTGTTCCCCCACTTTGTGTCCGGTGCATCCCGGGGTGCAGCTCAGGAGACTCCCCCGCTGCTGTTAGACGTGGCTCCCAGCACCCTGGGGCTGCCTCCAGGAGGCTGAAGTTCTTTGGCTCTGGCGGGCCGCCCCTCCAACCCCGGGGAGCAGAGCCTTTCTGCTCTTTTCCAGGTTACCTTGAGTAGGAGAACTGCATCACTGGGTCCCTTTGTGGGTTTTGTCTCTCGAAAGTTTAGTTAGAGTCCTTAGTTTATGAGTTTTTATCAGAGAGCTCCTAGGACTCATCCCTTCATGTCGCCATCTTGGCTCCGCCCTCTCACATTAAAAATTAACAGAATAGTCTACAAACCATATCATGGGCAAGTGAAGGGCAAGTAAAGCTTAAACACTATATGACTATTAGATTCAGTCATCATTCTTATGAACATTACAGTCAGCTACTGTAGGAATATCACCCACCTGAGGAGAGGGATAATGGGACTGACTTTTTTTTCTTCCATTCTACTATGCATTTCTCATGTCAAAGGTACAGAGGTCATATTAGACTGATTCAACCCTATTGATGGCGATGGTTGGTAGAGTGCTTACCTTTGAAGCCAATGAGTCCTAGGTTCAAATCACCTTAGACATAAACTGTGTGGACAGGTTAGTCACTAAGTTTTAATATCTGCCTTCCAGGTTATTTGAAGATTCAAATCAATCATGGGGATCTAAAAATTTTAAATCTTGTTTATTGTTATGTTTATTGTTATCACCATTATCAAATATCAATCTCCCATTATGTGCTATGTGTTGTAAGTTCACTTTGCCATCAAAACTGAACCTTCCCAGAGGTCCTCCAGAGTGAATAGATCAAAGATAAAGATGCAAATAATGTAACTGAGAGCATTTGGCCCCATCCTTGGTCAAATGAATCCGGGGAAAAAGTTTCAAAGTGCCAGATGTCTCAATGCCAAATTTTATTCCTCAATACTGACTAGGGTTGGACTCTCAAGAGACATTTAATAAGGGTTTGCTGATTCAGTGAATTAAAATCTTCAGCACTCCCATTGCTGAAACTAACCCGAAATCAGATAAGAGTAGACAAGGGATCTTTTGCCAGAGATGTTAGGGAAACGTTCATAAAATTAAAGTTATCTTTCTTTCCTCACCAGATTAAAGATTCCCACTGAGTAAAGAGCATGGTTAAAAACAAAAACATCATGGCCAGCCTTCAAATGAGATGCCATTTTTATTATGGATGGAGAACAATTATTTTCCAAGGGATGTTTTAGGGTCTTGCTTTAATTGGTCAAATATATTTCCAAATTTCAATTTGCAAAAAAGTCATGCAATCTATTTCCTTGACCTCTGACATATTTGCTCATTTAAACAAGACAACCAATGAGTTGAACAGTTTGATGAAATGGAATACTGTGAAAATATTAAGAATGACATTCTCAGTGGGGATCTCTTCATGAGTTCTCAGAACTTTGTAACATTAGGATACTTTAATGGGTCCAAAATCTCATTCATGGGTGCACTCTGTTCATTAGCACAGATTGCAACTCCCTTTCCCCCAATGCTTTCTCCTTCTGTGCAACTATGGTTTACATTCTGCCATTGGTCTACAAAAGAGGATTCATTCATCCAGTATGAAGGAAGGCCTTCTTTTTGATAAGGCATTCTTAACTTTTTGTATGTCTATTATGGACCCCTTTTGCAGACTAGATCTTTCGAAATTGTGCAGTACCTGTCCTCAAGAAGCTTATGTTTTATTTGGGTAAAATGTAAGTCAGTACAGAATGTATATAAAATTTATATTTATAGTTAAATTTCTGGGAAAAGAGAAAGACACTAGCAAATGATAAGGAATAACAGAAAGTTGACCTAGAACCATCAATTTAACTTTTGGCCCAGAATAGATTATATTACTGGAAGAATTTGAGACTCTGGAGTCAAATTCCTCCTTTGACACTTGTTAGTTCTGTGACTTTAGATAAGACTTCCTAGTCCTCCATTTCTTTTTAATAAATTATATGAATTGAGTCATATTCCTGTTGATAATCATGCTATAAATGAAACCAAAAGATAAAAGGAAGTTAAGCTAAATCATGGGATGGCTCACAGACTTATAGAAAAGCCAAGAAAGAAGTTAACTGAGCTGTTTTTATCCTGTTTCCAAAAACAATGAGATCATCATTTCATATGCTACTTGTTCATCTTGCCTTGCAGTGTTCATGATGAGGGTACATTGATGATTTACATATCGACATCTGCTGCAGAAGATGAGATGGTAAAGAAATTTTGTGAGACATTTGACAGGAGCCTCCAAATTAAGTCATCATAGATGCTGATATTCAGTGTTTTCCCTATGCATATGGATACTGGGAGGACAAAAATAATGTTAGAAATTATGGTTCTACATTAAGAAATGATAGAGACCAGGGGCTCATCAAATGCTCAGATTAAGCAATTGAATAATTATCACAGAAAAATTGAATTAAACAAATCAAGACTGGTAAGAAATGACTGATTATAAATTGAAGCCATTTTCCTATCAGCTATCTGTCTTCTAGTAAAAGTAAAATGAACAGAATGACAAATTAGAAGAAAGAATAATGTTTGTCCTTCATTCTCGAAGAAGTCCATGACATCAGGGAGGTGATGCTATGTCAAGCAGGTGGACTGGATTTGAGTGAGGGGTTGCTGTGCCAAGTCACCAGCCTCATTTTCTCCTCCAGAGTCATCTGGGTCCAGTGGCTAAATATGACTCAGGATGACAGGTGATGGCCCTGGATGGGAAGCAATCATGGTTAAATGACTTTCCCAAGGTCACACAGCTAATAAATGTCTGATTGGATTCATACTCCTGTGTTCCTGATTCCAAGTCAGTGCTCTATCCACTGAGCCATTACACACCTATTACATCTCCATTCTGACCTATTTAAACAAGCTTGATGTTGAAAATAGGAAATGGAGAAAATAAAAGACATTGATTTTGATAATCATCATTTTCTACAGATATTTAACCAACATAAAACAATCACTACAACGAAGAGGCCAAAAGAGACCAGGAATTTTTTTAGTGAGCCAACTTTCTTGCCAAAAGGAGAGATGACAGTGAAAGATTAATCTTATTTAGAATATATAATTTTCAAAATATTACAAAGGATGATGGTGAAAGATAGCAATAACACCTCACAACACAGTGAAGAACTATGGGAGGAGAAAGAACTTTGCAGAAATTTGGTGTGAGAACAAAGCCAGATCATGCCAGAGGGATTTATCAGTGAGGCAGAAGGACAACAATTAGATGAGTAATGGAGCAGACCTGCCAGTGATTCTATATGAAACAATTTGTAGAAGAAAATTCATAAGGGAGAAACTCTCTCCCTCCTATTTTTTTTTGGAAATTTGAATAGTTCTGTAATTTATGTGATTACCCTCCCAACATACATCTTCCCTATATCTTCTCAGTTTATTTGATTCTTATGCATTCCTTCTTACAAATTTTCCACAGAGAGTTCATGCAACATGTTAGGGTCATTCCTCTCATTTTATTTATTGTATATGGGTTCAATTTCAGTCTGTTCCATTCAATGTGGATTTATTTAATAGTTATTAACTGTCTGGCTGTGTTAGGTGCTAAGAATACAACAACAAAAATAAAAAAGTATCTGCCTTCAAGCATGAAGAAAGTAACAGTACAACATGTATACAGATAAATGAATAATACTACAAAATTGATATAAGGTAAATTTCTTGGGAGATCAGGCCCAATCACTAATAATCAAGGAAATCAGGAAGGTCTCTGCACTTGAGTTGAAGCTTGAAGTGGTGACTTCAAGGGAGTCCAGAGGCAAGAGGAGGGATGTAGTGTCTGGACAATGTAGGCCAGCCAGTTTGACTAGAATGTAGACTACATTAGTATTTTTCTGGAAAGGTAGGTTAGAGACTAATTGTGAAGGATTTTAAATGCCAAAAAGAGAAGCTAAGAGAGGTTTTTTCCCCCTAGAGACAATAGGGAGTCACAGAGGTTTCTTTAGCGGGGTAATGAGCTAGACCATTGACTTTTCTCATCATAGATCATCTATTAAGGCATACTTACATTACTTATCTTGTGCATTTCTTGGTTGGCAAGGTGTTGCAACCTCCTCACATCCATCTTGTAGCTTTTTATCACTCTTTGGATGACCCTTCACTTTCATTCTTCCGAGACTGTGGACCTTAATAAATAGGAGGTACAACTCTAATTTCAGATCTAAACCTGAGAAAATGCAGAGTCTTCAAAGAGCATCAAAAGAAGGACATCTCTACTACAAGACAAGAATGATCCCTGACAACATCACCAGAGCTTTGCAGGAGGTGAAATGTCCAAGGAATATGTCCCTGGGGAAAATGAACAAAAGGGTCCTGCTGTTTTCTTAAGATACTTCAAAGATCAATGGCTTCCCAATATAGAAGTTCTTTCCTCACTACCATCTTACCCCATGTAGATGACAAGCATAGAAGAGGGTCTTTAAGCATTGCTGTGGCTATATTTACTGGGCCAACTTGAACTTACTCAGACTTGGGTAGTCAGGTTCATCAACCAGTCAATCAGTCAGTCAATACAAACTCTAGATTTGGATTCAGAGATTCTTTGTGTCTGAATCTTGAGTTTATCTCAATGCCCACATCTATAAAAAGAGGTAAGGGCTAATTAGATTATTTCTAAGACTGTGGCTCTAAATCTATAATTTGAGGACAGTGTAGTTTAGGAGTTCTTAATCTGGGCTGCATGGGTTCATGAATAGATTTCAGAAAAAAAATTCAGAAAAAAATATGTATATATTTACAAATATATTTGTGTGCATGTGCATTTTTTATATAAACACATATTAAAAATACACACATACTCATATATATATATATATATATATGTATATATCTCTAACTGAAATTGAGCATTTTCTTCAATTATTGAAAAAATCCATAGGCTTCAAAAGACTGCCAAAGGGGTCCAGGATACCAAAAAAGTTTATCATTGCCTCATACTCAAGATAGGATAATGACTATCTCTCAGTGTACAAAAACAGAAAGCAAACTGTGAATGGCCTTCTATTGAGTGAGAAGAATGTGCTGAGAAATACTAAGACATTCTAAAAAGGGAAAACTTCCTCTCTAAGGGAAAATTTGTTTCTCAGACAGTCTTAAGAGAAGGCAGGTGGAAGACCCCTTGGTCATGAAAACACCTCTTCTGCCCCCCACCCACCCCTTCATGATTCAACTGGAAACCTTTGGGGCAGCTGACTAGGAGAAACAAAGCAAATTCAGACAAGAAGAGAGAGCCGGAGAGGTTGGTAATGGAACGCAGGCAGCTCAGAAATGGAGACACCAGCTGTTGCAATCTCATTTGATGGCCAGAGGCATTCAGCATGATTAAACAGGACTATTTGAGGCAAGTGACTCTCTAGTTTGTATTTCACAAGGCCTTTTATTGATGGAGAGTTTTGCTCCCCCCTTCATTGCAGCTGCAGGCTTCCCAGAATTAAAGGTACAGTCTCTACTGGACTTTCATTGAAAAGGAGAACCTGGCAGGAATCCCCCCTTTCTCTTCTGACTGGCCTGACTGGGCCTTTCAGCCCTAAAGTACAATGGTCCATGACCCTAGTAGCCTGCCGGGAGCCTGAGGGTTGCACCTGCAAAATATGAGAGTCACTGCAGCTGGAGGAATGTCTGACTACCCTGAGGACAGCTGATGGACATTGAAATTAGCTTATTTACAAGGTCTCTCCATTCTTGACCTTTTTTTGTCTCTGTTTAGACCAATCCCTCCCATGTTTATTGGCATAATTCAAATCCAGTCTACCCAGGCTAATTTCTCCCTTTTCTGAGGTCCTATCTCAGGTGGTGTTAGACTGGCTTGCCCTCAGATCTGCTTAAATGAAGAATACTTTGAGATTAGTACCCTGTTGAACCACTCAAATCATTCTAAATTTTCAATTTTTGAGAGATGATAGGACCACTTAAGTAATTCTAAATTTTCAATTTTTGAGAGATGATGAGATTATAGGTTTAAAGCTGAAAGGGACCTTGGAGATTATCTACCCCAACCACTTTTTTTTAGGTTTTTTTTTTTTTTGCAAGGCAAATGGGGTTAAGTGTCTTGCCCAAGGCTACACAGCTAGGTAATTATTAAGTGTCTGAGACCGGATTTGAACCCTGGTACTCCTGACTCCAGGGCCAGTGCTTTATCCACTGCACCACCTAGCTGCCCCATGCCCCAACCACTTTTAAGGAAATTGGAAACCTAGAAAAACTAAGTCATTTACTCAAGGTCACACAGGCAGTAATCAAATTAGAATTTGAATCCAGGCTCTCTGGTGTGGCTTTCCATTGTACTATATGGCAGGATGATTCTGAAATGGTGTTCCCAGCCTCAGATTTTGGCTTAACCTTCCCCCCCCACAGATAGTCAATGTAAACTAAAGCCCTAATTCAAAATCTTTCTGAATTAGATTTTGATGTACTTGATTCTTCTCCAATGGAAGGACAATGGCCTCCCATGTGTAGACAATTCAAAGCCTGGAACCAGTTGTTTAGGTTTTTTGTTTGTTCTTCAGGGCAGGGCAGATTTGAAACCTGCCAAAGGTTGGGCTTTGGAAACAAGAAATGATCTGAATAGCAGCTACTGTTCCTCTCTCTCTTTGATGAGGTGTAGGAAACAACAATCCCAAGACTACAACAGAACTTAGTGGGAAAGAATGAAGTTCTCCATGGCCCTTCCCACTGACATCTCATGGCAGGTTCAATCCTCACAATGAAAGCCAAAGCCACTCACCTGAGCTAATTAACTTTTCCTTTTGTTATTCACAGAAAGAATTCAGGCACTATTAGTCAGAGGGACTTGGGTGTTACTTCTTTAGAATTTGGGCTTGTAAATAGATGTTGATCTTAGGAAAAAAACACTGGAAAAAATTTCCAAGAGTCTTTTTTGTATTTTATTCCCCTTTCTGTTTGCTATTAGAGACAGGAGTTTCCTGTCTTGGGGAAAAAGTGAAATAACAAATTCATCTTCAGACATTAAAAATATGTACACAATGAATTCAAATCATGAGCACCTGAACTGCTCCCAAAGGACCCAAGGGGGGGAAAAAGGCATTTTTAGTGTAATTCTTTTTTTTTCTGGAGAGATGATGATTCATTGGAAGATTTTCCCAGCATTTCCAAAGCATTTATATGGCCCATTAAATGTTTCAAAGCATTTTACAAATGTTAGCTCATGTGAGCCTTAGAGTCATCCTGGAAAGTGGATATAGCAGGTGGACAAATCCTGATCTTGCCCACAAAGACAATAAGCCTCAAAAAAGGCTAAAAGCATAGACCAATATCACACAGCTAGTGAGTGCAAGTCAGAGATGGGATTCAAACCCAGCTCTTCCTGACCCCAAGCCATCACTACTTCCTCTACCCACACCACTCTCTGTCAATCAGTAGCACTTACTAGATGACACTGAATCAATCCTTTTGACTGTGCAAAGCTTCCTCTTTGGAATTGAAAGCATTGGGTGGACATCAGTGGATTTCATCTAAATCCTTTCCAAACCTTTCTCATTAGACTGTGAGCTCCTCAAGAGGAGGGACTGTCTTTTGCCGTTTTTCCCCTCCTCTCCCCTGTAGGCATAAAGCCTACAACAGCACATGGTAGAAGTTTAATAGATATCTGAAAGATGCAGTGGTTAGAGCTCTTGACTTAGAGCCTCAGGAAGGCCTGTCTTCAAATTCAACCTCCAGACACGTAGTAGCTTCACTCAGTTTCCCAGTTTTCTCATCTGTAAAATAAATAGGAGAAAGAAATGTCAAAGCACTCCAGTATCTTTGCCCCGAGTGGGTCACAAAGAGTCAGATCGACTGAACAATAACAACAATAATTGTCTAGTCATTGGATGAATGACCTTTGGTCTTGATGGAGAAAAGAATCATCATAGTACTAAGCCTTTGTCTCTCACTTAAAATGACAGGTTCTGGGGTGGTGTGTGTGTGTGTGTGTGTGTGTGTGTGTGTGTGTGTGTGTGTCTTCCTCCCTCTATAATGCACGGTGGTTTTGCATCTGGACTTGGCCTAGAATCATTTAAGTCATCAGATCCATGTCAAACTGGGGACCAATGTGGCAAAGATCATCAATATCACATAATTTGTGGTCTCCCTTTCTTGGGAAATATTTGTGGTTACACCTTGAAAATTCAACAAGTTGTTAAACCACACAAAAAGTGTAACCAAATTTCTAGTTCTGCTTTTAAATTGGATTCAGCTAGATGGTTCTGGTCAAATCCAAAATATAATCTGTGCCAAATCCACATAAACTCTAACCAACATGATGGTCTGATGAGAACCACATTAACCAAACCCAGTCTGGCAACTTTTTTTCAAGGATAAGATTCCATACAACTCTGTCAAATATCTATTCTTGCTACAATAATGCATGGAAAGGGTACAACTTATCACTAAAGAAAGAAAAGATACCGTCCCCTTTGATTTTTAAGGTAGATTATGATCATTGGACATTTGTTTCAGCATCCAATGAGGAGATTCTAAGTTCTTAGAGTCCCTTAAGCAGTGGAATCATTTTATATTTGTAATTCAATCTCCTCATATGTAAAAACTCGTACCTCACTGAGTAGCTGAGTGTGACTCAAAAATGAGATTGTGTTTGTAAAGTGTGTGTTATGTCTGTGTGTGTGTGTGTGTGTGTGTGTGTGTGTGTGTGTGTTGTTTTGCATCTAGACTTGGTCTAGAGTCATTTAAGTTAGCAGATATGTGTCAAACTTGGGACCAACGTGGTAAGATTTTCCATCTGCAACTCTGCTTGTTTACTCCTTCAACCAGTATCATACTTCATCCTAGATCAACCGATCCCCGGAAATCTCGTCACTGTGCTAACTGACTCAACTTTTGACAATCAACACCTTCTCAAAGCTCCCAGTTGTCTCACCCCTCTGATATGAAGTCTAGAGGGGCTGGGTCACTTAACTTCCTTTATAGAGACTTAGATCAGCACTTACCAGGTAATTCTTTATCTTCATCTACTTTCTGTTTGATTCGGACTCCTCAGAACATCTTGCTCCTCACCCCCACCTTTTCAACTCTGTTTTGTGTGTTGTCTTCTTCCCTTAGATTATAAGCTTCTTGAAGGCAGGGCTGTCTTTTTGAGAGGAAATAATTATTTTTTCTCTCTTAAATTAAAAATCAATTGTTGGGGTAGCTAGGTGGCACAGTGGATAGAGCACAGGCCCTGAAGTCGGGAGGACCTGAGTTCAAATCCAACCTCAAACACTTAATAATTACCTAGCTGTGTGGCCTTGGGCAAGTCACTTAATCCCATTGCCTTGCAAAAAAAAACAACAAAAAAAATCAGTTGTTGAATGGGAACCAAGGTTTTTGCCCTTTTCTACTTACTCATTCAGAAATCAGTCCTTGCAGGTTATTGAGGTAGCCAAAGGGCAGATAATGAAAGGGACAGCTCTGATCTGTTCAAAAGGTAAAGAAATGTTACTTTAGGTGAATTGATGGATTTTTGGCCCATTGTGTTTCACTCAGAGGGTTTTGAGAAAATGAGGATTCTTCCTTTTGTTTAGATTACCCTAGATAGTGTGATATGGATAGAGAGAAATTTCTTTGACCAAGACTTGAGTGATTAGTCACAGTCCCTAGCTCCTCATTATCATAAACCCACCTCTCATTATAATATTCATTCTTCTCATTAATTGTTAACTAGTCAGTCAGAATTGACTGACACATAAGGAATGCACACTTTTTCATATAAGTTTTGTGTGGGTTCCATGAGGGGATTTTGGCTTTTGAGAGTGTTACTGATGTTTTATTAATTAAATGCTAGTATGATTAATAAAATGACTGACTACCCAGAGATATTTTCTTTTTTCTTATTTGTATCCTCAGTATTTTGCAGTGTTAAGAAACGAGTAGAAATTAATACCTGCTTATTGAATTGAACTGAGCTTAAAATATTATATAAATTTCAGCTATTCAAGTTAACAATTACAAATTGATTTGTTTGATAACAATGAACATTATGGTAATGTAATTTTGAAAATCAGTCTTTTTTATCAGCACAAGACTAAAGAAATCAGAGTAAGCTTCAGAAGAATTCAATATTATGTTTATTGAACATGTCAACATAACTGATATGGAAATATGTTTTATACGATTATGTAAAATGTAAAATGCTATATCAAATTATATATATATATTATAATATACATAAAACATATAAATAAAAACATAAATAAAACATTTTATATATATATATATATATATATATATATATAAAACATATATGCTGTATAAATTGCTTACCATCTTAGAGAGTGAGGAGGGAGAAAATTTGGAACTCAAAATTTTAAAAAAGTAAATGTTAAATGTTGTGTGATGATCAAATGATTAACTTAGTCCTTCTCAGCAATATAATGATTCAAGATAATTCCAAAAGATTCATGATGGAAAATATTATCCAAATCCAGAGAAAGAACTGATGGAATCTGAATGAAGACTGAAGCACACTATTTTCACTTTCTTTGTTTTTTTCATGTTCCTCCCCCTTTTTGGTCTATTTCTTCTTTCAAAACCTAATACAGAAATGTTTTACTTGATTGCACAATATAAGCTATATCAAATTGCTTACATCTTAGGGTGGGATCAAGTGAGGGAGGGAGGGAGATCATTTAGAACTCAAAATTTTATTTAAAAAAGAGAATATTAAAATTGTCTTTAAATACACTTAGAAAAAATAAAATATTATTTTGAAAATGAATTTAAAAAATTTTCTTTACATGTAATTGGAAAAATACAATTTTTTTTAAAAAGAGAACTGGCATTGGTGTTAGAAGATGACTCCTTCTACCATTTATGAACTCTATATTTCTGATTCCTAGGTTATATGTGGTTTCAAGGGAAACTGTATATGGGGGATGTGGGAGAAAGAGGAACCAATCCCAAGGGTGTAGGGCAATATAGAATTCTTTTAGCCTCCTGATCAAGGGAGATGGTAATGATTGGGAGAAAGGTAGAACTTTTTTTTATTGAGAAGCCACTATAAATGTTTTAGACCAACCAGAACTGGCAAAACCTCATGATTTGAGGAAATGACAGATTTAATGAAAACTCAACATCTCTAGTCTGACAGTCTGGGCAGCTCTGAAGAGAAACCCTGGGATGCTCTGTATTTGGAGATTTAAGTCTTGAGTGGCTGAAAAACCTCAAGCCTGTGATGTGGAACATGTGTGGAGAAACAGAGATGGGGGCATGATTGGAGTGAGCCTGGCTAGAGAAAAGGGGTGAAATTATGAATGGCAGATGGGAACTCTGCCACATCGCTAAAGGGGAAAGCCAGACCTCCATGATGCTTTTGATTCCCAAATACTTGCACCCGCCAGAGACTTCTAGGGATAGACTTCCCCAGAGACTTCCCTAGGGAAGATTTCCCCAAAGAAAGTCATTTTGACTGAATCAAGAGTTTGAGAAGTTAAGTCTAGGTCAAATTTGGGCATATATCAAAAAATGTCAATGGGTTGTCAAAAGAACTAAATAGAAATTAAATAGAAAGAGAACAGATCAAGCTACATCTTAGATATAGCCAAGTTCCTTTCTCGCTCAAAAAGAGAGGTCCATCTTTTTGACATCAATATTCTACCAGTGCTATCAGGAGTTCTGTGAGTACTGTGAGTACAAGTTCCAAAGAATTATATGATAGGATCAGATTTAGAGTCAGAAGAATCTGTCTTATTCTATTAGGAAGGTGAGATTGAGGCAAAATCGTAGCTAGGAATCACCTAGATAATGTCTGAGGTAAGATTTGAACCTAGGTCTTTCAAATTTCATAGCCAACACCTTCTATGCTGTCTTGCTTTTCCATGTAAGCTACTATTACTATATTGATTTCAAAGCGGAAATTTTCCCTCTCTGATTGTGAATTCAGACAGTGAAAGAATTCTGGTCATATATTTGTTAGTGTTGTTATTTTCAGTTGAGTCTAACTATCCATGAACCCATTTGGGTTCTTGGCAAAGACACTACAGTGGATTGTTATTTCCTTCTCCAGCTCGTTTTCCAAATGAGGAAACTGAAGCAAACACAGTTAAATGATTTGCCCAGGGTCACACAGTCAGTAAAAGTGTCTGAAGTCAGACGTGAACTCATGGAGATGAGTCTTACTGACTAGGTTCACTTCTATTCACTGCACCACCTAACTGTCCTAGCATCTCTCTCAATCTTGGCCACAATTCTGCCTCTCTCTCATTTTCTTTCAGATCAGTCTTCCTTTCCTGACAACTTTACTCCAGGCTATTTTCCAGATACCTCATGGTAGGGAATTATCTGGCAAACTGCAGGTGAGCCTCATGATACTTTGGCTTAGGTTCAGAGGGGACCAGAATTCAGACTCTCCCTGGAGTTGTAGACCCCCAGGGTAGATCTGCCAGGAGACCAGATGAAACACCATCCATCACTAAACACTCCCACCTTCAACCCCATCAGAACAGGTTCCTCCCTTACTTTGTATAAACATGCTGTTCAGTTTGTTGATCTCACTTGCCCAACTACTGGTATCTCCCACCTCAGCAATATTTTACAAAAATCAACATTTGGAGAATTACAAAGTCTTAGTTTTAAAATTTTTCTAAACCTCAATTTCCTCATCTGTAAAATGTGGGAACTGAATTACATATCTTCTAAGATTCCCCTCAAGTCTAAATCTAAGGATTCAAGAGTTGCTTGACCTAATAACCCTGTGTCCTTTCCCTACTGACGCAATGTATAATTAAAGTAGTACTGTTAGTATGGAGGAAACCCTAGAGACCTTTGAAGTTTCTGAAAATGTGGGCCTCACTGGGAAAAAAGTGGGTGATTCACCAGTGTTTTCCCTTTTGTGGGGAATAGTACCAGTGTATTATCATAAGTCTGGAGAACACCATCCCTGGGAGAAAATGCATAGAAAATAAGAACTGCTTCCATTGTTGGTCTCAAATTTGGATCCTTTCAGTTTTGCTTTTGAATTGAGATAATGTTGTAAGGATCAAGTAAGATGACATCTGAAAAGTGCTTAAATGATGCCTGTCCACCCATTTCTACTAAAAACACTAGAGAGCATAGGAATAAATCGACTGTTCCTTAAAATGATAAGCCGTATCTATCTGAAACCATCAACAAGCATTATATGCAATGGGGAGAGGCTGGAGGCATTCCCAATAAGAGCAGGGGTGAAACAAGGGTGCCCATTATCACCACTACTATTCAATACCATATTAGAAATGTTAGCTTCAGCAATTAGAGAAGAAAGAGGAATTGAAGGAATTAGAATTGGGACAGAAGAGATAAAACTCTCACTCTTTGAAGATGACATGATGGTATATCTAGAGAACCCTAAAAATCATCTAAAAAACCACTGGAAACAATTGGCAACTTTAGCATAGTCACAGGATATAAAATCAACCCTCATAAATCCTCAGCATGTCTATATATGACTAGCAAGATACAGCAGCAAGAGCTAGAAAGAGAAATCCCATTCAAAATAATTTCAGACAATATAAGATACCTGTGTTTACCAAGGCAGACATGGAAACTATGAAAACAACTACAAAACACTTCTCTCACACATAAAATGAGATTTAAAAAAAATTGGGCAAATATCAACTGCTCATGGATAGGCCAAGCTAATATATTAAAAATGACAATTCTACCTAAATTAAGCTACTTATTTAGTGCTCTACCAATCAAAATTTCAAAAAATTACTTTATTGAATTAGACAAATTGTAAGTAAATTCATACAGAGAAATAAAAGTCATTGAATTTCCAGGATTTAATTTGAAAAAGTGCAAAAGAAGGTAGCTTAGCCCTACCAGATCTAAAATTATAATGTATCAGTCATTAAAACTGTCTGGTATTGGCTAAGAAATAGAGTGGTGAATCAATGGAATAGAATAGGCAAAATAGCAAGAAATGATTATAGCAATCTGTTTGAGAAACCCAAAGAGTCAAGCTTTTGGGATAAAAACTCCCTCTTTGATAAAAACTAATGGGAAAATTGGAAATTAGTATGACAGAAACTTGGATTAGACCAACACTTCACATGATACCAAGATAAGATCAAAATGGATACAGGATTTAAACATAAAAGACAATATTGTAAGCAAACTAGGAGATCAAGGAATAATTTACCTGTCAGATCTATGGAAAGAGAAGCAGATTATGACCAAGGAAGAGATGGAGAACATCATTAAAAATAAACTAGATAATTTTGATTACATTAAATTAAAAATCTTTTGCACAAAGCCACTGAAACCCAAGATGAAAAGATATTTAGTAAATTGGGAAACAATTTTTACAACTAATATTTCTGAGAGAACTGAGCCAAACTTATAAAAAAACAAGTCACTCCCCAATTGACAAATTGTCAAAGGCTATGTGGAGGCAATCTACAGATGAGGAAATCAAAGTGATCCATAGTCATATGAAAAATTGCTCTAAATAATTACTTATTAGAGAAATGCAAATTAAAGCATCTCTGAATTACCACCTCACACCTCTCAGACTGGCCAATATGACCAGAAAGGACAATGAGCAGTATTGGAAGGGATGTAGGAAATCTGGGACACTAATATTGTTGGTGGAGCTGTGAACTCATCCAACTTTTCTGGAGAGAAATTTGGAATTATGCCCAAAGGGCAATAAAAATGTGTATGCCCTTTGATCTAGCTGTACCACTACTGGGTCTATACCCTGAAGAGATCATGGAAAAGGGTAAAGGAAAAAAAAATTTGTACAAAAATATTCATAGCAGGCCTGTTTGTGGTGGCAAAGAATTGGAAATTAAGTGAATGTCCATCAATTGGGGAATGGCTTAACTTTGGTATATGTATGTTATGGAACACTAGTGTTCCATTTGAAACCAGGAAGGATGGGAATTCAGAGAAGCCTAGAAGGATTTACATGAACTGATGCTGAGCAAGATGAGCAGAACCAGAAGAACATCTTACACCCTAACAGCAAAATGGACTTGATGGTCAACCTTAATGGACTTGCTCATTCCATCAGTGCAGCAGTCAGGGACAATTTTGGGGCATCTGTGATGGAGGATACCATCTGTATCCAGAGAAAATATTGTGGAGTTTGAACAAAGACCAAAGACTATATTGCCTTTAATTTAAAAAACCCATCTTATTATGTAATTTTGCAATCTCTTATATTTAATTTTTTTCCTTAAAGATATGATTTCTCTCTCAACCCATTCAATTTTGATCAATGTATACCATGGAAACAATGTAAAGACTAACAAACTGCCTTCTGTGGGGGGGGGGGGAAGCAAGATTAGGGGGAAATTGTAAAATTCAAAAATAAATAAGTAAATTAAAAAAATGATGCCTGTCATATAGTAGACTCTTTAGTTATTATATTGGAAGGAATAAAACTGTCCTATTTTCTTTTTATAGAGATTTTGACATAAACAAATGTTGATGTTTCCAGAGAATTTCTTTATTCTTTGAGTGGGGTGAAATGGACCAAAATCCAAGTTTTCCTCAGGGGAAAATATGGGAAGAGTGCCATAAGCTAAAGAGATATTTTTGAGAGACATTCCCAAGGTTGAATCTCATTTTTGCAATGTGGAGTTGCAGTTCTGGGCCGTGGGTTAGAGATAAAACTTGGCCAGCAAATGAATCCTCCTTGATGGAGGCAAATTAAATTCCAGTCCTCTTGCTTCCTTAACCTTACCTCCATTATAAATGGATTGTCTGTGAACAGGAAAACTTCCCAGGGAAAAAATGTATTTCTAACTTTTTTTTTTGGTGTATCATGGACCCTCCTGGCAGTCTAGTGAAAACCATGGACTTCTCAGAAAAAAAAAAAAATTTAAATGCCTAAAACAAAATACCCATGATAGTAGATAAATTGTATTGAAATGACAGTTATCAAAATATTTAAACAATCAGATCATGGACTCCAGGTCAAGAATCCTATTCTAAAAGATGATTTGGTATCATATCACCAACTGATAAAGAATAATAACATTTACATAGTACTTTAAGGTTTAGAAAACATTAGACAACCATTATCTCAGTCAAACATCACAATAATCCTACAAATTAGGTATAATTATTCTTATTTTATAGGCAAAGAAACCAAAAGGCTACGTGACTTACATATTATCTCATATCGAGGAAATATCAGATCAGATATTCAGTATTCCAAGATCAGCACTTGATTCATTTTATTATGCTGTCTGTCTATGAGATTAAGGTCTCTCCTTAGAGTACCAACTAAAATATATTTACGTCCATGATCCTAAATAGCTATAATCTGGGGCATTGTAGTTGTCCCTTCTCTTATTCTGATCCACTTCAATCCATTGTTGTTCCCAACACCATACCTTTAAGCTACCCAATCATTTTTTCCATGGTACTCTCTGAGATTTCTATAACATAGTTAATGAACTAATTTTCATTATAAACACCACCCCCCCCTTGCCCCTGCCTCCATTTTCTTTATCTGCTTACATTCACTGAGATCTCTTCATGAAGCAGCTTCTAGTACTGGATGTACTTTAACTCATACCCCCAATTCACTGTGGAATAGGGTAAGGTGGCAGATTTAGAATTCTCCTTTATCCATTCTCCCCATTGCCATTTAAGTTTCCTCCTCTGCTACCGTTACTGAGTAACTTCTCGTCCTTTGACATTTATTTAATCCATATTTTTTCACCCAATCAAGACTCTAGTTGTCTCCCAACTTCTCCAGGACACTCTCTTTCCTTTCCTCAATGAGTCTTGCCCTCCTCCCCAACTCCTCCTCTGCTAAGAGACTTGAAGATACATATTGATAATCCAATGTACTAACTTTCTGATTTCTCAAGTTACTTATTCCCCATGATCTACTCAACCATGCTCCCATGGCTACACACAGAGATGGTCTCATCCTTGATCCTGCCCTCAGCAAAGTGTTCTACATCTATGCTCATGAATTCTGAAAATCCTTTACCTAAGCACAATCTGTGGTCAAATCACTTCTCTCTCTGCTTTGCTCTGCATCTCCAAACCTTGATCTCAGCATGTCATCCAATCTTTCCACTTCTTGTTTCCTTCCCAGACAACAGTCCTGGTATTGGCTACATTCTCTTCCCTTCTCCACATTGACCTGATTAGTGAACTAGTTCACTCTATATAGGATTCTCCACTAGAAATCCTTCAACCATTTATCCTATTAAAGATCTTGCCCTGCCAAAGTTCAGTGTTAGATTACTTCCGCCATCTATTTTTCTGCTGCTGAATGGATCTAAGGAAAATCAAAAAACCATAATGAATGGATCTGTTATAAATTTATATTATGGTTACCTCAACTGGGCTGTCACTAAAGCAAGGCAATCCTTTTATACCACTCTAATCAATCCCATCGACAAGAGAGGCTTATTTTTATAGATCTTTACATTCTTCTTCAAGCCTCCTATAGTTCCCGTCTTCCAGTTCTCTTAACTAAGAACTTTGCTTCACATATTTCACTGAAAAAATTGAGGCTCTTAACTGAATCTCAGATGTTTTCTATTACTATCTCCTTTACCTCTGCTTCAAATTAAAGAGGTGACCCTTTTCCTTTCCAAGGCAATCCCCTCTACATGATCCAGCAGATCACTCCTTCTATCATCCCTATTGCTCACTAATCTTCAATTATGTCCTAATTCCCACTAACTGTGGGGCGTCCCCCAAGGCTCTGTCATACCCTTTTTCTCTTCTCCCCCTATGTTACATTATTTGATGATCTTAGAAGATCCTATGTATTCAATTACAATCTCTACACAGATGATTCTCAGATCTATTCGTCCAAGCATGACATCACTTTTTCCCAGTCTTGTATCTCCAAGGGCTTAATGGACTTCTTGAATTGGATGCCCCATAGTATTTTAAATTTAACATGTTCAAAATGTACTCATTATGTCCCTCCCCAAAACCTTCCCCATTCCTAAATTCCCTATAACTATAGAGGACACCATTTTCTTCCCAGTTAGGTGGGCTCTAAACCTAGATGTCATCCTTATTTATACTCTCACACATCCTACAGCCAATCAATGCAATCAATAAGAACCATTGTTTCTCCTTTCATAACTTCTCTCCTATTTGCTCCCTTTTCTGCTCTGTCACTGCCACCGCCATGATCTGCCACCTCGCTGTGATTGCTTTAATCGACCTCCCTTCTTCAATTCTCTTTCCACTTTGGTCCCTCTTCTAGTTAACTGTTAAACAGATTTTCTCTGCCATCCATTAAGTTCCAGTAACTGACTTTTGTTTCCAGGATCAAAGACAAAATCCTCTTTGGCTTTTAAAGGACTTCATAACCTGGCTCCTTCCTAACTTCCCATTTTTTTTATACTTTTCTCTAGCACTGGACTCTTTATTATTCCTCACACAAAATAACCCATCTCCAGACACCATTGGCTATCCCCCTCACCTGGAACTCTTTCCTTGCTCATCTCCACCTCCTAGTGTCTCTGGCTTCCTTCAACTCTCAGCTGAAGTCTCATTTACTTCAACAAGAAGCCTTGCCCAGGTCTCCTTTTTCTTAGTTCCTTCCTTCCTCCAAGACCATCCCCAATCTGTCTTTTATATATATTTTTGTTACATAATTGCTTGCATTGTTGTCTCTCCCATTTGACTTGAGAACAGAGAACATCCTTTGGCTTTTATTTTTTGCCTTTCTTGCATCATGATTGGTTAGCACAATGTGTGCCTCAAAATATGTATTTAATAATTGCTTACTTATTGATTAACTTTTAGATTAATGAAAACATTGACATGGAGGAGAGCAACTAGATGGTGATGGTTTGGGGTACCCTCTCAAAATGTATTTACCTTCTGGAGGAAGTTGAATGGACTAAGTGGGTGCTCTATGTTTCTAATCAATTGATCAGAAAAGATTTATTAAGACAAAAATTAAATGGCCTTTTCTCACAAGGAAGTTTCCTTCTTTTTGGGAATACAAATACATATTTAAGTATATATAAGATAAATACAAATAAATTCAAAGTAACCTGGGGACAGGGAAAAGGTAGCAAGAAGTGAAAGATCAGGTATTTTTGTATCTGTTCAAGGGCCCTTGTGCATCCTTTACATCCTATGCATTTTCAAGGCCAAAATAAAGATTGTTCCATACCTAATATGCTTTGAGTACACTGAGCATATTTGGAGAACTTGGAGACCCTAATGGCCACATCTGGAGAAACCTAGTCACAAGCAGTAACTGGAGATTTTCCTGGAGTAAAAACTCCAGGGCAAGGGCAATCAGCCAAAGAGAAAATAGAATTTTTTTTGGAGTTGGGCACCCAAGGATAGGTCCATATGAGCCCAGAATATTATGGAACCCTGGATTCATGGATTGCAAGAAAATCTGGAGGCAAAATCCAAAGAGGGGAAGGGTCATTATAGTTACTAGTAATTGTTCTGGGATATATTGTTAAAGCTGTGATCTGTAACAGAAAGGGCTCAAGTAGAACCCCATCTGATTTTAGCTATTCTTAGACTCCAAATATTACAGATGTATACAATTTAAAGGGTCATTAATTCCTCTCCCTCCCTAGTGTTCCTTTTCAATTTAAGGATAAAATCTGGAGAGCAGGACTGAGGTTTTGCAGTTTTTAAAGTATGCAGCTTTATAATTGGTACAATACTACCCCATTCCCTACCTTCAACCCTTCCTTGGTGAATCTCTTGGCAGGGAGGTTAGTCTTTTGTAGAAAGAAAAACTTTTATTATTATTTTTAAATTGAAGTCTTTGTTTTTACATTATATTCATTTCCTAATATGACCCTTCCTTTCTCCTACCTAGAAAAAACCATTCTTTGTTATGAACATAAAAAAAGAAAAAGTAATTTAGCAAAACTAACAAAAACATTGAACACACCAGGCAATGTCTGTAGCTTTTCTTATCTATAGACCCTCCCCCTGTTCAGTGAAGGAAAAGAGATGTATTGTCTTAACTGGAAGAATTCAATTGTACTAAGAAACATGAGAAGTCATCCATCTTTCCAGGATTATCATAGAGATAGCAAAAGAGTTCAGAAATCTTATCTAACACCTACACAAATCACAAATCTCATTAACAGCATCCTTAAC
Organism: Macrotis lagotis; assembly: GCF_037893015.1. Lineage (NCBI taxonomy): Eukaryota > Metazoa > Chordata > Mammalia > Peramelemorphia > Peramelidae > Macrotis > Macrotis lagotis. The sequence continues at coordinate 69,056,253 of NC_133664.1, read as the reverse complement.
AAGTAATCATCCGATATTTTTAGGTGAACAATGAATCACAAGGTTACTGTGCATTTTGAAATAATGTGTGACCTTATTTTAAATTTTAATTAAAAGCACAAATACCATTAACCAAAAGGTGTTAAAATGAACAATATAATATTAAATGAAGCAGAAAAAGCACTAACTCCTCCATGTTCCCCTCCACACAGTGGACAGTGGAATGGGGAAGTGGACTGCCCTTGCAGACAGACTTTTTTTTCATTTTTGTCTTGAGCTTCCAGTATCTAATTGTCCTGGAATATAGGAAGTCACTAAATAAATACTCACCTAAGTTTCTCAGTCTAGGCGATACCCTTGAATCTTCATTCTCACCCTCATATCCAATCTGTTGCCAAGTTCTGTTAACTTCACTTTTGGAACATCTCTCAAATATGTCCTTCTCTTCTCTGACAGTGTCATCACCCTGGTGGAAACCCTGGTCACCTCAATTCTAGCCTATTTGCATTAGCCTGATAATGGGTCTACTGTCTCAAGTCTCTCCCCTCTCCAGTTTACCTTCTGTTGGGGATATTCCTAAAGCACAGATCTGACTAAAAAATATCAGAAACTCTGTAGCACTTTCAAGATCAATTACAAATTCTCCACTTGGAATTTATACCTTAGGCAACCTCTACAAATTCAGTGACTCTGGGCTTCCTTGTTGTTCCTTATACAAGACAGCCCATCTCCTGATTCTGGATATTTTCCCAGGCTGCCTCCCATGGCTAGAACTCTCTTCCTCCTTGACTTTACTTTCTGATCAAGTCCTACCCAAAATACCCCCTTTCTTTATGTCTTTCCTGATCCCCCCTTAATTCTAGTACTTTCCCTCTGGTGATTCTCTGTCTCTCTCTTCTTTCACTCTCTCTCTCTCTCTCCATGTGTGTGTGTGTGTGTGTGTGTGTGTGTGTATAGTGTGTATATATATATTACATGGGATATATACTGAACACATATAATTATAACAATAATAATATAATTATATATTATGGACATATAGAGACAGGGTCAGAGAGAGATAGAGACAGAGTCAGAGTAAATAATTTACATGTTCTCTACCACATTAGACTAAGTAGGAATTATCTTTCACCCTGTTTTGTATGGCCAGTGCTCCTCACAGTCCCTAAGGTATCACAGGCACTTAGTAAATGCTCGTTTACTTATTATTTATTGAATAAATTAGTAGAGCAGAATTTGATCTATATTTCATGGGCCAGGTGCAAGTACAGCTTTCTGGGGGCCCATGAACTTGGAATGGAAAAAGCATTATATTTCCACTAACCTCTCATTGAAATTTCCAATTTCCTTGCATTTTGAATTAAAAAAGCCAAACACAACCACCAAGAATCACAACACTCTTCTGTGGGGTGTCCCATCCTTTGGGCTTTAGCAGACTGCCAAGGAGCTCTATAACATGCAAAAGTTTCAAAACAAATCCCTCATTTAGGTAATAATATATCAATCATTCACATTTTTAAGCATCCACTATATTCTAGGAATACAAAGATAAAAGTGAATTAGTTCTTGCCTTCAAAGGGATTCTATTTTATTAAAGTAAGAAGAATCTGTCAGGGTGTCTCTAAACTTATCCTTGGAGAAGATGCTCTGACTCATTGGAATCAATCAGTATGCATTTATTAAGCACCTTCTATATACCAGATTCTAAAGGAGAATTTAAGGATATGGACACAAAAGGGAAACAAGAAATATTCCCTTTCCTCAAGGAACAAGAATTACACAAAGACAACACCATCTTAATAATAACAACAAAAGCTGCCATTTTTAAATATTGCTTGAAGATTCATAAAGTATTTTATATACATGATTTCCCTGGCTCTACTGTATGAAATAGGGAATTATCCTGTCCATTTGGCTTTCCTAGCTTGGTGAAAATGGATCTTAAAAAATTTGACATTTATTTTATGTCACCAACAACCTACTGAATTTAATTGTGGCTTTTTTTTCCAACTAGGTTTGTCTACAAGGAAAAGAAGAGGCTGATGGGAATGTCGTAATGGCAGATCCATTTGTCGATAATAATGGAACAGCATTGCAACTCAAATCAATCTGGTGAATTTGGAATGCATGAGCCAGTTTTCCCAGGACTTGATCAACACAGAAGCTGAAGTCTCTATGTGGAAGAGACCAAAAGTTGGACCCAGGGAGTCTCTACTAAGGTATGAGGCCCAATCTAAATCTCTGCTAGTCCCTTTAATCAGCTTGCTATGGATAAGTGGGAGGTCTAGGCTCCCATGAACTATTGAAGAGCAAACAGCTGTAAATGAGACAATCCTGGCTTTAAAATGAGAACAAGAGGCCCAGTGCTCATCCCTTAGACTGAAGTTCCATTGGCAGATTGTTGGACTCAACCAACCAAGGAGGGCCCCTTCTGTTTGGAACTTTATTGAAGTCAACTGTGGGAACCTTCAATTCCATTGATATTTATGAAATATCTGCTCTATATTGCCCCTTGTTTGAAATTCTCCAGACTAGGAACATGGAAATGTTGGTCATCATCCTCTTTGATCAAAGACTTTCTTTTTTAAAAGTTTATTTTATTTTTAATTTGTAGAACAAGTATTTCCATAACATAGTAGAATAAAAAAAAGATGTTTGCAAATTGCAAATCTATTATGTACAACTTGCTATTCCTTTTAATAGATAATAAAGTTGTCATGTATATTTCTTTTTTTTTTCTCTTTTTTTCTTTTCCCTGTCCTCCATCCTGTGAGATTATGCTGGGAAAGTCCTTTGCAAATACACTTTCCCTAAATATTATCCTTTATTATACTGATCATCATCTTTGAAACTTAAAGGGACATCACAGGTAACCTAGTTCAGTAGTGTCAAACTCAGATAGAAATGAGGGCCACTAAACTATACCAGGTTGCATTTTGACTTACAAACCCACATATTTACATTTTCTATGTACTACTATAATTTTATTTATTTTGTTAAATTGTACCTGATTAAATTTTAATCTGGTTTAGGCTGTATTCCAGAGTGACCCTTATGTGACACCTTTGATCTAGACTAATTACCTCAATTTTGTAGATAAAGAAACTGAGGCATAGAGAACTTTTATTCTCATCTATCAGTGGTAAAATTAGGGTTAAAACCTAGGCTCCATAACACTGTAATAACTCTCCAAAAGTCATTAAACCAAAAACTCCTGGAAGACAGGGATTCTTTTGCCTTTCTTTGTATCCCTAGTTCATAGTATCTCATATAATATACTTAATAAATGCTAATCAATTGACTCAATGATTCTCTATAGTTTTCCATTCACAATTCTAGACCTCCCAACATCTTTGTACTTCCAATTACAAGTCAATTCATGTTCCTCCACTTCTCCAGGGACCTCCAAGCCATCTTCATTGTTTCCTCCCAGAGATTTTTTTGAACTGGAAGAAGTGCCCTTTACTTAATGCTTCCTTTTGAGAATTTTTTTAAAAAAGTAATTATTTTCAAATTCTGAGTCTCTATTTCATCTTCTCTTTGGCAGGGTGATTAATGCTCTATTATATTTCATCATGCATCCAGAGCAATTTTTATTATGTCATCAATTTTACATGAATTTAATGTATTTGTTGATGAGCTTTTCCAACTGAGAAAGCTGTTGTCTGCATTTTGGACAACAGTTTTCTTGGGCTACAGCATATGGTATATGAGATACACACCTTCTTTACTGGATTGGTGAACATTATGAGTTTCCTGTTGACAGCTCCAATCGGCCAGCAAACTCAGCTACACATGGCTAAATTTTGTCTTTAAGAAGGAAAAAAAAGGAAAATAAAACAAAACAATTGGCTCATGTAAGTTTTGGCATGCTGAGGAAACTGACTAATCCTAGCAAAAATTGACTCCAATGGCAGAGTCTGTGATTTTACAGCTGAAAACACAAACCACATTGTGCTACCCTAACGGTTATGCCCAGGATGAAATGAAGACAGTGGAATTTACTGGAAGATCGAATAAGTTTGAATCGATTGCTGAGAAGGAGGCTGTCAGATTCTGAAACCCTCCAATTCCTTGGAGTGATGCCTTGGCTTTGGAAATAAAACGTTTTTGGCTTACTCTTGGATAGCTCCCTTCATTTCCCATATCTGACCCAGCTCCACAAATGCTTCAGGGTTAAAAAGATATTAGCATTTCTCTGCCAGTCCATTTTTTCCTCTTTTAATTTTCCTTCATTTTCCAGTCTGCCTCCTCTCCTTCCGCTTCCCCTTCACTCCCATTGAGAAAGCAAGAAAAATAGAACCTATATTATAAGCAAAACAAATATATAGAAATCAACTATGTCCCAAAACATATATAGTTCAATATGTATTCTGAATCTCTTACCTCTCTACCAGCACATCTTATCATTGGTTCCTCTGGTATTATAGTTGATTTTTTTTGAGGTTTTTTTTTTTTAGGCAATGGGGTTAAGTGACTTGCCCAAGATCACACAGCTAGGTAATTATTAAGTGTTTGAGGTTGGATTTGAACTCAGGTCCTCCTGACTCCAGGACCAGTGCTCTAGCTACTGTGCCACCTAACCAGCCCTATAGTTGATTGTTATATGGATCAAAGTTCCTAAGTTTTTCCATGTTGTTTGTTTTTATAATATTACTGCTCTTGTATAAATTATTCTCTCTTCATTTTGCATCAGTTCATATGTCTTCCCAGGTTTCTCTGAAATCATCCCCTTTATCATTTCTTATGGCACAATAGAATTCCATCACACACACATACACACACCCTGTGTGTGTATAATACATCATAACTTAATCATCCATTCTCTAATGGAATTCCAATATTCCAATTTGCCAAAAGGAGCTATTATAAATCTATTCTTGATAGGTGGTGCTGGTTATTTGGGAAAGTTAAAGGCTATATAGGTCAATTTGTTTTGGGGGGAGAGGTAGGAGAGTTAGAAGTCTGTTGGTCTACTTTCCTGAAAAATAGAATCTCTTTCCTACCAGTGAGGCAAAGGGCTGATTCTGAAACTTTCTGTCACCTTTTAGGGATGCTGTGTCATTCCAAGGTGTCATTCTAGGTAGAATTCCAAGGTCATTCCTGGCAAATGTTAGTGTATATTGAGTCTATTACAAGCAATGAGGTAACATGGCTTGGAATAGATGACCTCTGAGTTTTCTAACTCAGATTCTGTGATTCTAGAAGGCAAATGACATTTGTAGGAATGTCACATTCCTAGTCTGCCAAGTTTCAGCTTGTACCTCCATGCCCTATACTCCAGACTATGCACTTCATGTTGACAATATTGTAACGACAACCAAAGACAACATGTTGTTGACATGGAGCATGTACATGATCTGGAATATAAGGCATGGTAGTACAAGTTGAAACTTGGCTGTCCTAGAATGTGGCATTCACAAAAATATCATTTGACTTCTAGAATCACAGAATCTGAGTTAGGAAGGAGCTCAGTCATCTTTAATAAACCATACTGTGTAATTGCTTATAATAGATTCAATAAAAACATTTCTATAATGCTCTCTCTATATATCTGTAACACATTATCCAATATAACTAATATAAATATCTAATACAACATTGCAGAAACATTCTAGAAGCATAGTTGAGTGAATCCTTATATAGTGGCAGAGAGATCTGAGATGCCTTCAGGAAGGTCCTGAAGTTTCAATTGCTTCTAGAAGATTCAGCCTCCTCTTTTTTTTTTTTATCTTCAAACCATTCATATAGCATAGCTCTAGGCTCCCTTTCCAGGTCTATTACAAACTATCCCACTAAATATATTCTTCCCCCTGGCCAATCTGTCCCACTGGCTGTTTTCATATGACAATATCCCACCTTCCATCTTGGTGATTTTCCAGGAGCTGACCCTCAAAGCTGGATTGAAAACTTCAATCACTTTCTTTTAGGGCTCCACATTTGTACCTTCCTACAAGAGACTTTTTTGGGTAGCCCCCCCCCCCCAAAATTCTTTTGTATTTAAGAATAGTTAGTGTTTATTTATTTGGATATGCTGTTTCCTCCAATAGAAAAATATACTCCTTGAAGGCATGGATAATTTCATATTGGTCTTTGTATAGGATTTGATACACAATAGGTGCTTGCTAAATAAAGGACTTGAGGGGAAAAGTTGCTGGGGTCTCCACCTTCTAGAGCCACTAGTGACAGAATTAGAAAGATGTCTCTATAAGCAACAGATAAAATATTCCCTTACCATTTGATAATGAATCATACTTGAAGAAAATATGGCAAACCACTATTTCTACTTAAGAAAAGTGGGTATATGAATAGAAGATAATGGTCTTTCTTTGTACTTTTCATTCAGTAAAGAAAAGTAATAGTCCTATGCCAGTTTTTTTTTTACTGTTACCCCTCCTCAATCCAGAAATCTGGTAAAAAGAGAAACCCCAACACACCAGTGGAGGCTCTAGTAACCAATTACAGAGACCTTAAACAATGATCTGGCCCTTAGATTACAGGAGGAAGAGGGTTATGTGAATTTACTTGGTATTTTTCAGGTTATACCTTTGGAAAAAAAATGTTTTTAAATCTACTGAGTTGGGAGATGGGGGGTTATATTTCAGAGAACAAAGGTATTTTATTCTCCCACTTTGTGTTCATTAATTTCTACACGCACTGCTTTAGGTTTTCTTTTTATGTTCATTTAAATAGGCTGGGATTATAAACATGTAAACACCTTTCTTGAATTTGAGAGTATTGAGATAATATTATGAGATGAGTTTTGTTAGGTAAATAGTCATTTTCAAAAACATAACTCACTTAAAAGATAATTACTGTTGAGAGGCAGCATATTAGAGTCTGAGTCAGGAAGATCTGGGTCAAGTCCTGCCTCTGACCTTGGACAAGTCACTTAAAAGTCTGAGAGTATCAGACAATTCTTGAAAATTCTAAGTTGTAAAAAAATTACTGATCTACATAGGGAGAAGGAATGTTCTCACTATGAGTTCCCTATACCAAAGAAATATCATATTTAGTTTAAAAGAAATACTGGTTTTGGCTCATGGTAGCATATTCCAATAAAAAAAGACTTTTTTTTTCTTGGGAAGGGGAGACAAAAATGGAAAAAAAATTACCCATATCATGTGCATAAAATGGTACATACCAGAGACAGTGCAAGTACATTTCCCAGGCAACTGACCTGGAAAACAAGAAAAATAGTTTTTAATAGTTCATATGTTGAGTAAACATATGCAAGATCCACTCCATTAAAACAGAATGGCAACATGGTGACCTTATTAGCATGCTGCCTTCATCTTCAAAGCACTTTATGACTTCATGAATTGACTTGGGACAAAAGATCAGAGGTTGGCAGGAGGTCTGGGACTTGTGATTTTGAAAAGAATGGATGGGACCCAGATCAAAGAACAATCCCTTGCTTTGTTAATGTGACTCTTTGGTGTCTAAAATAAGCATGAGTTGAACCTGTTTAGATTTCCAATAGTGTCCTATGATTATTTACAAAGGCTAAATGTGCAGTTGTAGATAATTAAGGGGACCTCCTGAAGAGAAAGGGGAAAGATGATACATACCACTCCCCCCCACTTTCTCTAGTTAGAATCTAGAACCAGAGTAGGGTAGAGTTGGTCCAGGACTCTAGAATTACCTTGATTAGGAGAAACTCCCAGACTTCAATATGACACCTGAGGTATTCCAGTCTCTTAGGTCTATTCCCCTGGGGCCAGGATAGAACCTCTGGGTACTAGGAGGTTCCAAACCAAAACTACCATCTAGATTGGTACTCCAGGGACAAGGAAAACTACTTTCATATCTCATCTCATCATACACGGAAAAGAATATTAGATTCAATGAACGGAGATTCAATTATTTTCACTTCCTAGTAGTTAGTTTGGCTAGAAAGCTATTTCCTGGACCAAGTACTTAGGAAAATTCTAGTTGGTTATAGTTATGGTTACAGCGAACTGGATTATAATGGTTTTATATTTACACGATGATTTAGGCAACACTCTGAAAGGGTTAACCCTAATCCTAACAGGTAGGGGTTAGCTCAGACTCTATGGACAGTCTGACAAAGCTATGGACCTCTTCTCACAATTATGGTTTTAAATGGATTATATAAAATACATGGGATTACAATAGTAATCAATTATATGAAATAGACAATGAGTATATTTTTTTAAAGGAAAATCATGGATATGCTTTAAGAACTCCTATTGTAGAGAAAGACAAAAGAGAACAGGTGAGGATTTGTTGCTAAGGGAAAGTACGATATTTACTCCTGATCTTTTCAGCTTTTTTTCTAGCCAGCCCAGCCCTAGCTATTTTCATAGAATAGAAGAACATGAACAGGGGAGATTAGAAAAAAATTTCTTGGCCACAATTTTTCTCAGTTCTTTTCTATTAAGGATTTAAAGCCCTGGAGATCTTTGCCTCAATCTATAGATATGATAAAGATCTGGAAGTAAGATATTTCTAACTGTAATTTAGATGAGAGTTGTACTAAGGGATTCACAGGAAATAGTAGATAGCAGAGGAGGGAGAATTTCATAGAAAAGTTCCAATAAGAAGTGAAATCAGACTGGACATCACCTTCTTTCTGGGTGGAGCCAAGCAGAGTGGATTAGGTTTACAGTCACTGGATATAAAGGAGTTTTGTAATTATTTTGGTACTGATAGGGTAGCCTGAAGACACCTCTAGACTTTTTCTGCATGGAAAAAATCTTTAGAATGACAGCAATTCCAACAAATGGAAGATATCATAGCAGGTGACCCTGTTGAGACCCAATAGGAACCTGTAAGGATGGGCCATTAAAGCCAGAACTCTCCCCTATAGGGGAAAAACTTAGTAACTAATAGCCTACATCTGAGCCACATATCAGAGATCGCAGAATTTCAGATTTAGGCATGAGGTCAGCCTGTCCAAATGGCACCTGAATAAAAATACCCTCTACAGAGTATCTAAGAGTTTATTTAGTCTTTGCCTGAAGACTTCTAATGAGAGACCAACTACAATGTCCCGATACAGACAATTCAGTCCATTTTTGGACAGCTCTAAATTGTTCATTGGAGCAGCTGGGTGGCATAGTGGAGAAAGTGCCAGACCTGAACTGAGGAAGGTTCATCTTTGTGAGTTCAAATCCATCCTCAGATACTTCCTAGCTGTTTTCACCTGGATAAGTCACTTAATCCTCTTTGGCTTATCCTTTTCATATGTAAAATGATCTGGAGAAGAAAACGGCAAATCAGAAATAACTAAGTGGAATTATAAAGAGTCGGACACACCTCAGTAACAACAAATAACAGCAACAATCTTAGCCAAGAAAACTTCAAGAATTGGTAATGATTGAACAGCAACAACTGAACAATTGTTCATTTTAAATGTGCACACACACACACACACACACACACACACAACATACACACAAAACTTCTGCTCATGGCTTCAGATTCTGCCCTTGAAGATCAAAAATGAATCACTCCAGGTGAACTTGAACAAGTAATCTGTGCTTTAGAAGTCTATGCTTCGTCCACAAATTGTGTATGTTTGTATATACATATATTATATTTATTTATTGTATAATATATGTATTTATACATGTAAGTACATATATATATATTTATTTGTGTATTTATTTATAAACTTGTGTCTTTATATTATATATGAGCTCTTTCAGGGTAGACAATTTTCCATTTCTATTTTTGTATGTCCAAATTTGAGTATCCTAACCCATAATAGGCACTGAATAAATGTTTGTTGATTGAGGCAGTCTTCAGTTTGACTTTATTGTCTAACTTCTGGTCCTAGGCAATTTTATTCGCTTTTTCTCAGGTTAACTTACTCTTACAGCCTAGGCTGACTAGCTCATAGCTTCTTTAGCACCATTGCTCCTTCTAGAACAATTCACTGAGGCTTTGGGGTTATCAGAAGTGGGGGTGCTCATGGCTTAAACTCATTGGACTTAATTATGGGAGGAAATTTAGAAATAATTTTCTTGATAGTGGTTCCCAGTGATGACACAGTTGTTCCCTATGAGAGGGCCAGGTGCATGTGATTGTATATGTCTGTAACAAATGGACAGACCAGAACAAAAGCATGGGTTATATCTATAGACAAATACACCAAAAAAAGTGAAAGAATTCTGAATCTTTTCCTATGATAGCTGATGATATTCTTCTTTCCCCCTCTGTGTTTATCGGTCTTGAAAACTCAGGGTCTCTGTCCCATAGATGCTCTGCTAGGCTGACCCAAACAAACATGTTTGAATTGCTGGGACATGGAATGGGGTGGCTGAAGGTCCCTAAACTCACATATTTTGAGCTGGGGACATTAGAAATCACTGAATTCAACCTCTCCTTTCACACATGAGGAACCAAGGTCCAGAGGTTAAAGACATTATCCATGGTATTACAAGGAGCAGACATGAGTTCAGATTCTCTGATTCCAATTCCTATGCCCTATCTAGTGTTCTACAATGCCTCTCAAGATGGCTCCCTGAGCATTTTTTTTCTTTTTCGGGATGGACCATTAACAGGATCCAAACAGTGGAAGGCAGGTCCCTAGTACTTGAGTTTATATTTATCCTTTGTATAAATATATTCCGTATATTTTGAACAAACCAAAAAACAAATCACCTGAGTTTTTGGCAATGATTTAATGGAGAGTGATGGATTAGGATTGGAGTCAATGATGCAGCCAGGTAGTGTACATGTGGGAACCAGTAACACATCTGTGTCTATTTAACCATTTTAACATTCCCTGTTTCTGACAATATGCAGGTTAAGAGTTTAGGTTTGAAGAAAGTTCTCCAAAAACAAAGTGACTGGGGTTGGAAACCCCATATAATTAAGGAACTCACAGGCCCACAGGTCTGTAGACCACCCTGCCTTTAAAAAATAGAATCCATCAGGTCAACATAGATATTTTCTTTAAATTCAAGAGAGGTCAGGCCATCAGGACACATTGGGAGAGGATAAATCTCAAGTTCAAAAAAGACTTGCCAAAATGTTACACCAGTTCTCCCTCCCACACAGTTCCATAGCTTAGAACAAAGTTCATAGGAGCAGAAATTTAGAGCTGAAAAGGATCTTGGACACTCAATTTTACCCAAACTTTCTTTTTACAGATAAATTGCTTTTTTAACCTATTCTCACTTATTTTGCAATTTTTTAAAAAAATATTGCCAATTCTCAATCTCTCCAATTAAAAATTATAGGTCCTGGGTTTAAACCTAAGACCTACGTACCTATACAGCCTTATCTGATACACTGAGTATGCAGTATATTACATTCTTTTCAAGGGACATAGATATACTCCCACTGAAATTTGTTAAGAGAAGATGTCTGGAAAAATGTTAAGCATCTTTTCAGAGACTTTCTCCTTAAAAAAAAAGGAGAAAGGGCCTCCTATTAGGAGTTTTTGCTCCACAGAATCCTGTGAGTTTTGGGACTCCCTGATAAATACAGTCAAGATCAGAGGCAATGAGAATTTCACACTGAAGTAAGATCAGTGAGGGACTCATTCAGCTGACTGCATGGCCTCAATACATGGCCAACCTTCCCTCAACTTATTCCCCTTCCACTCTCCCCTAGGATCCTACCTGAACTTCTCAGATGGCTCTCTACCTCAGCTTTGACACACATGCAGGTTAAATCTTTAATTCTTTCTTTTTTTTAATCAAAAAATCAAAAACTTTATATCCCTGTCCACTCTCACTGACCTCCACAGACCAATTAAAACAAGGGATGGAAAGGGGAAAAGTGAGTTGTATCACATTGGGACCACATTACTATTTATGTAGAAGAGTGAACAAATAAATTAGTGGTTTCTTTTGTGATAAAGAAAATACTCTCCGGAACACTGCTGATCCAGATGAAGTCATCTGGCCTTAACACAAAGCAGATGTGGAACTTTGTGGAGAGCCCCAGTCTTGCTTAAAATTCCCCTGACACCCTGATGACAGTGATCTGCCTCCATATTGTTGTTGGCATTGCTAACAGCAGCAGCAGACTCCATTTGACTTCATATTTTAAACTCAGCCTACAGGCCTAATTCATTAAAAAAGAAGATTTATGGGCATTACAGTACTTAACTATAAATCTAATTTCTAATAGAGCTCGAGGCTGTACTTCAGACAGAAGAAAGGGGAGGAGGGAAGAGTTTTCTAACCAACAGGTTGGTGTTGGGTACTCACCAATGGAAAACATCCCAGTCACCTAAAATAGGTTTGGGTACTGTGGGAAAACAGAAAAGGTGTTAGGGTAGCCAGGTTTTTCAGGTTCCCAGGGCTGTAGAGTTTTAAACTCTATGATAAATATGCTAGAGTGACAGGTCATTTATCTTGATGAATGTTGGCCTCCTTAGCATCATCTTCAGTGGCCAACAGCAGTTGGGCTAAGATCTGGGATGACAGAGAGGCATGAGCCCTACCCCCTGACCTCAAGGGATAACATAGCCTAGTTTTATGAAATAGATGAGGCATGACTATGAAGTTATGAGACTTTTTCCTGATCTGATTCATGGAATCTCTTTCATTGTTTGACATCCAAATGGATGTCCATGTATCAATGAACAAATATTGGGATCATCAAACACAAAATTTCAGATTAACAGTGATATGTCTACTTCATACACAACTGTCATACAATCTCCAAGTAACTTCTTATAAAATAGAGGTAGCTCTTTTCCAAAGTCTCCATGATGGTGTAATGATGGTAGCTGATGTTTGTATATCACTTTATACACAATTATCTTATGTGATCCTTGCAATGATCCTATGAGAATATTACTTTCTCCATTTTACAGATGAGAAAAATGAGCTTCAGAGAAGCTAAGAGGCTTGACTATTGTCCCACAGCTAAGATATTTGAACCCAGATATTTTGGACTCCTGGTCTAGTATTCTATTTGTATTATACCATATTATCAGTTCTTTAGGCATGAGAATCAAAATTGGGCTTATTCCATCCCAGGTCACATAGATTTGTTTCTCTTTCTTCACAGAGTCAGGAAGTATTTTAATTCAGGGAACCCAAATGGAGGAGGGGGAAGGGAAGGGAAGGACAAGCTGAGTAAATATGAGTAAGGACCAATCAACAGCCATCTCCTATTAAACTGCATTACACCTTGGTATATAAAGTGTTCATTGTTGTTTTGCTGGCAAAAACACAAGAAGGGAAGGTATAAAATCCGCCCCTCTGGCGTTGCTCTTAGCCTAGTCTCTTCTCTCAGGTCACCTTCCACAGATCAGGTTCAGTATGCTTTGGTTCTGGTTACAAAGACAATAGAATACAGGTGTTGAGTTAGGGTCTGCTTACAGGGGAGAATAAAAGATGATATGCTGTTCAATTCCACATCTGGAATGACTCCTAGGGGAGCAAGAAAGGGCTGGTGTGTATTTGCACATTCAGAAAATTGGAATCAGAAGGAATATTTCATTAATATTAACTATAGTGGGGCCAAGGACATTATTGATATGATATTAATATCAAATTAGAAACTGGATGGAGGTGGGTTTTAGGAAAAGGTGGCCCTCAAGTCTCTTCAACAGTTTTACCACAAAAATGCTCTCTTTCCTTCTGTCTTTCCTCTTGCTCACCTTCCTGCCTCCTTTCCTCTTTCCTCTCCTCTTTTCCCCTCTCTTCTCCCACCCTCTCTCTCCTCTTCTCCTCAATTAAAATTGTATTTAGCAAGCTAATTTACCAGTGCAGTATCCAAGTTTTTTTATTTACTATCTCTGAGATGTTCAAATGAAAAATACCAGGTATCAATCACTCCCCATATAAAAAAAATGTCGGCAATGTATTTCATGCAGTCATCAAAGATGCTAAAGTCATCTACTGCATCCTGGGTTCAAGCCAGACATCTGACTTTTGTCCTGGCATCAGACTTCAATATCCCTGGAAGACAAAGTGAGGCAGATGACTTTGTTTAATTGAGTCACTTAAATCTAATTCACAAGCAAGTTGTGATGTCACTGGTCTCCTAAAACAAACCTAGTTCTTTGCATATTGCCTCCCTTGTTAGAAAAGGAGCTTCTTGAGGGCAGGAACTGTTTCTTGACTTTTGTTGTGTCTCCATCACTTTTCAAATGTCCAGCAAAGAGCAAAAAACCTAATAAATTTTTGGTGACCAATATTTACAGGATTTTATTTAAGCCTCACTATCTCCATTTTATAAAGAGTCTGATGCTCAGAGAAATTCAATGACTTTGTCCAGAGTTCATATGTCATCATCAGAAATAGAATTTGAACCCAAATTATTTTGATTTCTAGTCCAATATAATCCATTATTCCATATTATCTCCAATTCAATTTAGTAAATATTTATTGTATGGATTGTGTACAAGGTCCTGAACATACAAACTAGGAAAAAACAAACAGTCCTAAATTGACTTTAAATGACATGCCCGAGGTGACACAACTAGTAAATGTCTAAGACTGAATTTGAACTGGTTATTCTGACTCCAGGACTTTTCTGCTGAGTCATCTAGAAATTACCTTAGTTGTCTAAATATGAAGGTTTCATGTTGTCCTTGAGGTCCACAGAACTGCTCAAATTTCTGTAATCCCACTGTTTGGGAAGAAATAGACACATATCTCCCAACCAGCATATTGACTAACGTGAGTATAATACTCATGCCAATCCAGTGGTTTCTGCCCAAGCAGTCCAATGAATTTTCCAGTCAACACTTGATCCTACTAGATGACATTTGGCAAGAAATAGAGCCAGGTTGACCAGACGTGTTCCAGTGCTCACAAAGTTCCAGTGGTTGAACCAAGGCTAGTCACTGAAATGAAAATTATTTTAGTGCCTTTGAATTTTCCCTTTCAGGAGAGTATGAATGCACAGCCATGTGTAACTTGGGAGATAAACCAGAGATATAGCAATATTTTCAAGGAAGGAATAATGCTCATTTAAAAAAAGAGGGATTCTTGAATGACCATTGGTAAATGATAAAAATTGAACCATTTGGTAAGTCAGATCTAGGAGATTTCCATCTCCTTCCATTCTAAAAGAAAACTGAAAGGGAGAGGAGCCCCCAATTCAAGACATATAGATGCCATTGACCTTCCTCTTGCACCGAGTGTTGCATTTGGAAACCATCCTAGGTGTGTGAGTGTGCTTTCACACACAAGAAAACAAGTGGGTTTTTAATCTAAGTAGGAGATCTGGGATATTATGCTATGTTCTCTCAGAGGTCCACCCTGGACTTGTCATTTCTTTGTGAGTGTCAATGAGCAAAATTACAGCAACTTTTAAGTGGCACAGTGGAGAGAGCACTGACCTTGGATTCAGGAGAATAGGAATTCGAATCTGGCCTCAGACACTTGACTCTTACTAGTTGCTGAGCTTGGGCAAATCACTTAACCCAGATTGTCTCACATCTAAAGATATCTCCAATCATCCTGATTCATATCTGGCAGCTGGACCCAGATGGCTCTGGAGGAGAAGAGAGGTTGGTGACTTAGCACAGTCCCCCTTACTCCAATTCACATGGTTATCTTGGTATCATCTCCTGATACTGTGGTCTTCTTTGAAAATGAAGGACAGGGGCAGCTAGATGGCACAGTGGATAAGCACTGGCTCTGGGGGTCAGGAGGAGGTCTAATTCAGAGTTCAAATCCAGACTCAGACACTTAATAATTACGTAGCTGTGTGACCTTGGGCAAGTCACTTAACCCTATTGCCTTGTAAAAACTGAAGAAAAAGAAAATGAAGGACAAATATTACAACACAAGGATAAAAAAACAAAGATTAGTTAATTTCAGTTCTGAAGCTCCACATTTTACCTAAAATTTTAGACACATAAATTAAAAAAAAACTTCAAATATCTTAAATTAAATACACACTTATTTTAACTGATCCTATTTGTCGGTGGATATAATTGTTTCCTGAAATCATGCACTGGGACATTTATTTACAAGAAATGGCCATAGCCTCTTGAACTCTTCTCTCTTTCAATTTTGAACTTTTTTGCATTTATCTTCTGCTTGTTCTCCTGGCCCACACTGGGTCTTATCTTTGACAAGACCAGCTCCTTTCCTGACTAAAAGAAGATAATGAATGCCCTTGAATCAGTAGTAAAAAGTTCCATCTTTGGCTTCCACTGCTTAAAACTGATGCCTTGATGAGGTAAACAAAAGCCACTGATGGAATCAATTAGGATGGAAGTTAAACAGTTTTTAATTACTCTATTCCTACAATAATGCCCATGATAAAGTTTTAATGATTGCCCATTAACTTGAAGATAAACTGTAAATGATTTTATTTGAGATTTAAAGCCAAATACCAGGAAAAAAATGCTGGTTTCAGTTCCAAGACAAATTTCATATCATTTCCCCATTACATACATGCTCAAAAGCAACCAACTTGCCATCTTTTCCACCAGTGTAACATACTATGCTATCTCCCATTTCCTTTTCATTTCTTTCAGTGCCCTCCCTGTTCACCTCTGTCTAGGCTCAACTCAAGAGCCCCTTCCAATACTGAGATTTCCCTACTTCTTAGTGTCTGTCCTTCCCCAGCCCGCATTACCACTCTCAATCAAATTATATGCTGCATTGACCTATCTGTGAATGTTTAATTTATGCCTCAGTCTTGAGAGGAGTCTGTTTTCTAATTTGTCTTTGCTATCCAAAAGCCATCACAGTGCCTTGCAAATAATAGGTTCTTAGTAAATGTTAATTAGTAAATGTAATTAAAATTTTTTAAAAAAGAATGAATAAATGAATGAATGGTGCAAATTGAAATCTTAATGTAGGGGGCAATAAGTAAATTCTATTATTGCCTAATTCCTTTATTGTATTTTTTTTCTTCCTAGAAGAGATGAAAAGAATCTGTAGATAAGACCAAAAGTAGCCCCATATTTTCAGGAGGGCTGCTCTGTTTACAAATTCTAATATGCAGACTCTTTGCAGATTCTCATCTGCAAAAACCATGTATAGATATCCTCTAAAGTCCATTTTAGCATTCACATTGTAAATTCTATAAAGCAATGAATCCCGAGAATTATTAATTGTTGTTTAGTCATGTTTGACTCTTGGTAATGCCTATATTGGGGATTTTTTTTCAGATACTGAAGTAATTTGTCATTTCCTTCCCCAGCTCATTTTACAAATGAGGAAACTGAGACAAAGAGGGTTAAGGGTCACACAATGTCTGAGGCCAGATTTGAGCTCAGGAAGATGTCTAGACCTGGCACTCTGTCTACCTTGTCACTCAGCTGCCTGGAATCATGAAGATCTGGGTTCAAATCCTATATCTTATGCCTTGTAACCATGGGCTATTCCTCTGACTGCTCTGAGTCTCAGTTTTCTCATCTTTCAAATGGGGATAACACTATTTTTAGAGTTAAATATAAGAGGTATAAGCATGGGTATGCTGAAGTTAGCTTGGTCAGTTTGAGAGCCAATTAATTGATAACCTTTCATTATGAGCATTTATACCTTAGAACTCAGCAAATGTTACAAATTGGAGTTTGATTTATTGTTTTAGTGGTTATCTAGTCTTAAGAAAAAATTGGAGAAAAAATTAATATTGCAGATCTTGCCTAAAAGTACATCTCATATGTGTGTTTATATACATATTTATATTATATGTGTATGTGTATGTATAACTATGATAGATATATGAGCTGATTGTTATCCATTTACCAGTACTTTTACTTCTGTGCTTGTGACAAGTTAAAGGTTAACAGATGCTTAAATGAAATTATCTACATAAAGTGTTTGTGAATCTAAAACCCCATCAAAATGTGAGTCATGATGAAGAAGACTTAGTGGCTATTCTATGAGCCTTCTTAACCCTTCTTTCTTTCTCTACCAAATAGGATATAGGGTTCTTTCAGTAACAAAAGAGCCTAACCCTCAACCCCCCCACCTATGTCACCCTGGGAGATGAATGAGTTCCTAATTTAAATAGGGTGTTCTCCAGATCTCAAGGAACTAGGGTGTTTCTAAAATCTCAAAGAGACTTCAGTATCACTAGCATAAAATAAACTGTGATCTAATGAATTGTGACCAGTTCCAGGAAATGTGGTCATAAAAAGAAGGTGGTAGTCTATGTGGTATTTAGAAAAAAAGGACGGCCAAAGAGTGAGATAAGCATCTGGCTGTGGCTCCAGGATTGCCCAGGGGAGAGGGTACCCTGGCCAACTGTCACCAGAGTTCTGATTCAGTCTACAGGCTGAATGCAGTCATCATAGCTGGATCACATTTATCTAATTTATCTAATTCAATACTACAGAATGCAAGATCTCAGGAACACACATTGCTATATTTTACAGATGAAGAAACTGATCCCCAGAAAGACCTAAGTTGTCCAGGGTCATATAGTGACCAAGATAGATCTTGAATGAAGATCTACTTTGCAGGATCCTTTCAATACAGGACACTGGTATGAGATGGTTCCTCTCAAGCTCAGTTGTGTTACTTAATTATTATATATTCTTTTTATATGAACTGCAACATGTGGTATCTCTAAATGGTCCTATGGAGATAGCCCTTGACTTGGAGTCAGATCTGGAACCACAAAACCTACCTCAGACACATATGCACATATGAGTTGCATGATCATAGACTAGTCCCTTCCCTTGTCTAAGCATCAGTTTACTCATCTGTAACAAAAGGACAACAACACCACTTGTCTCTTGGGGCTATTGTGGGGATCAAATGAAAATGTCTGTAAAACACTTTTCACTACTCTATGTAAATGTTTTTATTGCTATTCTTATTAGACACAATGTTGGTTGGACTGAATTATTGAATTAACTTGAATCAAATAATTGAATTAACTTGTCAGAATATCATGATATAATATTGCATACAATGAATCCCTGCTTGTCCTACCAGCTCCTCCTAATCTCCCCAAACATACTCGAACTTCACTGGTTGCTGTGCCTTCATCATATCACTCTGATGCAACATGGTGGCTACTCTCTCTCTTGCTGTCTTATATCTTATGCAATTCCTCATATGTAAACTGAGGATGATGGTAAATGCCTCAGAAGGGTTGCTGTGACCAAAGCACTTTGTAAAATGAAAAGGGTTAGACAATATTATTCAATATTTTATCCATTCTTAGAGCATCCAGCTTCCTGGTCTCCTTAATCTATTACTATTGCTGATGCTGCCCCTTGAACTCCTTCAACTGGTTTCTCTTCTCAGTGGTTTCACTCCCCAAAGTCATCTCACCCTCTTCAGTGGCCTTGGGAAATAAAAATGGCACTCTGTCATTATGAGACCACAGGCTCTAAAAGATAATCAGATTCAATGCTCTGGTTTTAGAGAGGAGTAGAATTGATTCTCAGAGAGGTCAAAAGATAGAATATATTTAGAGTCAGCAGAGACCTTAGAGGCCATCACATTCAACTACTTTATTTTATTCATGAACAAACTGAGACACAGAGATGAAGTGATGAGACCAAAATCCCAATGATCATAAGCAATAGAGCACTTCATTTTCATTCATTTCATTTCATAGCCATTTTTCATTATGCATATTTGAACCCATGGCTTTTGATTCCAAATCCAGAGTTCTTTCCACTTCACCATGCCAAGTTATGGGATATAAAAATCCATCCTCATTATTTATGAAGGAAGTATCAAAATCTTGTCATTAAAAAACAAAGGACACAATGACAACAACAGAACAAACATAACTCAGTGCCCAAATGTGCTGTTTCTGATTGATTCCTTATTAAATTTTACCTGAGCTTAATTTTAGACAGTCCAAATGCAGATGCCTTTAATTTTCCTCCCTTCATTCATGATATACACAAATGATGCCTCTGGGCATTTGAAGGAAACTTAATTTTAAACAGCTAAGCCTCTAGGTTTAGAAAATTTGCTCAGTCTGAACATTGACTTCTCATCACACATGGCCAAGTTAACTGTTGGAAACAGACTTAATGGTGCTGTTTCCTCTTTTGGAGGAAAGATCTGCCATTCATTTACACAACACACTGTAAAAGAAGAGGAATTTGCACGATGGGTTGGGGTTGTTCCCCAGTGACCTGGATCAACCGTCAGCACTCTAAAATACCCTTAAGCTGGATTTTTAGACTAAAGAACCCATCACCTCAATGAAGGAGGGTTTATCAATTCTACAATGCCTGTCATGCTTAGGTTTTATTTTTCAAAATCAATAAACACATGAGGAAGAAAATAAATGAATCAATATGATGATTCTCAAACATTTACTGAACACTAATGATGGCACCAGCAATGTCAACAAACTTTATTAAGTGCTTACGTCATTGTGGATTTGTTCTAAATGCTGGGAATGCAAAGAAAGGCAAAATAAATAGCTCTGGTTCTCTAGGAGCTCATATTCTAATAACAGAGACAACATGTAAATACTTGGGTAGTTACAAGATGTGTAGCAATGACAACAAAAATAATATTTTTGTTATTGTTCAGTCAATTAAGTCACATTTAAATCTTTCTTTGAGAACTCATTTGGAGTTTTTGTTTGGATTTTATTTTTTAAATAATAGTTTATTTTTTTCTCAATTACATGTAAAGATAATCTTTATTATTTATTGTTTTAAAAATTCTTAAGTTCCGGATTTTCTCCGTCCCTTAACTCTCCCTTCCCTAAGAATGGCAACCAAATTGCTATAGGTTGTATATGTGAATTAGGCAAGATATATTATCAAATTAGTCATGTTATGAAAGAAGAAATAGACTAAGAAGAAAAAAAAATCATGAAAAAATTAAAATGAAAAATAGTACCCTTCAATCTTCATTCAGATTCCATCAGTCCTTTTTCTGGATGGAGACAGCCATTTTTTCATTGTGCATATTTGGAATTTTCTTGGCAAAGATACTGAAGTGATTTGGCATTTCCATCTCCAGTTACTTTATAAATAAAAAAAATGAGACAAACAAGGTTGAGTGACTTGCCAAAGGTCACGCAGCAGGTAAGTATCTGAAACTAGATTTGAATTTTGGAAGATGAGTTTTCCTGACTCTAGGTCTAGCAATCTATTCACTGTGTCACCTAGCTGCCCTCTAGTACATATAAGACAGGAATAACAACAACAGACATTTATAGAGTGTTCACAAGGCATAAGTCACTATACTGAGCATTTTGTTATATTATTACTATTATTATATATTAAATCATGCTTTAATATAAAATTAGATTATAAAATACCTTATTACTGTTGTTAGCATTATTAATTCATTTGATTCTTACAACAGTCCTGGACTAATATTACCCCCATTTTACAGATGAAGAAATGGAAGCAAATAAAAGTTAAATAACTTGCCCAAGGTCAAACAGCTGGTAAGAGGCTGTGGCTAGATTGAAACTCAAGAGACCTTGACTCTGTGCTTTCTCACCACTGCAACACTTTTTCCCCTTACAAAGCAGATGGGAGGTAATCTGAGAAGGGAAGGTATAAGCAGCTGAGGTTACTGGAAGAGCAATTCTGCCTAACTTGAACTCAATTCACAGGCAAATTAAGATACTACGCTATGATGTCACTGGCTGGAAGAAATCTCCTGTAAAAGGCAGGATTTGAACTACTGTGTCTTGAAGGAAGCCAGGAGAAGTAGGAAATAAAGTAAAGAAAAACAGAACTCTGAACAATGGAACGACCAACCTTGACTCCAGACAACCAATGACCAAACAAACTACTCCTTTCAGTAGGAAAATGGCAGACTACAAAGGAGGAAGCGCATTTTAGGCACAAGGGGGAACAGTGCAGAGGACAGGTAATGAAAGGTTACAATATTATATTACTATTCAAGTAATATAATACTTCAAGGAACAGCAAATAGATCCATGCATAAAGTATAAAAAAAGTTTAGAAAGGGAGGAAAGGGTCAAATTATAAGGAAAATTACAACATCACTGAATGGGAAGGAGCTTCAGAGATCACTTCATACACCCACTAAGAACCCTTATAAGAAAACCTCATCAAGTCATTAAATAGCATTCAATTAAAGGCTGTCCATGATAGGAAATCCATTCCCACTGGAGGTCTTACATCCCATGTATGGACAACTCCAACAACTAAGATAGAGCCCAAATCTGCCTCTCTGCTCCTTCCAGTCTTCTGTCCTGATTTGGCTGTGGGGCCAAGCAAAACAAGCCTAATCTCTTTTCCATGAAACAGTCCTTCTGGTACTCTTAGATAGCTTAGTTTGTTTACCCTCAAGTTCCTTTTCACCAGAAGAAACATCTCCAACTCCTTCAAAAAATCTTTATGTGACAGGTTCTTTAATAAAAAAAATTTTGGTGGCGTAGTGGATAAAGCACCCGCCTTGGAGTCAGGAGTACCTGGCTTCAAATCTGGTCTCAGACACTTAATAATTACCTAGCTGTGTGGCCTTGGGCAAGCCACTTAACCCCATTTGCCTTGCAAAAACCTAAAAAAAAATTTTTTTCTTATGGTTTTTCTTTTCATAATGCCCCATCCCTTTATTAATATACCTTCCCTTCTTAACAAGAAAGTATTGTTCAGTTGTGTCCAACTCTACATGATCCCATTTGGGGTTTTCTTGGCAGAGATACTGCAACAGTTTGTCATTTTCTTTTCTAGTTCATTTTTACAGATGAAGAAACTGAGGCAAACAGGGTTAGGTGATTTACCTGGGGTTACACAATTAATAAGTGTCTGAGGCCAGATTTGAATGCATATCTTCCACATTCTGGGTCCAGTATTCTAATTATTGTGCAACCTGATTACTTCTTTGCCCACAAGCTGCTCCCATTATTGTTAATAGTTAAGTAAATTGTTTCTTTGGTACCATTTGCTTTATTTTTCATAAATTCATACAAGATTATTTCAGTTCATTATCTCTCAGGAAGCAATGATAACCTCTCACATTTATATTTGCTATTGTTATTTAGTCTTTTCAATTATGTCTGACTCATCCTGATCCCATTTGGAGTTTCCTTGGCAAAGATACAGGAGTGGCTTGCCACTTCCTTCTATTGCCATTTCCTTCTTGTATTCACATACTATACTGAATACGGCCATTCTATTATGGATAGGCATCTTTTTTTGCCCAAGTATTTTTTCCTATTTGCTTTGTTTTTTCCTCTCATGAAAGGTACTGTCATAAATTTTTTTTGCCTATATCTATCCCAAATGTTCCCAAATCTAAATCCAGTTCTTATTTCACCCTGCCACATGACTACTATAATCAATATAATGATTACTGTTTTATAATAGATTTTGAAGTCTAGAAGTACTATTTCTCTTCTAATCCTCATTTTTTTCTTTCATTATCAACTTTAAAATTTATTTTATTTTATTTTTTTAATTTATTTTTTATTCTCATTTTGTACAAATGTTTTTTTTACATTAATAAAATATTCTTGTTTACAAGTAAACCAAATACCCCTCCTCTCCCATGAATATAGATAGACTTGCTTGGGCAAAAAAAGTAAAGGGGAGAGAAAAAAAATTAAAATTAAAAAAAAAATAATAGTAATAGTTGTAGGTATGGCCAGGTGGCACAATGGACGAAGCACCAGCCCTGGAGCCACGAGCACCCGAGCCCATATCCAGCCTCAAAAACCCAACAATCACCCAGCCATGTGACATGCAAGCCACCCGATCCCCACTGCCCTGCAAAAACCAAAAAGAAGGAAAAAAAAGACCCAAAATAAAATAAAATAGTAATAATAGTAGGGGTGGCAGGGTGGCAGACAGAGCATTGGCCCTTGAGCCAGGAGCACCTGGGTCCAAATCTGGCCCCAGACACCCAAAGATCATCCTGCTATGTGGCCCCAGACAAGCCACCCAGCCCCACTTGCCCTGCACCCTCCCCCAAATAATCATAACAAAAAATGTGCTTCAGTCTTTGTTCCAACACCAACAACTCTGTCATGGGTGGATCGCATTATTTATGACAAGTCCATCACAAAAGTTACTTCCATAGTTTTCCAACGTTGCCATTGCTGATCGCAACTCCCTCCTTTCTTATTTCTCCACTACTATGTACTATATTTTCTCTCTCCTTTCACTCTGACTCTGCTGTAGGGTAGCTGAGTGGTGCAGTAGACAGATCCCTGGTTCTGGGGCCAAGAAGCCCTGAGCCCCCATACCACCCCTTAGGCCCAGCATCCACCTGGCCCTATGGTCCTGGGCAGGCCTTCCAATCCTAGCCCCTTGCATGAAGTAAGAAAGAAAATGTGTTATATCTGACCACTGTCCCCCCCATGGTCCATCCTCTCCTTTATTCACATCCCCACCCCTTCCCCCTGCTCCCCCCTCCTTCTTACTCCAGATGTCTATACCCCATTGAGTATATTTGCTGTTTCCTCTCCTAGCCATCTCTGATGAGAGCAAAGGTTCCCTCTTTCCCCCTTGCCTCCCCCCTTCCATATCATTGCAATAGCTCATTGTAATAAAAAAAATCTTAATGTGAAATATCTTGAACTATTCCCCCTCTCCTTTTTCTTTCTCCCATTGCATTTCCCTTTTTTTTCCTATTGACTCCATTTTTACACCATATTTTATCTTCGACTTCAGCTTTCTCCTGTGCTTCAACTATAAAAGCTCTCTCTACCTGCTATATTAACTGAGAAGGTTCATATGAGTATTATCAGCATCATTTTTCTATGTAGGAATACATGCAGTTCATCCTCATTAAGTCCCTCATATTTCCCCCCCCTCTGCTCCAATCTCTATGCCTCACCTGAGTCCTGTATCTGAAGATCAAACCTGTTCAGCTCTGGCCATTCCAAAAGGAACATTTGAAATTCCCCTGGTTCATTGAAAGTCCATCTTTTTCCCTGGAAGAGGACATTCAGCCTTGCTGGGTAGTTCATTCTTGGCTGCATTCTAAGCTCTCTTGCCTTCCGGTATATTGTATTCCAAGCCCTATGAGCTTCCAATGTAGCTGCTGCTAAGTCCTGTGTGATCCTGACTGCAGCTCCACGATATTTGAACTGTGTCCTTCTGGCTGCTTGCAATATTTCTCTTTGATTTGGGAGTTCTGTAACTTGGCTATAATATTCCTAGGGGTTGGTTTTTTGGGATCTCTTTCTCTGGGGGATCGGTGGATTCTCTCCATTTCTATTTTGCCCTCTGCTTCTAGAATATCAGGGCAATTTTCCTGTAGTAATTCTTTGAAAATGATGTCAAGGCTCTTTTCCTGATCATGACTTTCAGGTATTCCAATAATTTTTAAATTATCTTTCCTAAGTCTGTTTTCCATATCAGTTGTTTTTTCAATGAGATATTTCACATTTTCTTCTAAGTTTTCATTTTTTTGGTTTTGAAGTATTGATTCCTGATTTCTGTAAATTCATCAATCTCCCTGAATTCTATTCTTTGTCTGAAGGATTTGTTCTCCTCAGAGAGTTTTCTTATCTCTTTTTCCATCTGGCCAATTTTGCTTTTTAAAGCATTCTTCTCCTCAATAACTTTTTGAACTGTTTTATCCATTTGACCTAAGCTGGTTTTTAGCATGCTATTTTCTTCAGCAATTTTTTGGATTTCCTTGACTAAGCTGCTGACTTCATTTTCATGTTTTTCCTGCACCTCTCTCCTTTCTTTTCCCAGTTTTTGTTCCAACTCCCTCATTTGATTTTCAAAGTCTTTTTTGAGCTCTGTCATAGCCTGAGCCCAATTTCTGTTTTTCTCAGAGTCTTTAGATGCAGGAGCTTGTGCTTTCTCATCTTCAGACTGAGTATTTTGATCCTTCTTGGGCTCATTTGCAAAATATTTCTCAATAGTCTTCCTTTTGTTTCTCTGCTTGCTCATTTTCCCAGCCTGAGCCTGTTTTTGGGGGTGCTTCCTGAGATTTTGGGACACTCCCACAAGGGTCTCAGTGTGTGAGGCTCTGTCCTCCCTCCTGGTCTGTGAATGACCATATGCGCCCCGCTCTGCCATGGGGCTGAGGTGGGGGGGGGGTCCTGCTGTTCTATGGGGGGGCCTAGACTGGGATCAGGATCTGAATGTGGTCAGAGCCCCAGAGTCCTGTTCCAGGGGCAGAGGACAGAGCTTGCAGTTTCTCTTCACTTCCCTCCCTCAGCTCAATGGGCTCATGCCCCGGGGGCTCCTGCTTACCCGCTCCGCCTGCTTCTGTTTCCTGGATCAGGGCTGGGGAAAGACCAAGCTGCTTGCTGTGTGCAGTGAGGGCTGGGCTAACTTTAAGATTTTTGACCTTTTGTTTCTCCAGATGAATTTTGCTATGAGTTTTTGAAGTTTTATGAAGTAATCTCTTGGTTATTTTGCTGAGAAGACACAAATTAGTAAATTAACTTAGGTAAAGTCATCATTTTCATTATATTGGCATGAGACAACAATGAATGAACCACTATTTATTTAACTCTACCTTTATATTTACAGAGAATGATTGATACTTGTTTCCTTATAAGTCTTGAATCTGTCTTGGAATTTAATATTTTAGAGTTTTTTTAGGAATTTCTTTTTCTATTTCCTTTGGCTATTTAAAAAAATACAGAAAGGCTGATGATTATGGTATGTTTATTTTATATCTGCTACTTTACTGAATTCATTATTTCCACTAATTTTTTCATCAATACTAATATTCTTTAAGTAAAATGCCCTATCATTTCAAAATAAAGATGATTTTTTTTTCTCTTTGTCTAGGTTTATTCCCTAAATTTGTTTTTCTTATGCTATTGCTGTGGATATTGCAATAATTATATTAAATAATTATGTCAACAAGGAATACCTTTGCTTTACCTCTTATTTCATGGAATGACATTTAGTGTTTCTCCTATACAAATAATGCATTTTGGGATTTTGAAGCATGCTCAATCCTTTTATACTGGTTAACTAAATAATGCTCTCTGATTTCATTCCCATGACTGATTTTTGATTCCCTTTAGAACTCAGCTAGATCCCACCTTTTACAAGTCACCCTCCCTGATTCTCTCTGTCTCTCTGTCTCTCTGTCTCTGTCTCTCTCTGTCTCTCTCTGTCTCTCTCTGTCTCTCTCTGTCTCTCTCTCTCTCTCTCTCTCTCTTTCACCAATTGCTAGTGTCTTACCCTTTGAGATGACCTACTCTGTATTTATCTTGCATAAATCTAATTATTTCTATACTGCATCCCCATTAGAATGTGAATTCTTTGAGGATAGGGACTTTTAAACCCTTTTTTGCATGTAATAAATGTTTTTGGTCAATTGATTGATCCTATTTATTCTTCTAATGAAAAAAACCCAGTTATTCTTGTGCTTTTTAGTATTTTAAAAAATAAATCCATGCTGCATTTTTATTAAGCGATTTTTTCTTTTCTATTGATATATTCAAATGACTTTTAAAAAAGAATATCTTCTATTTGATATGATCTTCATATGCGAATCCACTGAGTGCTGTGAGAGGGGCAGAAATACTTATGAAAATTCAAGCTATTTTTTTCTTTCAGTTCCATGATGGATGATATTAGATTGTTCTCTGTCTCTAGCTTCCAGGACTATTTGGGTTTGAATTCAGACTGAAGATAAGGTTTAAGCATAGTGAGTTGTTCTGAATGTTCCAGCCTTGTAATCACTTCTTTATAAAAGTATAATAAACTTACCAGTTTATTGTTGGGCACAATCTAGTTAATAAACATAAAGTAATATATAATATCAAAAAATACACCAACAATGAGACCAATTCAGGTTGGCTGACTGACCTTTACCAGTGTTGACAATATTATAATCTAGTTCTCCTTTTTCAACGTTTTTTGGAAATCACCAAAAAAATTGATGTTAACAGCATTTCCTTCATAAGAAGCAAGTTACAGCATCTAAGATCACAGCAGAGAACTCATATTATTGCCTCATCTTGGGTTGCTCAGAATTCTGGTTTCTTAGAGACTATATCAATGAAGCTATGTAAGCAATCAGAAAGGTTCCAAGTATGGACCAGTTGATGGTCTGTGAGTCTGTCATCTAAGGACTAGCTTAGTTTTTTTAAAAAGTTATCATCAAATACTGAATTTTTTTTCAATCACAATTTACAAAGACTTCTACTAAGTCATAATGGGGTCAAACTCTCTGCCCAGGGAGACTGTACTCACACATGTGAAATTATGGGTTCCTAAGGTATTAAATATGGTTTATCTTGAAATACCCCTCATGGATCATAAATGTGTCATGACTGAGGGAGTTTGCATAATTCAGTGAAACCAAGAACTATGATATGCATAGTTACCCAAGATGGGCTGGTCATAATGGAGAGTTCTGCCAAAATGATCCCTTGGAGAAAGAAATGGCAAGCCACTCCATTAGCTTTGCCAAGAGAACGCATTGACAATATTAAAATGATAACAATGGAAGACATAAAAGCCTGTGGTGCTATAGATATGAAGTCATGAAGAGTTGGACAACATCTTGAATTGGGTATATTATAATCTGATATCTTCCTTTTTAAATTTTGCTTTTGCTAGAAGGCATCCCAAGCCCCAGAACTCCCTGGATGGGAGTTCTAATCTGGCTTCAGACACTTGACTCTTACTAGCTATATGACCTTGGGTAAGTCACTTCACCTGATTGCCTTATATCCAGGACCATCTCCAGTCATCTCCCTCACTCAGATTCAATTCACGTGCTTGTTATGGCATCACCTTCCTGATGTCATGGTCTTCTTTGAAAATGAAGGACAAATTATTGTTTTATTAGCAATACACCTATAAACTACCTCCTAAAATGATTTATTCCTGTAGCTGCTTAACCTGTCATCTTATCTTGGTTTTAGTGTCACATCAGATGGTGACATTTTCTGAATTCATCTCCATACTCTAAAGTATACTCTATTTGGCACCCATAGCTCCTTATGCATTGAGTACAGTAGTCACCTTAGATGGCTGTTTACCTATTTTGATGACATTCCCATTGCTCAAAATATTGGATTTCTTCTTTGGAAATGGCCTCAGTCTTCTCAGTCTCAGGAGTTCCTGAGAAAAGTTAAAATGGCTTTTTCCAGTCATAGACAGTCAATATAAATCAGAGGTAGCATTGACTTGTAACCTTATCTTTTTTTTCCAGGTTTTTGCTACATTTTGGGGTTCATTGGCTTGCCCAAGGCCACACAGCTAAGTAACTATTTAGTGTTTGAAGTTGCATTTGAACTCAGGTACTCCTGACTCCAGGACCAGTGCTCTATCCACTAGCCACCCCTGACTTATCTTTCTTGTTCCAAGTTTCAACCATGCTCCTTCTCAAAGTTAACATAGAGTTGGCCCTGGGGTGCATGATGATTTGGAAGAGAGAGATATTCTAAGTCCCAGGTCTCCAATCCCCTAACCCCCTCTCATAATAGAGTGATCCTAGAGGTAAATAAATGGGCAGTAAGTTGGGGGGAGGAGAGGAGTAATGATTTTGAAAAGCACTAGTTGTGACTCCTCTGCTTATGCTAAAGAAAAAGAAAAAAAGAGGTTTGCATAGACATGTGTTGATTAGGAGATAAACCTATACATATAACAAATAATTATAAATTCTTTTTGATAGATGCATGTTATAATATAATAATAATTTAATAACTGTGATAACCGCTTTACAAAAATGATCTCACTTCATCCTACAAACATCCTGGGAGGTACATGCTATTATTATCTTCATTTTACATATGAGGAAATTGGAGGCAAACATATGGTAAATGACTTTGTCTAGGGTCATATAGCTGGTGTTTGAAGCAGGATTTGAACTTGGGTCTTTCTGATTCCAGTTTTTACAGATGAGGAAACTGAGACAGGCAGAGAGTAGATGACTTACCTAGGGTCACACAGCTGTGTGTGAAGAAGGATTTGAACTAGGATCTTCCTAACTCCAGTTTTTAACAGATGAGGAAACTGAGGAAGGCAGAGGCCAAATGACTTACCTAGGGTCACAGAGCTGGTAAGTGTAAGGCTCTTGATGGAAGAGAGACTTTTATCTTGTTTCTCCTGATTTTAATAGAGTGTGGATGGGACATAGTAGATAATAAATGATTGGGGAAGGTCAAAGGAGGGAAAAAGGAAATGCAACATGGCTTGCTATGGAACTCCTGTGATTGTTTCTACTCTCGACGATAGATCGGGCAATGGAATGAGAAGAATATCAGACTTCAAGATGGGGGACATGTGCTCACATCCAGATTCTACCACCTGTCAGTTGAGTGAATGACACTTAGACTTTCTGACCTATTGTCTCCTTATCTGTAAGAACAGCAGATACTTCCTAGCTATGTGACCCTGGGGAAATCACTTAACCTATGTTTGCCCCAGTTTCCTCATCAGTAAAAAAAAAAAAAAAAAACCAAACTGGAGTCAGGAAGATTCAAATTCAAGTCCTGCCTCAGACATGTACTAGCTGTGTGACCCTAGGCAAGTCATTTAACCTTGATTACTGCAAAAAAAAAACCCAAGAAACAAACCAACAGCAGAATGAACTATCAGGCAGTCAGAAAACATTTATTACTGTAACCCCAATTCTGTGCTGGGCTTACAAAGCAAGGTAAAAGACAGATTCTCAAGGAGCTCCCAATCTAATGGGGGAGACAATACACAACTATGTACAAATGGGTTATATACAGAATAAATTAGAAAATATCCACAGGAGAAGGGTAGCAGCTTTAAGCAAGAATGGAAAAAGTCTCCCGTATAAGTGGGGATTTTAGCTGAGACTTGAGAAAAGCCAGAAAGGAAGCTTGAGGGGGAAAAAAAACTCAAGGGCTGGAAAGAGAGTTTTAGAGAGATGACTCAGAGGTCAGAGAGATGGTCAGAGTGACATGTTTTATGTAACTAATATACTCTGGAAAAGTTGTATGATTATTTTTCAATTATTTTTCAAATGAATTTGAAAACTTGCTGTCTGAAGGAATTTTGAAGCAAGAACATTTGATCATGTTAATTGCCACTCTTGTTTCATAGGCCAATTCAATGTATGTATTTTGCACATATATATATATATATGTATATACATATATATATGCACACATATATATAGCATATATATATATATATATATATATATATATATATATATATGTAAGTATATGTATGAAGGTGTATAAGGGCAGCTAAGTAGCACAGTGGGTAGATCACTAACTCTAAAGTCAGAGGACCCAAGTTCAAATCTGGCCTCAAACACTTGACACTAACTGTGTGACCTTGAACAAGTCACTTAACCCCGATTGCCTACTATCCAGAACCATCTCCAAGTCGTCCTGATCCATAAATGGCTCTGGAGGAGAAAGTGAGGCTGGTGACATTGCATAGCCTCCTCACTCCAATCCAATTCACTTCCCTGATATCAAGGTCTTCTTCAAGAATGAAGGACAAACACAATACCACTACTGGGTCTATACCCTGAAGAGATGATGAAAAAGGGTAAAAACATCACTTGGACAAAAATATTCATAGCAGCTCTGTTTGTGGTGGCAAAGAATTGGAAATTAAGTAAATGTCCTTCAATTGGAGAATGGCTTATCAAACTGTGGTATATGTATGTATGTCATGGAACATATTAGAAACCAGGAGGGATGGGAATTCAGGGAAGCCTGGAGGGATTTGCATAAACTGATGCTAAGTGAGAGGAGCGGAACCAGAAAAACATTGTACACCCCAACAGCAACATGGGAGTGATGATCAACCTTGATGGACTTGCTCATTTCATCACTGAAACAATCAGGGACAATTTGGAGCTATCTGTGATGGAGAATGCCATCTGTATCCAGAAAAAAGAATTGTGGAGTTTGAAAAAAAGCCAAAGACTATTACCTTTAATTTAAAAAAAAAAACTGTTATCTTGTTATGTAATTTTGCTATCTCTTATACTTTATTTTTCTTCCTTAAGGATATGATTTCTCTCTCATCACATTCCACTTAGATCAATGTTACCATGGAAACAATGTAAAGACTAACAGACTGCCTTCTGTGGGGTGGGGGGTGGGGGGAGGGAAGTGAGATTAGGGGGAAAATTGTAAAATTCAAAATAAATAAATAAAATTTTTAAAAAAGAATGAAGGACAAGCAACAATGTGCATAGTATGTATATGCATATATAAACATATCATATATGTGTATATTTATACTGTCTGTACTATATATAGTTATATGTGCACAAATAGGATTCAAACATATATACTGCATATATGCATATCTGTTTCCCATGTATCCTTCCAAGCTAACCTGGTGCTTGCTAGGCATTTAATCAATGCCTGTTGGATTAGATTACTGGGGCTAACCAGATTTGTGCTCCCAATCTCTCAGGGTGGCTAGAAGGAGAGGGGACCTTAGAGGTCACTGGGTCCAACCCTCTTGTCCTAAGAGGCACAGGAAGTTTTGGAGACTTGCCCAACATCCTAAATCTAACAAAATATCTGGGGTGAGATTTGAACTCAGGAGTTCTGGACACTAAGTCTGGAACCCTGTATTTTGTAATCCTGAGAGAGTTATAGAAATGTAAATGTGGCTGGCATCACTCTTGCGGACCTTCTGGGGATACATTAAAAATCATGAGATTCTATCATTTGGGAGGCTTAAGCAGCGCCACACTGGGCAGGTAGGGAGGCACAGCCTCCCCCAGGAGGGAGCGGAGGTCTCTCTTACCCCAAACTCTGACAAGATCTCATCAAGCACATCCCATCCAGTTCTGGCACCTCATTACAAGAATGTTGTAGCCACCCAGGAGGGGAGTCAGGGCCAAGAAATAGTTCTGATTAGGGAAACGGACAGGTTGATTTATGAGGAAAGTCTATGAAGCAGAGCCATAACTAGCACTAGATAACTGAAGGGAGAAGGCACCACCAGGGGAGAGGAAATATTGAATGCAGTGGGAGGTTTATGCATCTCTGAGTGTGCAGGCGGGGGGCTGCCGGGGGTAGGGGGGTTGTTTCTTGAAACATAATGGATGAAACCTCCAAAGAAGCCAGGCAACTGGCTTTGGGGAAAACTCTTTCTGATAAGCAAAAAGCAGAGAGTAGCATGAATTTAGAAATGGAATGCTTATGGGTCATCTACTGTAACCCCTTCAATCTTACAGATGGAAAAACTGAGGTCTCAAGGGGCTGAGTTGCCCAAAGTCACAGGAGTCATGAGCAAGGGAGCCCAATTCAATCCCAAATCTGTCAGTTCCAAATTCATTGCTGTTTCCACTGGGTCACATGGAGGTTAGTTGGAGGGGGTGCAGGGGGTGAGGTCAGCAGTGGTGAATCCCCAGAAACAGTGGGATTTCTGAACATTGCAACTGAGCCAATCAGTGTGGGAAGCAGTAGGTCTCACCCCACCACATCTTCCATTTAGAAATTGGAAAATCAGATCGAGGCCCTGGCAACCGTTACCGAAGAACGTTCTCTGGATTAAATGAACACAGCAGGCCATCCTCCTTCCATTCGACATTAGTGACTCAAAAATCAAGTTGCTAGAAAATCACATTCCTTTCTGCAAGCAACAGAATTGAAGGGAAAGTGATAGAAACTGAAGTTACTTTGGTTGGTGGAGGCATAAGAACTATATAGAAGTCAAATGGAAAGTGAATATCAGGGTAGGAAAGGATCCTATAGAATGATGTGAAAGGTCATGAATTAAGTCTTGGGCCTTGAAGGAAGCTGTTTTACATTGTTTACATTATGGACACTCTTCATAGATGAGAATCACAACCCTAACATCTTATTAAGTAACTGTTATTATTAAGCCATGTGGTGTCTTAGAAAATTCTTTGCCTAGTGACCAGACTTCTGGGATGAGCTTCTCCAAATTTCTCCAGCTGGACCTTTGATAGAAGCACAGAGATCACATCTAAGCCTAAATTTGGAGTCTTTCCAGTTTGGCAGGACCTGAAAGATCTTACTTAGTCCTGGGGAACTGAGACACATCTCCATTCTATTTGGTTAATTTTCTTTTTCCTTCAAGCTCCACTTGATCTTGACAGACTTTATAAAAATACTCTCTGGTACTAAGCCAATGACTCCCACTGAAGCTGGGCCTCTGATTTTCAAAAAAAAGACCTTAGTCTTTGGGGACAGAAGGGGAGATGAACCAATCAGAGATTGAGATGTTCTATCCCTTAGTTTGATCCAAGAAATCAGTCTACCTTATCTGGTCCTATAGGGTCAATCACAGTGCTTCATGAATGTATCTGGACGGATCAATTAGCCTATCGGGACTTGCATTTCTGGGAGGTGAGATGGCTGTTGTTGAAGCTTTGTTGATGCCCAACAACACAGAGCAGTGTAGACAGATCTCATATTCATTCTAGTGTCTTCTTTGAATGCTCATATTCTGTTCTACCACATCTAAGTGGATGCCTGTTTCCTTAGAACATCCCTCCTTTCCCCTACTTTTACCCATTTTTTTTCCCCTCTCTCCTCTTGGTTTCCCTCTTCCTCCCAAGTCTGAGAAGGGAGTCAAAAAAAGGGCAGTATAGACAAAGTTTTCTGGTTCTTTTTCAACAACCTCCCCCTTCCCTTTAATTCCACCCTGAAATATTTCATATCCTACCCTCATGACTCACCCTATATTGAAGCTGGCTCCATCTTCGGTTCTATGTATGTTTTTTGGTTTAGTTATGAATTATTTTCCCTTAGAAAATGAAGGCAGGTGATACAATGGACAGAGTAGAAAGAATTCCCTCTGGGGTGGCTAGGTGGTGCAGTGGATAAAGCGCCGGCCCTGGAGTCAAGAGTACCTGGGTTCAAATCCAGTCTCAGACACTCAATAATTACCTAGCTGTGTGTCCTTGGGCAAGCCACTTAACCCCATCTGTCCTGCAAAAAAACCCACAACCTAACAAAAGAAAGAATTCCCTCCCACTGGAATCCCCTATACTGATGAAATCACAAGTCTAATCCCTATTTGACTTTTGTCACTGGCTGAGGACTATGGCTACCAAGAACTTTTCCCCAATCTGTGAAAACTTAGGAAACTTTCTTAGTTTGCAGCTAAGGTATGTGGTTTCATTTCATTTTTTAAGAAGTGAAGTCTTCCTAGTTTCTTCCCTTTATTGAAAGTTGTGACATGATGTATAATCCATACCAAATTGCTTGCCTTCTTGACGTCAGGGAAGAGAGAAAATAGGAAACTCAAATTTTTTTTTTTAGGTTTTTACAAGGCAATGGGGTTAAAGTGGCTTGCCCAAGGCCACACAGCTAGGTAAGTATTGAGTGTCTGAGGTCAGATTTGAACTCAGGTACTCCTGACTCCAGGGCCAGCGCTCTATCCACTGCGCCACCTAGCCACCCCAAAACTCAGAATTTTTAAGAGACAAATGTTAAACATGTATTTGAAAGAATAATTTTTTAAAAAATAGTCTTTCACACTCATCTGCCTGCATTTTCCATATCCCATAAATGGGACCAGGTTTATGAACTTTCACAAAAGAAAAAATAAAACCGGAAAGCAATTTTGTTCAGTGTCTCCAGTCAAGTGAATGTTCCTAATACATACCTATGGTCTTTGCAAGCTATTCAGTCCAAGCCCCCTGCTCATTTTCTTTTATTTTTATGTGTCTGGTATAGAAAGGGACCATATAATAGACCTGCCCATTCATCCTACCTGGGTGAAATCCAAACCAACCATAGTTGCCATTCTTTTAAAAGATAAGCTACAGATTAGAACGTGAAGGTTGGAGTGGGGTAGAGTGGGTGAAAGTTGGATGACGAAGACGTAAACACAATAAATTTGACTCAAATGACTCTGATCTATGGGTGGGCAGAGTATCACCTTGGCTCCTGTGGAAAGAAAATAAGGGAATAATCATCTGAAAGGTGAAGTGAGAGATCGAGATGGTGAGTGATCATATGAAAATCTGTTGAAGGAAGTGGGCCTGTTTAGGGGCAGCTCTAATGGTGCAGTAGATAGAGCATCTGGCCTAGAGTCAGGAGTGTGACCTGGACAAGTCACTTAACCCTCTTTGCCTCGGTTTCTTCATCTGTAAAATGAGCTGGAGAAGGAAATGGCAAACCACTCCATTGTCTTTGGCGAGAAAATTTTCAATGGTGCCACAAAGAGTTAAACTCACCTGAAAACAATTGAACTAAAAATGAACGGTTGTTTAGCAGGGAGAAAGTTTAAGGGGAACATGATTGCCATCTTCAAATTGTTTCCACAGAGTTTTCCTCAACTCTGTAGGGACAATTAGGAACCTCCACTTACCAGACCAGGCTACTCTAGGGAATTTAATCTACTTGGAGACTTATTGAGCACTTCCAACAATGGGCCAGTAGGGGGAAGCATTGCAAAGGCTTTCCAACCTGAATCTGAAAAGGCTACAGCTAACTTCAGGACCCTGCAGGAAAGTAGAAACTAAATCTTAGTGGCAAATCTTTATTTTTTATTATTGTTATTTTATTTTCAGTTTTGCATTACCTTCATTTCCAAAGAGATCACTCAATTTTCTACTATGTAGAAAAGTAATGCTTTTAGCTCCCAGCTAGTCCCAACTTCTGCATAATCTTTGCCTATCCTCCTGGATCTTTGTGTTTTCCCTCTGAGATTATCCCCAGTTAATCTTGTCAATATGATTATTTGCAAATTATCTCCTCATTAGACAGTGAGCTACTTGAGAGAAGGGATTATTTTTTGGTCCTTCTAGGGATCTCCATCAATTGAGACAATATCTTTCATATAGTAGTTATTAACAAATACTTATTCACTTAGAACAATCACAAGAAAGGGAGAAAACAAAATTAAGGTGTCAATCAATCTGGTAGCAGAAACTATCTTTCTACTTCTTCAAATAGAGGAGAGGCCAGCAGTAAATCTTTATGGACTGATGAACTCCCCAGTTTTAGAATGGCCAGCAAGCTCCGAGAAAATCTTCTCAATTTATTGAGTGGACATTTCTCTCTAAAGCAGAGTCAAGGATTAGATCTTTAAGCTGTATGGATTCTGGTCTTGACTATGTAAATCATTTCATCCCTCCTGGACTCAATTCCTTCTTCAAGTAACTGAGAGGAAAACCATGGATATATTTTTACTGATTTTCACAAAGTTTTTGAGAAGAAAATACTATTATGGGGAAGAAGACAGAGAGATATGAATTAGATGGAGAAATCAACCAGAAGAGTTCATAACTGGTTGTATTGCAGAACTCAAAAAAAAGGTGTCTATTTCAACATTGACCAGTGATTGGGACATCCATAAATTTTTATTATTGAGTTGTTTTTGGTTGTGTTTGACTCTCTAAAATCCCATTTAGTATTTTCTGGATAAAGATATTAATCATTTCCTTCTCCAACTCATTTGACAGAGGAGGAAGCTGAAGCAAACAGTCTTAAGTGACTTAACCAGGGTCTTATAGCTAGTAAGTGTCTGAGGCCAGATTTGAACTCCTAAAGATGTGACTTCCTGATTACAAGCCCACTGCTCTACCTCTGAACCACCTAGGAATTAGTATATATATATATATATATATAAAAGCTTGTTTACTGAAAACCATGGCAAGATGTCTGACAAATTACCTCAGGATCCATACTTGATCCTATGTTGTGTCACATTTTTATCAGTGACTTGAATGGGGACAAAAATGACATATTCATGAAATGAACAGATGATGCAAAGCTATCAGGTGAAGTTTAATACAATAAAGAGCAATACTGAGGTCCAAGAGGATCCTAATAGGCAAGAGAATGGAACTGACTTTAATAGAATGGGGTCCAATGGGAATAAATATAACATCTTGTCCTTGTCATCCAAAAGAAAAAGCAACTTTCCA